>NW_009259598.1:112409-113871 GCF_000687185.1 Egretta garzetta
TTGCACCCAAGACCTGCAGCAAACGCGCTGATGGATTTCACTGATGAATTTTCCTCTTCCCGTGCTTTTTTTTGGTCCCTGGGCTGCGTCACGACGATGGTCAAGCGGAGCAGTTTGGCCTCTCGCCTCCCCGCGCAGAAAGTGAAACCCTGTGGAGAAGTCGTGCAGTTTCCTATTCTTGAGAATGAGGAAGGCTCGGAGGCCATTTACTGGAATCCCCCCTCTGCCGCAGCCCTCCCCGCGGCCTCTTCTTGTAAGCACTGACCAAAATACATTATGAAAGCCGCACGCCGCCGCTACGCTGGGGGCCGGGCCACCCCTCATTGAGAAAACCCAGCCCATGGCAAAGGGGAACGGACACCGGTGGAGCAAAAACCCAAACCCCGGGTACCGCACCCCCGTCTGCCCCGTGCTGCGGGAGAGGGGACGCCGAGAGGTTCAAGGGCGTGGGGCAAGTGGGGAGGTGGCCAGCAAGGACATGGAGAAGTGGGGGGGGGGGTTCATTGCGGTCACCCCTGCGCCCCGCTGCAGGGCTCTGTGCGGTACAGTCCTCCCCTGCTCCCTGGGAAGGGGCTCAGCAGGGTGGGATTAGGACCATATGGACCCTATAGACCCCCCCGCCTGCAGGGCCGCCCTCTGCTTGCCCTGGGAGCTGTTCGGTGTGCTGGGGGCTCTTGGTCTCTAGGGACAGGCTCTATAGGGGGTTCTCCGCAGGGTAGGCATTCCCCCTCTATAGGGACTGCGCTGTCAGGCATATTCTCTTGCTTGCTAATTGCAGCTCCCTATAGGGACTGCACTCTGCTGTGTGAGACGGGGTTTCCTGCTCTATAGGGGCTGGTCCCCAGGGGGCTGCATCACTGGGACCATCGGTCTTGCTCTGCAGTGCCTGAGGTTGGACTGTATAGGAGCTGGGCTCCATAGGGGCCAGCCCTCTGCAGCAGGGGCTCTTGCTCCATAGGTGTTGGGCTCTATAGGTGTAGGGGTCTGTAGGTGTTGGACTCTATAGGTGTTGGGCCCTGTAGGTGTTGGGCCCTATAGGTGCTGGGCTCTACAGGTGTTGGGCCCCATAGGTGCTGGGCCCGATAGGTGTTGGGGTCTGTAGGTGTTGGGCCCTGTAGGCATTGGGCCCTATAGGTGCTGGGCTCTATAGGTGTTGGGCCCTGTAGGTGTTGGGCCCTATAGGTGTTGGGCCCTGTAGGTATTAGGGTCTGTAGGCGTTGGGTCCTGTAGGCGTTGGGCCCTGTAGGTGTTGGGCCCTGTAGGTATTAGGGTCTGTGGGTGTTGGGCCCTATAGGTGTTGGGATCTGTAGGTGTTGGGCCCTGTAGGTATTAGGGTCTGTAGGCGTTGGGTCCTATAGGCGTTGGGCCCTATAGGTGTTGGGCTCTATAGGTGTCAAGCTCCGCAGGTGCATTCCCCTGCACCATCCCCTATAGGGCCTGTGGCCCATAGGGGCTCTGCTCG
>NW_009259598.1:115857-116580 GCF_000687185.1 Egretta garzetta
GAGCCCCCGGCTCCGCCGTGGGACCCCATCGCCCGCCGGGCACAGCCCGCTGCCCCCCTGGGATTTTGGGGTGAGTGTTCCCCTGGGGCGGAGGCAGCTTGGGGCTGAGACCATCCCCGTGCAGCACCTCGCACACGCAGGGTGTCATCCCCACCCAGGGCAATTACCCATCGCCACGCTGCGAATAATCATATTAATAACCCATTTACCGTGCTATAAATAGCCTCGATAATAACACCCTGGGCTTTCCAGGAATAGATCGGCAAAAATACGAGGAAAGCCATGCCCACCCTGGCCCAGGTTACAGATGGGGAAACTGAGGCACGGCCGGCGTTTTGGGCACGGCTCTTGCCCGCTGCACCGAGCCGTCTGCCAGGCAGCTGTGGAATTTGCTCCCGAATAAACCGTCATGTAAATGAGCCCTTATGTATATTTATAGGCACCGTCCTGCCAGCTGGAATCTAATAGGGGAGAAAATAAACTGGGAAACTGCCTGGAACAGGAGGGCGGCGCGTCACACCTCGGCCCCACGCCCCCGCCGGCACTGCCGGGGATGGGTGTCTGTCTGTCCCTGGGCCCCGGGGGTGTCTGTCCCTGGTCTTGGGTGCCCAGCTCTGCACCGTGGGGTGCCCAGCACTGGTCCTGGGTGCCCAGATCCCTGGGTGCCCGGGTCCTGGGGTGCCCAGGAAGCCGACAGCGGGTGCTCTGCAGGTGCTGCAGGCT
>NW_009259598.1:116728-117202 GCF_000687185.1 Egretta garzetta
TGGGTGAAGCTGCGGTGCATTTGGCATCCCTGTGCAGGGCGGGGGGGCTGGCGCGAGGGGTCCCTCCCCACTCAGCAGGGCCTGGGGGGCAGCTCCAGCCCCACAGCTCACGACGGGTTTTCCTTCCTTGCTGCGCCAGTGACATGCATGCATGCGTGCATGCGTGTGTTGTGTGCATGCATGTGCATGCGTGTGTGTGCGTGCATGCGTGTGCGTGCATGCGTGTGTGTGTGTGTCTGTGTGCATGCATGTGTGTGTGTCTGTGTGCATGCGTGTGTGTATATGTGCGTGCATGCATCCGTGTGTGCATGCTTGTGTGTGTCTGTGTGCGTGCATGCCTGTGAGTGTGCGCACATGCACGCGTGTGTCTGTGTGCACATGCGTGTGCGTGCACACGTGTGTGCATGTGGCAGTGCCACGCTGCAGGGCGCAGAGCACCCACCCAGCCGGCCCAGGGGTGGCCGTGGCAGCGGG
>NW_009259598.1:118468-119050 GCF_000687185.1 Egretta garzetta
TGGGGGGGATGAGCTCTGGGGACCAGAGCAGGGGACCTGCCCCCCTCCCTCCCACCTCTCCACCCCATGGGGCCCCGCTCCCACCTCTGATCCGTGCACCAAGCTGGGGCCGTTCTCATGCCTGCGCACCTGGGGCAGCTCCATGTCATGGCCAGCTTCCTCCAAGGGCACAGGGCTTCAGGAGGGGGGTCCCATGCAGGAGAGGGGGTCCCATGCAGGAGGGGGGTCCCATGCAGGAGAGGGGGTCCCATGCAGGAGAGTGTCCCATGCAGGAGGGGCGTCCTGGGTCGCTCCTATCACCCTGCTGGGGCCAAGCATCCTGGGGGAGCCCCCTCCCACTGTCCCTCCCTCCTCACTCCCGTTCTCGCCACGTCCCAGCCCACCCCGGCGGAGCTGCCAAAGCACAGGGCAAACGGGGACAAGCTGGGAGAGAGAGTGATTTTTTGCAAGCGTTTATTTTCCTCCATCAAAATCCACCAGCCAGAGAAAGCAGCGACGGGGGGAGGATGGGGAAACCCATCGGGTTTCACGGGGGATGCTGCCGCCCCCTGCGCCAGCACTGTATTTATCTCCCCCCCCCCT
>NW_009259598.1:119071-120069 GCF_000687185.1 Egretta garzetta
CCCCCCCATCTCCGCCTCCTCCATCTCCAGCTCCGCGCCGCAGCCAGGCCACCGGGCAGTTTCGGCCACGGCGCAAACATGTTTGGCTGCATTCCCCTGGCTCCCACCCCGGGCCAGTGCCGGGAATCGGCTCCAAAAAACATGTTTTGTGGGAAGGCACCCGCTAGGTAGTAACATTTTGCCGGCTGATGGGAGGCTGCAGGACACCCAGGGATGCTGCTGCCCCACGGATGCTGGGGGTGGCCCCGTGCTGGACCCCACAGTCATCCCATCCCTGCCTAACTGGTGCCATTGGGTTCCTCTGACCCTGGGGCAGATGTCTGCTTCTCCAGCTCCTCATCCCCCCCCAAACAGCCCTGACACCCACCAGCCCCGGGTCCTGCCACCTCCCTGCACCCATCCTGTGCCCTTCAGCCTCAGCCAGCCGGTCTCTGTGGGATGGAGGGGGACCCCGACCCAGCTGTGGTCTCCATCCCCACCAGGTCAGCACGTCCCCGGTTGAAGAGCCCAAGTGACACATCTGTAAAGTGCAACCACTGGCAGGATGCCCTGGGCTCGGGGAGCACCTCCCACCGCCCCCCAGCACCAAACCCCCTCCAAAGCAGCTCCCCAGGGACCCCAAACCCAGCCTGGACCCCAAACCCAGCCTGGGTCCTGGTGCTGCAATGGGGCTGGCACATCTGGGGCCGTGCACTCCCCCAGCTCCGTGTCACCCTTGGTGACAAGTGACACAGCCCATCCCAACTGCCACCGAAGCCTCGTCGTCCCCGGGAGCTGGAGTTCAAAGTCCCCCGAGCGGCTGATCCCCTCCACAAGTTACAGAAGGTCCTTGGACCTCGTGAGCAGCTGGTGTGAAGCTGTAATTACCTTAATTAGCTCTGGGATTGCATTCCCTCCCCATACTAATTTCGTTTCTACAGTAACCAGCCCGAGAGGTGTGCGTGTGCTCGGAGCGAGACAGAGGCAGGAGGGCTGGCAGCCAAACCAGGCACCCCGAA
>NW_009259598.1:120147-123036 GCF_000687185.1 Egretta garzetta
GCTCTTCCCATGCAGAGGTTCAGGAAGGTCCTCGGTGTTTCCCACAGTCCCAAGGGGGTTTTTTGCTGCCAGCAGCATCCATCCAGCTTCAGGGAAGGGTCCAGAGAGTGGGAGGGGGACCAGAGGCTGACGGTGCCCAAATGCATCGGTGGATTTAGGAACGGGCAAAGCCCGGGCTCGTTGCTCGCTGCTGGTATTTGCTGTAACCCAATATCCCCCTGATGTAAGAGCCATTTGGGAGGAAACCATAAAAGCTTCAGGAAATGGGTATTAATTCACATCGTGGCAATAAAAGGGAAGGAGGGCTCCCGGGCAGCGCAGCCGCCTCGGGGGAGCGAAGGCGAGCGGGGCTGGGGAGCGCAACCTCTGCTGGGCAGCGGCTGGGCAGCCTTGGAGCAGACCCCCGCCCCGTAATTGGGAATTAATCCCCCCTCCCCGAGTCATTTTGGATGGAAAGGGGGGGGGTCTGCAAGGTGGGAGCACCAAGGTCTCGCCTGGCTGTGGATGAAGCATCACCAGCCCCTCGAGTCAGGCGTTTGTTTGGAGCTGGAGCGCGGCTTGGGGCGATTTCTCACCCTGGAAATTTGGAGAGGGTCCAGCTCTTCCCCTGCAAATGCCAAACCCTCCTCTGACCACGTACCTCCCTGATGCCAGCTGGCCTTGGCATGGAGAGGGCAGCACCGGCAGAGGCCAGGGCTGCTCCTGACCCATGGACCGAGCAGGGGGCACCAAGGATGGGGGAGCCCTGCAAGGGCAAGGACCGGGCGATCCCGCTGCCGGGCCGGTACCAGCACCGTGGCCATCACCTCGGCGGGCATCATCCTGCAACAAAAAAGGCCCCTGAGCCGGGCAGGATCGGTCCTGCTGTTTGTGCAGGGAGCAGGGGGATGCTTCGGGGAGCCCCAGGGGGGGAATGCATGCGGGGTGCCCTCCCCTCTGCCCCACCAGGAGCCCTGGGCTCACCACTCGCGTGGGGCTATAAATGGTGCTGGGAAGCAGGCTGTGATGCTTCCATCACTCCACAGGGGATTCGGCAGCCTGAAAAGCCAGCAGAGCCCAGGGAGGGGGCCGGGATGGCGCAGGGCAGGGACCCTGGTCCTGCCCCCCGTTTCAAGCATCCAGGATCTGTGTTTCCCGGGACGGATTTCTCCCCGGCAGCGGGCAGTGGCAGCAGGACGGGCAGCGGAGGCGAATTTCGCTGAGTGGTTGCTTTTTAAAAATAACTCTGCCTTTGTCAGCAGGTCAGGGTTGCTCCAGATTGAATAATCGCAGCCGCCCAGCCCTCCCCTGCTCCCGGGCGCTCGCTGGCAGCCCCAGCCCAGGATGCATCAGGCAGATGCTGGACCACGGCCCCTTCGCCAGCATCACTTTCCCCAGGGGTTGAATATCTCCCAGGGGACACGATGCTCTGCATCTCCCACCCTGCTTCCCCCAAAACCCAGCCCGAAAGCCACAGTGGGTAGTGATGCACCAAGCTCGCATCCCCAGGTCTGGGGGGGGGGCAATGGGGGGACCTATGGGAGGAATCGGGGTGTGCAAGGATGGAGCCGTCGGGCGTTTGCCGAAAGGGCTGACTCACGCAGTAATTACGCCTTGAATGCGAGCACGTTCGTGCAGGGATGAAAGATGCTCACAGGGGCCGAGGCAGGGAGCTCGCCCGCTCTCCCCCCGCTGAAGGCTCTGCCCCAGCCACTGCCAGGGCAGGGAAGGAGCAGATCCAGTCGCCTTTTATCAGGAGAGCAAGGAAATGCCCCAGTTTTGGAGCAGCAGCTGAAGGATGGGCAGGAGAGAGCGTGGGGGCAATGGGAGAACCGGGAGGAGAACGGACAAGTGGTGGGAGAAGGAAGGTGAAACCCTGCGGAGCAAACCGTGACGGCAAAAAGCGGTGCCTTCAGCTGGATCGCGGTGAAGCCGGTGACGCTTGGACCGGGGACAGCACGGCACGGGGACGCCTGTGCAGCACGGTTCGAGGGCTGGGCTGGCTTCCAGGCAGGCAATGTTTGGAAAGAGATGAAGCAATTTGGCAGCACCGGCCTCACCGAGCATCTACGGCATCGGGAGGGGGAATAAAGAACATGGGAAGGAAAAAGTCGAGCGCCAAACACCAGCAAGCTCGGACCAGGGCCAGATCCAGGCGGTCGGAGTAGATTCCTACATTCTTGCAGTTGGAGGAATACTGCCTGATGTGGGGAAAATGGAAATGGTCTCTGTCTCAGCGGCCAAAGGAGGGGTTCAGGGCAGGAAAATGGCTCCCTGGGCTTATCCTCACCGCCATGGGGATGGGGGACGCTGCGTTACCCGGGGCTACCGAAGGATGCTAAGGAAAAGGAGGAGGAATGGAAACCCCCCAGCTGTAGCCTGTCCCAGGCAGGATGGGGACAAGGGGACAGGCCACCTGCAGAGGCCAGACTGCCTCTGGCCACCCAGGGGCTCCCCGGAGAGCCCCTGTCCCCATCCTGGTCTCTCTTTGGGGCAAATGCTGGTGTTGCACAGATAAACCCTGCTCCGGGAAGGGAGCGGGTGCGGTGCAGAAACCGCAGGTCCCTTATTGCTCCCTACAAAGACCCGCAGGGCCACGGCGGGTGGGGAGACGCCTGCTTGGCTGGGACTCCATCAGCGGGGGACGGAAGGGTGGAAAACAGAGGAGATGCTGGAAAGGGGGTCAGACTGGCTGGGAGCTGCTGCTTGGGCTCCCCCGGGCCATTCTGCCCTGATAGCAGAGCGGTGGCACACTCAGCATCCTCATGCAGACGTCCTCACACGCCCTTCACCGAGCTGGCAGGGACGTGAGGTCTCCCTGTCGCGACGCTGTCGCCGGAGCGAATGCCGACGGGGAGGCCAGATCTTGCAGAGAAATCCTCCGTCTTGTTCAGGTCCTGATTTACACCC
>NW_009259598.1:123063-124712 GCF_000687185.1 Egretta garzetta
CCACTGGCACGCGGGGACGATGCTCCCCAGCACCCGGCAGCACCCTCGGCCACCTCCAGCTCCGTCGGACTGCGGTGGGACCGGGCATCCCCATCTTGCCGGGGTGAAGCCTCACCAGGGCCCCCCAGCCCCCTCGCTGCCGTGCCCAGCAGGTACCAGAGGCTGATCCAGCGACAAAGCCATGGGGACCTTTCCACATCTCCATCGCACATCTGCAGCCGCTCCCTCCCTCCCTCCCTCATTGCAAAATGCCTCCCTGAGCTCTTCCCATTAAAAATCAAACCCTTCAGCAGGTTTGGGTTTGGGGTCAACACCAGGGATGGGGTGGATTTGGCCTCCCATCCCTCCTCCTCACCCCCCCCCATGCCATTTCAGAGGTGAGAAAGGAAATCGCAGCCTTGGTTTTCCTCCCTTTTTTTCTTTTTTTTTTTTTTTAAATAATAAAGGCAGCAATTTGGGATTGTGCTGCTCGTGGAGGGGCTGGCAGCGCGCCGGCGCTCTCTGGGCTGGCGGGGAAAAACGGGGAGGGGGGATATAAAAGGTTTCATGCGGTGAGCCGGGCACTCAGGGAAGAGGCTGAAAGGGGGTGGTGAGTGCTTTGTATTTCATGCTTGAAGGCACCAAGGCTTTTACCAGCCTTCCCGCGATGATTTAAGACCGGCTCTGCAGTTCAGGAGGGGATCGGAGCCGTGGCTGGCAGCTTGGCGGGACCCCCCAGGTTTGGCCGGGGTGAAGCCTGGTCCTGGAAATGCCCCACACGGGCAGGTACCAACCGTGGGCATTCGTGGGGCAGCTACAGAGTCAACGGGGGCATCTCTGGGGCACGAGCCTGGTTTGGGCATCTGCCCTGGGATGTGCCTTAGGGGAGCAGGGACGAGCCCCGGTCCCTGCTGTCCCCCTCGTGTGTCCCCCCTGCTCAGCACCTTGTCTGCAGCGAGCGGGGTCTCATCCATCTCTGCCCATGAAGCTTGTCCCCTCTCAGCAAATGCGTTAATCCTATAGAGGGGGGTGGGCACGGGTTGTGGGGTCTTTTCTCACCCCCAGGTCCTCCTGAGCTGAGACCCCAAGAGGCAGAGCCCCCCAAAAGCAGGTTATTGCCCCCCAAAAGCAGGTTATTGCCCCCCAAGGGGCTGTGCCAGTGGGCATGGGGGGGGTTGCAGCCGGCTGCTCCCCAGCACAGGGATCTGGGGGGACCAGCCGCATCCCCCAGACCCACTCACTCTGGAGCACGGGGGTGCAGCCCACGTTTCGGGGAGCACGTGGGGCTCAATCTCACGCTTCTGCCACAGTGGCTATGTGTTTGGCACTGAGGTTTTCACCACGCTGGCTGGCACACGTTGGGCCATGCCCTGAGATCTGGCACTTTGGGTCCCCCAAGGTGCACCCCGGGGTGCAAAGGTCTCCTCTGGGGCAGCCTGTTAGCTGATTTTCCTTCTCTGGGTTTTGCTTTTTTCTTTCCAATTCTGCCTCAGATTAGGCCTGTGGTTGCTCATCTCCTGTGCCAGGGCTCTTCTGCTTCATCCTGGGCAAGATGCAGATGGGAAAAGGGCTGGAAGGATCAGGGGTGCTGTGGGGTAGGGTAAGATCATGGCAAGTAAATGGTGTGAGCAGCAGTGGGGGCTCCTGTGTGTGGCTGTGTGCTGGGGTGG
>NW_009259598.1:125096-128174 GCF_000687185.1 Egretta garzetta
ACTGCTGCTTCCTCCTGGCAGCCTGGAAAAGGGCATGGGGGCTGTGGTCCGCCCTGGCTTTGGGGCAGGCACCCAGCCGTGCCTGGGGTGACACCGGCCCAGGAAGGAGCCCCATTTGCTGTGGCTGTGCCAAGGGCTTTACTGCAGAAACCCCAGGGGAATTAAATGTCGGGTCGCTCCCGGCCAGCAGCGCAGCGCTGCAGATAAAAGCGCCGTGGGCAGAGCAGGGCTCAGCTCCAGGCCTGGCTTGGGCTGATACCGGCCCCAAAGGGCAACCTCTCCCCTGGGCTTGGCTCAGCCCAGCAGACTGGCAGTCTCCCCTGCTTCACCCCAAATTTCCCCCCCCCACCGAAACAGCTTGCATGGCTCTGATTGACCCAGGTGATACCCCAGCATGCCCTTCCCCTGCTCATACCCAGGTTTCACTGTGCTTTGGGAGGAAAGGGGAAAAAAAAAAAAAGAAATCTTGCTTATTATAAACCCGAGACCTGCAGCGATGCCCAGATCTGCCTGCAAACCCCTGCAAAAGCCTCCGGCATCGTGGGTCGAGCCGGTGAGGCCAGGAGGAGCTGGGGAGGGGGGGAAGCAGCTGCTTTGGGGATTATTAATGAGCAGCGAGTGATGGGAAAGGCGAGGATCAATTGAAACAAAGGAGTTCAATGGTAAAAAGAAACGTTTGCGGAGTAATGGGAGTCCATTTCTCCAGCCGACTGTCGGAAACGCATCCTGTTAAACATCCATCAATTATCCCAGCTTGCAAATGCATTAAGGTAATGAGGAATTATCCATCAAATACACTTAAAGCCAGTGCCCCCCTCTGCCAGCCGCCCTGCAAAGAGCCACTTCAGGAAAGGAAAATGGCCTGAAGGTGGGTGGGAAGGCGGGGGGGGGCAGCGAGGGGGCCCTGGGGCTGTGTCCCCCAGAGCCTGCTCCAGCCCGGAGGATGCTTTCCCAGTTCCCAGGATCAGCTCCTGGGCTTGGCTGCCTCCTTCAGTACCCGCGCTTCCTTCAGAGCTGCAGTGGCACTGCTCGGTGTGCCCCATGGGCGGCCCACCTACCTGCTCCATGCCTCAGTTTCCCCATCCCTCCTGCAGTGCTGCCTGGGGCCACCCATGGGTGCTGCTCGTGTCTGCGCCGCGTCCCCCATCACCTCTTTTCCCAGGAAGAGAAGTAGCAGCAAGCGTGGTGTGTGGTCTGGCAGCTAAATTCTTTGAAACCCATCCTCTGCCGCTGCCTCCCCCCTGCATCACCCACACCCTTTGCACCCAGGAGAGAAGAGGGGTGCGGGGAAAGGGCCTTGCAGCCCCTTAGGGTGCTGATCCCTGGGCTGGGCTGGATGCACCAAGTGGAAAATAAAAGCATCTGGCTGGCAGGGTCCTGCTCCGCTGTCAGCGGGAAGGGCGTCTTGGGGTCTCTGTCACCCAGTGGGGTCTGGGGGGCTGCGGGTCCGGTCCCTGCGTGTGTCAGGATGAGCCCATCCCCACCGGTGAGTTTGGAAAGCGGCCCGGAGCGCTGCCATCGGGCAGCAGCGGCAGGAAAATGAGGGATGCATCCGGGCAGGGAGGCTGGAGGGCCTGGGGCTGGAGGGCCTGGCTAATTACAAAGGTTTGACCCTTTCGGTGCTGGATTTGGTGCCAGTCCAGGAGTTTTCCAACCTGGATGATGCAACCTTGCAGTGCAGCCCTCGACTGAGGTTTCGGTGCGGCGATGCGAGGGGACACGTCCTCCACCCCAGGGATGGGGCTGGGTTTATCAGGGCGTTCCCCTGGCAGCAGGATTTGGGGAGCCTGGGCCGCTCCGTGGTGCTTTGGTGTGGATTCTCTGATGTCTGATGCTGTGGTTGCAGGCAGGCTCCTGCCTCTCCCTTTGTGTAGGGGGAGCAAAAATTGGAGTTTCTCCTGTCTGTGCACCTGCCTGGTTGTTCTCAGCTTTGTGGGCGCTGCTCAGTTTGGGGTTGGAGGTGGCCAGTGAGCTCAGAATTCCCTGGGAGGAGGCGAGCAGACAACCAGCACAGCCACAACCTGCATTTCCATAAGGAATGGGGAGAAAAAACAGCTCCTGGGCTTGTCTTCCCCAGGGCTGATATCTCAGTCTCCCAAACCCCTCTGGCAGCCCCGTCCGACCTCAGCAGTGCCAGCCTGGGCTGAGTACCAGAGCATCCCTCGCTCTGTGGCAAGCTGAGCCTTCCTGGGAGAGCGCTCGGTCTGATAACAGTAGCTGCCATTAGGTGTCACAAGAGCGTCAGGTCTTTGCTCTTCCTGGGAAGACGAGCAGTGGCGTGGGACAGGAGGGATGGGATGATGAAGTGGCCCTTGGGGTGGCACCTCAGAGCCAGAGATGTCCCCGGCAGGGGAGATGAGCTCCGGCTACTGGGAGGGGACCGCATGTCCCTCGTGATGCCACTGTCATCCCTGGAGGTCACCATTCCTCTGCACCCAGCCGCTGCCGAGCTGTCCCCTTCCCTGTCACCTCGTGGGTCTCCCGCCCTGGCACTGGAGACAGCCAGGAGGTGGCAGCGGGTTCCTGGTGTCCCACGCTTGGCCCTTCAATAACCAGGTGCATTTTATTGCACGAAAGCAAAAGCAGCGGCTGCTCTCGAGGAAGCGTCCGGCGCTGGTGCCTCGCTCAGCAACGCGGCTCCTCCCTGCAGCCAGTGTCCTCCCAGTATCCTCCCAGTGCCTGGGAGAAGCCCAGGGCTGAGATATCTGCAAAAACCATCGCACGTTCCTCCCTGTTCAGGATGTATCCAGCCGTGGAGGCTGTGCGGGTGCAGCCGGGCGGGCTCCGGGTGCTCACCTATGGAGGGATGTCCTGGGGTTTGTCCCCTCCTGGGATTCCCACTCCATGCCAGCAGGGTCCTGGCCCCATGCCACCTCCCACCGCCCTGTGCTGGGGGCAGCTGCCACGCTCAGATAATCTCCCAGGAATTTGCAAGAGCTGATAAAGCCAAAAACACCGGCTTCCCCCTGGGGAAGGACCGGGAGATGCCTCAGGGAGCATCTCTCCTGCCGGCAGGAGGGGATGGAGGTGGCGGAGCGGGAGGGCCTCGAGCGCCGGGCTGGGGCGGCTTCCCGGCCC
>NW_009259598.1:128190-130137 GCF_000687185.1 Egretta garzetta
GGGAGCATCTCCCCTGCCGGCAGGAGGGGATGGAGGTGGCGGAGCGGGAGAGCCTCGAGCGCTGGGCTGGGACGGCTTCCCGGCCCTGGGTGACCTCCCAGCATCACGTCATCTCTCCCCACTCGGAGAGGCTGAGTTCATGTCTGGCCTCCCCGGAGCTGGGGACTGCGCCTGGCCTGCCCACCCCATCCCGCGCCCAGAGGCCGGGGTGATGGCCACCTCCATAACAGCAGCATCTCAGCTGGATGTGTGCCCCGGCTGGATGTGCGCCCCAGCTGGGCTCTGCGTCGCCCCTGGGCACCTCTGTGGGCTGTAATGGGGGTGTGCTGGGGCACCAGGCACCCCTGGCTCACCCCAAAACCCAGGGTGCAGGACTCGCAGCCTCGAGTCGCCATCCCCCGGCACGCTGTGCCACCAGCTGCAGGCACGGCAAGGGGCTGGCAGCGTGGGGATGCTTTCCCCGTGACTCACGGAATTCCTTGCAGGTCAGCGGTGGCTGGAGGACACCCCGGCAGCCCTCGCCGCCCCTGCCCTCCACCTGAACTCTGCTGGCAAAGCAAATCTTGCCTGATGCTGGGGGTCCTTGGCCCCACGGCTGCACTGGGCAGGGGGGAGGCAGCAGGGTCCCCCCGGGGTGGCCCTGGGTGGGGATGGGGGTTGGAGAGCTCACGTGGATATTTGTGATGGCAAATCAGCCTCTCTGCGACCTGCGGGTTTCCTCCTCTTCTGCCACCAGTTCTGCAGAACCCCCAAGAGGAAGGGGCTCCCCGCTGTGGCCCCGGCTACTCCCCAAGCCCTGCCTGGCTCTGTGCCTTGGTTTTCCTGTGCCAGGTCAGTGCCAACACCTCTGATGCCATGCAGAGAGGTGAGAGTTCCCATTGCTCCTCCCCCCCCCCGCCCCCAGCTCATTTTGGGCATGTTCCATCCCATTTTGCTGCTCAGATTTCCCCCACACCCCTGAAATATTTCCCTTTGTCTTTTCAACCTGAGCCCTGGGGGACCCTCTGGGTGCTCTCCCTGGCACAACCCTGCAGCTCGCTGCATCCCACCACCCCTAGCTGGTTACATGTAATGAGTGGGTCAGTCCTCTTCACTGCTGTAGCACCCTTTTCCCAGCTGGGACTGGGACCAGGACCGGGGCAGGATAAGTGCGGAGGAGCAGAGCCGGTGGCAGCGAAGCGGCCCCGCAGCACGTGAGCACCCATCGTGGCCGTGGCCTGCCGGCTGCCCTGGTGCTCAGCAGCCGTGAGTTTGCAAAGTGGTTTCAGCGAGACGTTATCTAATGGAGGAGGAGGAGGAGGGCGGATTAAGCCAAACCCACAGCACCAGCTTTCAATTAAACCAGGCGAATTTACGGCTTCTCCTTCTGACACAGTAAACACACGCTCCGAGCGGCCAGCAAGGTCCTGACCCAGCATTTCCCCTCCGTGCCCTGGCAGGCGAAGGGAGCAGCATCCCGCGGGTGCTCACCCCGTGGCAGTGAGAAACCCTCTGGGCTTTGCATTTTTTACCACCTCACAAAGTGCAGGGAAATGTGGGCGATGCCACAGTGGGCACCGTGCCCCAGAGCCATCCCACCCCGCTGTGGGGACAGGGAAGGGATGGGGGGGGACAGATTCCAGGAGAGACCTGGAAGAAGAAATGCTCCAGCAGCATCCGCTGGATGGGAGAGATGCAGCGAGCCCCAGGGCTTCGGGTAATGCAGCAGCACCCTGGGATGGAGGATGCTGTGATCCGACGGATGGGTGATGCTGGGTGCAGGCAGCCCTGGTGCCAGGCTCAGCCCTCCCTGGCTGCCGATGGCTTCCCCTCCACATCCCTGCTTCGGTCCTGCACAACCTCGTGCCTCAGTTTCCCCCTTGGATTAGGGAAGGGTGCAGGCTTTCCGGGGGTGGCAGGAGAAGGGCGAGCCGGATGAGCCAGGAGAGGATCTCGCAACTGAGGCCG
>NW_009259598.1:130187-133258 GCF_000687185.1 Egretta garzetta
GCCTGGCATCCGCTGCCAGCAGCCCAGCCCTGCCCAGCCACCGCCTCTGCCCGAGACGGGGGAGCCAGCAGCAGCCCCTCTCCCCTTGCCCCATAGCAAAGGGGTCCAGCGGAGCCGGATGGTGCATCCTGCCACCCCAACCCCATCACTGCTGGGCTCCCGAGGCCCCCCAAGCCTTTTGGCCACGGTGGAGGAGACCTGGGCATAACGCTGATCCCCTGGCTATAGGAGATGAGGCCACGGTCCCCAGGTTGGTGGCACAGAGGGCAGCGTGGCCTCCCAGCCCCGCCGTGCCGCAGCAACACCCGCACCCCGGATGCAGGCACCCAGCCAGGAAGGTGACAGAGGATCCCTGTAAAGCTGCCGGGGTGACGTCCTGGCGCTGCTGCTGACGTCCGATGGAGGGAAAAGCCCTCCCTAGAGCAAATAAGCAGCTGGGCTCTGCAAACCCGGCTTGGCGGGTGTCTCCTGGCAGGTATCTGGGTCCCATCTGGCCGCTGTTTACCTGCCCGCTGGAATCCACCCTGCAAACTTCCTCCTCACGTGGACCAGATGAGGTGAAGGAGCCACGCTCGGCCCCGTGCCAGCCTCGCAGGGAGGACCCCGGCACCCCGGCCTCACCGCTGACCCTGAGCCGGGTGGGTGAAGGGGGTGGTCATCACCTGAGGGACCTCTTGGTCCCTGCACAGGGCAGTGCTGTGGGCAAGAGTGGATCCCAACAGGGTTTTGGGGGTTGCAAGCACCCAGCACCCAGCCCCTGCTGGGCCCCCGAGCCAAGGGCCAAACCCTGTTAATGCTAGCCCGGCACTGAGCACCCCAGGAGCTGCAAACCGGTGTCCAGGGGGCAGGCAGGGCCGCTGGGTCCCCTTCCAGGAGGGTTCAGGCAGGTCATGGCATCCCCATCGCTGCCTCAGTTTCCCCCTTGGCTGGGTTCGCCTGCCCTGCATGTCCCTCCCTGACCCGCGTCGCTGGCTTCTGCGGCGTGCAGGGACCTGCCGCCACGCAGGGAGGGGACCGCGCTGGTACGTGCCTGGCCATTACGCTGCCTGACTCAGGCAGGACCCTGCCTGCCATTTCCACTGCGGGTGGCTTCAAAGGCAGCCGGGACTGCTCAGCCCCTTGGTGCAAATGGGAGCCACCAGTTGCACTGCTCCAGGCATGGGGGGGGAAAAAAAAGTCCCCAACCCACTCCCATCCCATCCCGCAACTTGCACCGAGGTCCTACATCCCACCCCACGGGACCAGCGGGTGCCTGGCCACAAGCACAGCCCCATGGTTCAGCCCCTAGAACCCACCGGCCCTTTCTTGGGTGCTGCCAAGGAGATGAAGGACCCCCCCTTCTCCTCATCCCCCATCTCCAACTTTTGCAAAAGGGAGTTTCCAGCAAGGCCCTTGCTACTCAGGTGGATGAGGGGGACGTGAGGCTGAGACCCGCCACACTTCATTACACCTTGCAGTGAAACACATCCACACTTTCGCTCTTCTTGCAAGCAGCTGGGCTTGCAGCGCTTGGGCTGTGTTTCCACCCCTATGGAGAGGGGAAACTGAGGCAGGGCAAGCAGGTGCCCATGGGACAACACAAGCCGGGCAGGAAGGACAGTGACAGAGTGGGGAGCGAACCCAAACCCAGCCCCGGCCCCGCACTTGCTGGCGTGTGTTGTGAAAGCAGCCGGTTATCAGAGTGCTAGTGTCACGCTCGGAGCGAGCGGCTTCCAGGAAAGGAAGGAAGTGTGGGGTCACCCAGCCCCGCTGCCGCCCTTTTCCAGCAAACAGCCCGGGCGTGCTGATAACAGCGCCGTGCCGCCGGCCGCACAGGCATTCGGGGCCGCCGGCCGCACGCGCCGCCCAAAACGCAAGATTTCCCCCCATTTCCTCTCCCATAAAAGCCAGTCACGGTGCTGGGGCAGCAGCAGCCGGTGCCAATGCTGCCCGGCTCTCGTGAGGGCTGTGGAGCAGCATCATGCATCGGCAATGCCCCAGTTCCACCCCAGTGCCTCATTACTGGTGAGAACTGGGAGTCACCGGGCTGGGTTTGCTCCTGGGCTGCAGTGGGGGTTTGGGAAGGTGCTCAGGAATGTGTTTCCCACTGGGCTGCCCCGGCACAAGGTGGGTAACCCAGGTGCAAGGTTGAACCGGGATGCGGTAGGGCAAGGGGGTGCAATGGGGTGCTGCTGCTCCTGCACGCCTGGGTCCTCTCCCACCACCTCCCGCCGGACATGGTCCTGGGGGCCGGAAAACCAGCAGGGCATGGGCAGTCCCACCAAACTAACGGGGCCCCGGAGCGGCGTCGAGGCAGGATCCGATCCCCTGCCACCATCCTGCCATGCGAAGCGCCCCAGGAGGGAGCAGGGACTGGAGCCTGGAGCCTGCTCCACCCCGATACCGAGAATAATTACATGATTATGTGATTTGGAAGCAGAGTGCAGATTAATCTCTGATCTCGTTAGTCCGTGTTTTACCATCTGCTTTGTACAGGCAGGAGAAGCCCTCGCCCTGCGGGTGATGGAAACCCCCAGGGAGAGCCGGAGTCCCACGGCACAGCAGGACCTGGGTGCAATCAGGACATGGGTGCTTTAGGAAAGGGGTGCATCAGGACCCGAGTGCCTTAGGGCAAGTGGATGCCACCCAAGGCACCAGCTGTCACCCACAGCCACCCTCCCCAGCCCCAATTCCTGGAAGCCAGGCTGGATCCGGCTTGGCGCGGGGCAGGGCTGTGCTGGGACTCCTCCTTTGGCCAACAAGGGCAGGCAACAGCAGCGACGGCCTCGCACTCCCCAGGGGCTGCCAGGAGGGAGAAGCCGGGGTTCAAGCAATGGGGAGGGATTTATTATAGTGCAGGTGGGATAAAGAGATGGACCGAGGGACTGGACCGAGGACATGGAGCAGGTCTGTGGCAGAGGAGGGGATGGCCCTACATCTTCTGGGCTCCTCGGGGGCTTCCCTCCATCTCCTCCACTCGGGATTTTTTTGCCAAGCAGGCAGAGAGGGTGAGCTCTGCCTTTTATTACGCCCTTGCCAAGAGACCTGTGCCTGCCCCAACAGCCCGGGCACAGCATCAGGACCAGCCTTTG
>NW_009259598.1:134421-140382 GCF_000687185.1 Egretta garzetta
GGCCTCGCCGCCCCGAGGGGCTGCCAGGAGGGAGAAGCCGGGGTTCAAGCAATGGGGAGGGATTTATTATAGTGCAGGTGGGATAAAGAGATGGACCGAGGGACTGGACCGAGGACATGGAGCAGGTCTGTGGCAGAGGAGGGGATGGCCCTACATCTTCTGGGCTCCTCGGGGGCTTCCCTCCATCTCCTCCACTCGGGATTTTTTTGCCAAGCAGGCAGAGAGGGTGAGCTCTGCCTTTTATTACGCCCTTGCCAAGAGACCTGTGCCTGCCCCAACAGCCCGGGCACAGCATCAGGCCCAGCCTTTGCACCGGGGCTGCTCCGAGCCTCCGCACGCAGCGAGAGCCCGGTTGCTGCCGGCTGCTCTTGTGGGGACAGGGCTGGGTTTCCAGCGGGATTTCTCTGGGTTGGAGGCAACACCCTGGCCCGGCTCCCTCCAGCACCCAGAGCCCCCAGGGTGATGCTGGGGCAGCAACCGGTACCCCGGAACCTCCGTGTCCCCAGTGGGGCTGAGCCACCAGCATCTGCGTGTCATGGGCATCACAGGGTGTGGGGGACCCCTTCATCCCCATCGCCCCGGGGTGTGGGGGGTCCCAGCGTCCCGCTGAGCTGCGCAAAGGGACGAAGGCCAGACCTAATTGCCCATCATCTATCCTGGGGGTCACCACTGTGACCCCGTCCATCCCATCTCCGCACCGTACCCCACGTGGCAATCCAGCCTCCTCCAGCTTGGAAACAGTGTCCGGCCTCCCGGGAGCCTCCCCTTTTCCAACCACAGACAAAACCCTCTCCCGCTCGCCCCACGCGCTCCCCAGCCGCGTGTCGGCTAAAGGCCCGGGAAAAGATGAAAGGGATTTCCCGGCTGACCTCCTCACCCCACACTATTTGCACCTCCTTTCCCGCACGCAGACAGACATTTTTCCCATGCTCAGGGGGTCAGCGCCCTCCCTGCACTCCGGGCCAGAGCAATGCCAGGAATGTACCTGGGAATAGGCAGGGCTTTGCAGGGCGGAGGGGGAAGAGGAGAGCTGGGCACCCTCCGGTCCCCCAGCAGCCACCAAAATAATTTTTATCACCATTAAAAGTTGCTTTTCTCATGTAAATACTCTGCAGAAAGAAACTCCTTCTGCCCGGACGGGCTAGGGGTGCCCGGGCACCCTGAGCCTTGGATGTAACTGTATTTTGTGTCCTTTCCCCCAGGGGATGCCAGCCCGTGGTGCTGGTCACCGGGCTGGATCCTGAGTCCCCCAGGCACGGTGAGGGGGTCTCACCTGGGTGCAGGGTCTCCCCCGGCATAGCCACGGGTGCAGGTGCACCCACTCAGCCTCCTCTAAACAGCACTTGGGCTGATCCCATCCACATCTTCCCTGGCTTGCAAACCATTTTTTTTTCCCTTTTTGGGGGTGGAATAAGCCCATCTCCCCCTTCCAGCCCTGCAGGGGCTCTGTGGCCCCCCCCGTGCCTCAGTTTCCCTGCACTAAATCAGGGAGGGCAGCCTGTCCCTAGCACCCAGCTGCTGGAAGTGGAGCCCACTTGCCCACAGCACGTGCCGGCATCTCTGCCACCCCAGGGTGGGCAGCTGGGTGGGATCCTGCAGCATCTCTTGGCCCAGCCTGGGGGCTGCGCTTCCACCCTGCAACAGTCCCTTGCCGGCTGTCGTATCCGAGACAGGATAATAGGGAATAACACAGGAGAAATGCATTTCCCTCACCTCTTTCCCACCTTGACCTTGCATCCCCCAAAACAGTGATAAAGGGGAAATGAAAAAGAAGTGTTTGGGGACAAAACCTGGGCCTCGGCTCAGGAGGTGATGGGACAAGACTCAGGAGGTGATGGGACAAGGCTCAGGAGGTGGTGGGATGATGCTCAGGAGGTGATGGGACAAGACTCAGGAGATGATGGGACGATGCTCAGGAGGTGGTGGGATGATGCTCAGGAGGTGGTGGGATGATGCCCAGGAGAATCCCTCCCTCGGAGAAGCGGATTTTTGCCTGCAAGGATGATCTGGGCGTCTGCAACCCAGGGGGACGGGAGGGATGGGAAAGCTCCTGGGGCCACGGGAAGACACAGAGGGGAAGCCAGGCCGGGCACCCCAGGCCACGCCACGCGTGCGGGGGACCGGCTGCTGGGACCTCGCTGCAGAGGGGCTCTCGGGGAGGAAACCAGGCAGGGGCTGGGGGCAATCGCCCCGCTCTGCTCGCTGGGGATGGGATGCAGGCGGTGCGTGGCCTGGGGTCCCCACCGTCACCCCTCCGCATCCCTCTTTCCCCTCCGCTCTGCAAGAGGGTTTGCTTGTAAACAGCAGCCCCTGGGTAACACTTTTAATCCCTCGCCTCTTGGCTATTATTCATCCCCGGCTAACCTTAAAGCCTCCCCCTTTTTCTCTGCGAGGCACCCCCAGAGCAGAGGAAATTCCTCAGCCCTGACGTGATGTGAAACACGAGCGGCTCGGCCCCAGCCGCCCCCTTCCCTGCCCCAGCCTCGCCGGGCCATTTCGCAACCCAGGTTTCCCTGTAGCATCCCACTCCCCTCCACCCCCCCCACTCCCCTTTTTTTTTTTTCCCCAACCACCCTTTTCTGCTTTAGACATTGTAACCCGAGAGGCTGGAAATGCAGCTCCTTTCATCTTCCATTTCCCACATCCTGAGAGTCTGGGGAGAAGGAGCCCACCCAGATGAAGGAATCCCAAATATGTGGCTCCCTCCACCTCCCCGATCCCCTCCGCCGCCCCCCGTGCGGCTCCATTCACAAAGCAGATTAGCCATGCTGCCGCCTCCGCGCACACCTCTCCCCAAAAGCCCGCGCTAAAAGCCGACGCACACAAAAAAATTGAAAATTTAATAAAAAGAAGAAATCCCCACGCCTGCTCCTGGGGTGTGGGATGGGTCCCCTGCCCAGCTCACAGGTCCCATCACCTTGCTAAGCCAGCAGGCATCAGCACCCAAAGGCCCAGGACTGGGTGCTGGCGATAGAGGGGTTTCGGGGTGCTCCAGCACACCAGCGAGGACCTTTCCCCTCCCTGTCCTTGGGTGACTCCAGCCCAGGATGGGACGTGCGGTTCCCAAGCTGTCACCGCTGCCTTGGGGTCTCAGCTGGGTCTGGGAGGACCCCTGGGACCCTGAGGAAGGGGAGAGTATGGGAAGGAGCACCCAGCCAGCACCCTGTGGCTGCGTTGGCTCCCGGCATCCACAATCCCAACCCACGTCTGGGGGGGAGCCCAGCACCTCTGCAGCCCCCCTGGAGCCTCCATGCACCCTGGGATCGGCCGCATCCTGCAGGGTGATGCCCATCACTTGCACCGCGGCGATGCTGGGGAACGTGCACACATTTTATTGCATTTCCAAAGTCACCGGGGAGACACCAAGGTGCATTTTTGCCGCCGTAGAGGTGACCTGAAGCAGGTGACGGCGCATCGGGAGTGTCCCAACCACGGCACCCATTGCCTGGCCAAGGGCAGCACCCGCTTCCTCGCCGGTGCGGCCAAGGATTGCTGACTGCAGGTGGGTGGGAGCATCTTTGCTGGCCCAAGTGAGGAAGGTGAGGAAGGTTTCGTGCTTTCCCCGAGGGCTGGCAGGTCCGTGCTGCCGCTTCACCCCACGCCCTGGGCCAGCCGGTTCTGCGGGCGACCAAGCCCGAGCCCAGGGAGCCACGGGCAGACACAGCCAAGGTCACGCAATGACTCAAAGCTCATGCTAGGAAAACCACGGCCTTTCTGTGTCAAGGCTTTAATCGCCCCGCAATCCTCCCCTCCCTGCTCCAGGGATGCTGTCCCCTCCGGAGGGGGATGCTCCTGGGGCTGATATGGGGTTGTGCTCCTGGCTTGGCATTGACCTTGCTCATTTGTCTGCAGGACATGGGTGGAAACCTCAATTTTAACCCTCCGTGGGCTGCAAATCTGCTCCCCCTCCACGCCGGGGACTCCTGGGCAGCAAATTGCCCCTCTCTCCCCCCTGGGTAACGCCCTGGCCCTCCCCATTTTCACCTATTTGCTAATTGTGCTGGCGGGGAAGGCGAGGGGGAGGAAATACAAAAAGTAAACTGCGAAAGCAACACTGCAGCTCCAAGGGCCCAGCACAGCAATCAAGCGATAAAGCAGTAATTAAGCCTGATTATCATGCAAGGCAGCCCCGGTTAGACTGGAATGCCGCTGAAGAGCCCGAAAGCTGCCGGGATTGTTTGCAGTGCTGAGAACTGATCTTTTGATGTCTGCTGGGAGCTCCTCTCCCGCAGATCTGCCACCAGCACCCTGTGCCACCCTGGGGTCCTGCTGCTTCTCCCCAGGCATGGGCCCGCTTGGGTTTTTCCTCTTTGCAAGCCCCGTGCAAGCTCCTCTGAGCTGCAAAACTGCTCCTCGGGGACTCACGCCAAGCATTGGGTTTGACCCAGGGGTGGAAAGAGGTGGCCCAGGTCAGGGATGCTGCTGCCTGGTTGGGGTAGGACCTGCAGCCCTGCTCGGACACCCCTGCGTCCATGCAAGCGCAAGACCTGCTAAAAGCTGCGGGCTGCTCTCCTGCACCGGCTGTCTTCGGTGGCTTTCGTCCCGGAGGAAGAGGGTTGGGAAAAGAGGTGATCCCTATGGATGAGGGCAAAGTGGGTAGGGAGCAGGATGGGGTTTGTTGCGCGTTAGCCTGGATGTCTGACACATCCCAATGGCCTCGCCTGGGCTGGCAGGGGAAGGTGAGTACGTGGGATGGGCCTGGGGGGAAAAGGTGGCTCCTAGTCCTGGTTTGGGGTCATTTGGGGAACAGGGTGGGTTATTCTGGAAAGGCATGGACACGGCTAGGAAACAGGGCCGCATCCCCGCTCCGCACGGCCCGGGCGTGGAGAAATGCGTCTCCATCAGCTCCAAGGTGGGGGGGTTCCCCAAGCCAGAGGGGATGCAACCCCTCTGTGTCGGGCAGGAAGAGGCGGCCGCTGACTCAGTCCCCCGGGGAAATTAGCAGTTGGGCAGGTTTACGCACAAGGATGATTTGGCCCCGGCTCATCCGGGTTGCAAGACACGCTGCTCCCTTCGACGCTAATTAGCAGGTTTGGGCAGAGCGAGGAAGAAGGCTGCACCTCCCAAGGAGGTCAGGGGAAGGCAGCCCCCAGGAAAGCCCTGCCGCTCCCGGGGCCAGCTCTGTTTGTCAATAAAGAGCCCGGGTTTCCAGGGCAGCCCCTTCGGTACCTTTCATCATCCCAGGAAAGAATTTGATAATGAGTTTGGGGCCAGATGCTGAGTCAACTCGTCCCATGGCTGAGCACCGACTGGCAGAACCAGTCGTCCCAAATATGCCCAGGCGTCGGGTGGGAATAAGGCAGGAGAAAGGCGCTGCCCGCCCCCCTCCTCCACCCTCGGTAAATCTAAAAGAGGCACCGGCGGTGGCGAGCCCTTCCCGGCCGGCGCGAGGGCTGAGCCGCAGCTCCGTAGCCGACTTTTTTGGTTGTGTTTTATTATTTTTTTAAACCCAAAATGCGAAAGGAGCGGGGAGCTCACCAAGCATTTCTAGTAAACCCCATTCGATTTCAAGCAATTCATCCCACAAGTATGTGTGGGATGCTGGGAACTCCTCGGCCTCGCGCGGGCGCGGGAGCCCAGATGGGCTTCGTCTGGAAGAATTCGGCTCCCGGTGGCTGGAGCTCTTTGCTCTAAATGCTAATAGAGTGAGTAATCAGAGCCCTCCATCCAGTAAATTATTTATCTTATCTCTGGAACTCGGGAAAGCATCTCAGCCAGCGACTTCTGCGGAAAATTAATTTTTTTTTTTTTTTTTTTAAAAAAAAGGTTGTTAGGCAAGAGTCCCCAGCTGGAATCGCCACTTTTACTAGAAAAGGGAAAAGTTCAGACACCGGTTTGCCGGCGATGAAGTAACAGCCGTGTGGGATGAGCCGGCGGGACGGGGTCCGGGGGATGCCCAGCACCTCCGGGAAGTTGTGGGATTGCAGGAAATAAATAAATAAATAAATAAGCTAAAAAAAA
>NW_009259598.1:141846-142870 GCF_000687185.1 Egretta garzetta
TGACGTGCGCGCAGGGGGGCGGATGTGGGGGGCACCAGAGCATCCCGGCGGGGGGATGCCCTGGCACCGGTGAGGCCAGGCAGGGGGATGCCCAGGCACCGGTGGGGCTGAGCTGGGGGGCACCAGAGCATCCCTTGGGTGGGGGGTGCCCAGGCACCGGTGGGGCCGGGCAGGGGTGCACCAGATTATCCCGGTGGAGTCAAGCAGGGGGGGGCACCGGAGCATCCCGGCAGGGGGATGCCCAGGCACCAGTGGGACCAGTGAGGCTGGGCAGGGGGATGCCCAGGCACTGGTGGGGCTGAGCTGGGGGGCACCAGAGCACCCCCTGGGTGGGGGGATGCCCAGGCACCACTAAAGCTGGTGAAGCCAGGCAGGGCAGCACCGGAGCATCCCCTGGGGAGGGGGGATGCCCAGGCACCGGTGAGGCCAGGGACACCGGAGCATCCCAGGTGGGGGGTACCAGACCCTCAGTGCTGCATCAATCCTCACTGACAGCATCATGTTCCCCCCCCCCACAGCCCACTGGCACCCGTGTGCCGATGGAGATCGTGCTGCTGAACAAGGTGGGCTCCGGGTTCCGTGGTGTCATCCACCTCCTCGACTGGTTTGAGCTGCCCGACAGCTTTGTGCTGGTGCTGGAGCGTCCGGAGCCGTCACAGGATCTCTTTGACTTCATCACGGAGAGGGGATCCCTGTCCGAGGAGCTGGCGCGGGGGCTTTTCCGCCAGGTGCTGGAGGCCGTGCGGCACTGCCACAGCTGCGGTGTCCTGCACCGCGACATCAAGGACGAGAACATCATTGTCGACCTCTCCACCGGCGAGCTCAAGCTCATCGACTTTGGCTCCGGCACCTTCCTCAAGGACACAGTCTACACCGAATTTGACGGTGAGCCCACACCCTGGGGGATGCTCCCAGTACCGGGCATTGCACGGCCCAGCCTGGCTGGGCACCAGAGGTTCCCCCGTTTGCTGAGGGCGGGGGGGGGCTGATTATTAATTATTTAGCTGGCTGCCGAGTTGCTTTT
>NW_009259598.1:143001-150988 GCF_000687185.1 Egretta garzetta
CTCCACCACCCACCCTGCCCCAGGCTGGGGCGGGAGGAGCCAGCCTGACAAAAACAAACACCCGTGGGGGTTGCGGGGGGTAGAGGGGGGGGCCTGCAAAGCCCATGCGTCGGCCAGTTTGGTTTGCAGGCATGGAAGGGTTTGGGCTGTTCCTCTCCCCTTGTTTGCCCTGGCTTTTTTTTTTTCTTTTTGGCCAAGGCAGGGTGGGGGAAAGGCGTGGTTTTTCTCCACCCGTGGGTTTTATTTTTTGCATGTAACGGTTGGGCCTTCCCCAGGCCCGTGCTGCCCTCTTCCGGCGCCAGCGGCTTTTTTTTACAACCCAAAGTTTGTAAACAAGAGTCACGTGCTGGCAGGGGGGTGGCAGGTCACGCTGTGCGTGTCCCCCGGTCACCAGTGCAGCCCAAGGGATGCTCAGGCAGGGATCCAGGAGCGGGCAGCATCCGCCTGACGAGCTCCGCCTGTATCCCATAGGAACGCGGGTGTACAGCCCACCAGAGTGGATCCGTTACCACCGCTACCACGGCCGTTCAGCGACGATCTGGTCCCTGGGCGTTCTGCTCTACGACATGGTCTGTGGGGACGTCCCCTTCGAGCAGGACGAGGACATCATCCAGGGTCAGCTCTTCTTCCGACGGCGGGTCTCTGTAGGTGAGTACCGGGCTTCGCGGCCCAGGGGACAATGGAGTTTTGGGAGGTGGCAGCGGGCAGACGAGGATCCCGTTCTTAGGGCTCTGGAGGAGGTGGCACAAGAGGAGGTTGGTCTCCCATGGGTAGCTGGAGGAGGTGGCACATGTCCTGCCATCCTGCTCTTCTCCAAAATGGATAATGGAGTTTGGGTGCAGCTCTGAGCATCTGCGGATGGAGGTACAAGGTGGACAGGAGCCTTCTCTGACTGACCGTCGGTTTCTGGTTTCTCTCCCCAGAGTGCCAGCACCTCATCAAGTGGTGTTTGTCCATGCGCCCCTCAGACAGGCCATCTTTGGAAGACATTTTCAACCATTCTTGGCTGCAAGGCATTCACCTGCCTCAGGAGACAGGAGAGATCCACCTGCACAGTTTGATCCAGGAGCCTGGCAAGTAACACCTCCACGCATCTCCTGGCCATAAGAAGCAAAGAAAACCAGACTTTTTTTTTCTTTTTTTTTTTTTTTTTTTTTTTTTCTCCTCGTGGCCATAGCGCTGAGCAGGAATCATCAGATGGGAACACGCACATCTTGTCCTGGAGCTGGGCTGGAGACCTGGTCTTCCAAGCGCTGGTGGCCACCATCCAACCCAGCTGTCCTGGACTCCATCTGAATGACCCTGTCTCATTTGATGTTTTGCCAGTATTTGGGGTTTTTTTTTTTTTTTTGGTTTTGGTTCTGGTTTTGGAGTCTCCCAAGTGTCTTCCTGACCTGCTGAATTCGGGACTGCGAGAAGACAGAGACCTTACTGCGAGAAAAGCTTCAACGGGGGAAGTCTGGGGGGGAGGGCAGGTACCGCGGCCGAATGGCTGTCTCTTCTCCGCTGTCACCGTGCTCCAGTGCCTTCAGTTGCGATCTGGGCTGTGCTGGAGGAAATACTTGAATTTTCCTACACTGCTGCTTTTCCAAGACTCGCCTGGGTATAGAGTTCCTTTTCCCTTTTCAAAAAGAAAACAGGTCAGAAGACGCTTGGGAGCCAAGCCGGGCGATGCCTCGCCTCCCGTGCCTCCACCCCACGTGGATTTTCTGGGGTTCTTTGCTTCCCTGTGCCCTCACGAATGCACAAACAATGCAAACCAACAGAGCTGTAAATGTGTACAAAGTTATACAGGAGCAAAGCTTGATGTACAGTTGTTAATAGTGATAACATTTTACCTTTTTTGGTTTGTTTTTTTTTTTTTTTTTCCCTCCCAGGTTTTTTATTTTTTTAATTTATTTTCATGAATTTGTTGTTTTTTAAAGGAAGAGTTCTAGCCGGTAGGGTAACTTATTTATTTATTTATAATTCGCGTGGGTTTCCAACCCATGCCTTGCTTCTACAGCTGCTGATCCCCCGGTTTTCCATTCGGGTCTTCCCCTCCGTGTCTGTCCTGTGTCCATCCCCGGGTCCGTAGCGTTTCTGTCGGATGTCTGGCGGAGGTGCGGAGCGGCTGCCTGTTCCCCAGCTGCCTGTGTACATAGTTCTGGTTGCTGTTGTTTCCCTGCCACGTGCAGATCTCAGTTTGCAGATGAGTTTTGGTTTTTTTTCCCCCATGGGTGTCTTGTCTGGGGCTGGGGAGGGGGGAGCCGGCCCGGGCTGTCCGCGCTGTCAAGTCTTTACATGTAACCAAGTGTGTAGCCGGCGGGTTTTTTTTGTTAATAGTTAATATTGTACAGGGGAATTCAAGAAATCTTATTTTTTTTATGCGGTTTTAAATAAAAACAAACCACTTGATGTGATGGAGACATCCCTTTGTTGCGGGACGGGATGAAGGATGCTGGGAGCATGCTGGGTATCGGTGACCGCTCCGTGTCTAACCCTGGGGACCGCTGGTTTGTCTCCAGCCGAGACTTAACTCCCAAGGTCCCATCCCAGAGGTTTGCTGAGCGGCATTAACCAGGACCAGCCAGCCGAAAGCACCATGGGGAAGGCTGGATCCGGCCCTTGGCGGGGTGTTTCCAGTGCCAGCTTCTCCTGGGAGAGATCAAAGGGGTGTGGAGCCCTTTTCGTTTCCATTCATCCTCAGGCTGGTGCGGAGCATGTGCTGGGGATGGCGAGTAAACAAAGATCAAAGCAACCTTACGAAACGCCGGATGTTGTCAGCCAAATTAAATTTTGGTAAGGCAGATCCTGTTGCTCCGGCTCTGTTGGCGCGGAGCGGGTGTTGCATGCCGGGTGCCGGTGGGTGAAGAAAGCCGCCGGTGGGCTGTCCCCACCTCCAGCTCGGCTGCGGCAAACGCGGAGCGAGAGGAAGTCGATCTTCGGATTACGAGAAGTCGGTCGCTATCAGTCAGCAGCGGTAACGCTTTGCTCAAGCTTTTACCCTCCAAACTGTCAAACCCCACTTCCCAGCTCTGCAGCGCTTCACCTTCAGGGGTGTTGTTTTTTTGGTTTATGGTTTTTTTTTGTTTTTCTTGGGATTTTTTTTTTATTTTTTATTTCATGTGCTGAATTTTGAAGCTCTGTTCCTGCTTGACCTCATGGAGCACCTGCTGCTGTGTGCACGCAAGGCTGTGTCTCCGGCTCCAAGGAAAGGGGCACGTTTGCCTTTCTGCAGGTTACTTTGCAAGTCCCCTGGCCAGATCTGATGCAGAACAGGGTGGCCCTTTCCTTGGCCTCCCCCAGGGCTTTCTTGCTTCAAAACCCCTTGCCTGGGGTGTCCCACTTGTCCCCCACACACCCTGGGCTTGCAGTACTGCTGTGAGCTGTGGGGCTGCTGTCAGAGGGAACCAGGAGTCCTGGAGCCACATCCCAGCCTCCATGGGTGACCTGGTGTGCTGTGTCACGGCTGTGCCTCTGCCTTCAGCAGAAAGTGTTAACTCTGTCGGTTTGTTTGTTTTTCTTTTTTTTTTTATTTTTTTTACTCAGCTGCATCTTTCATCTCCTCCTTGGGGCTGCTAGAAGCAGGAAGCGCAGCTCCAAACGCCTTCAAAGTTGAGGCCTATTTTGAGATGTGGTTTGTATTTAACCTCCTCTCTTGCTTTTCCCCCGGCCCATCCGGGAAGCTGCTCTTACACGAAAGCAAACCTCTCTTCCACGTCGCCTGCTACCGCAAAGAGTCTGAGCCCCTCGGGTGGCCACTGTCCCCCCCCTTCCGGCACCACCGAAACGCTATCGCGGCTGTCCCGGCTGCAGGCTGAGCTTGGCCCACCCTTCCCGTAAACGCTCACTAACTGCTGCGGTGTTTCTTAGAAAACTCGCCACAGAAAGGCCGAGCAGGTCCGGCGCGGGACTGGGGTGCTGATAGTCACTTTGTTTCCGCCTGTTGCTGATGATTTTGCCCCCTCTGGGCTTGTGCTGCAGGAGAGGAATGGTGCTATCGTGTCCCCTGGCAAGATCCTGCTGCCTGGGTACTGTCGTGTCCTTCTGCAGCCAGTGGCAACATCCAAGGTTTGGGTGTTGGAACAGGATCGGTGCATGTTTGATCCCCCGGGCACCAGCCTTCTGGTGCAGTAATACCTTCACCTGGCTGAGAGCTGCCAGATTCGTGTCCCAGACCTCTGCCAGGGGGAAAAGAACCACGGTGGATGTGGTGGGAGACTCTTAGATGGGCAGCTGCAGCATCAGCTGCCCATTGCTTCCCTCCAGGACACCCATCACCATTGCGTCGTGGCACGGGGACTGCATGCGGGGGCTGGAGGAGAGGAAAAACCCTTTTCACCCCTCGTTTCTCCTTGGTGGGGGGATGTTCACTGCCTTTGAGGCCGTCAGCTGTGACAGGAGAGGACAAAGCCGCAGGAGTTACCCAGTGGGAAGTGATTCGGAGCCAGCGTTGCTCTCCCACCTCCCTTTCACAACTTTTTCTTGCTCCCCACTGTCAGCAGGGGAAGTACCCGCAATTCAGAAAGCAGGCAAAACAGGAGGAAGTGGGACTAGGATGAGATTTCAGGCTGTTGGACCTTCCATTCTGGGAGCGCTGGAGTCCCATGGATGACCGAGGATTTGCAAAGTGCCAGCACTCATCACACCTGTGGCTTTCCTGTCCAGATCCATCCCCAGCTAAAGTGCTTGGCCATGCAGAAAGGACTGGGCCAGGGGAGCCTGGAGCCACAGCAAAAGGGACGTTTCTATTTTCCACATCCCTTTCTGGGAATGGAAGATGAGCAACAGCCAAACTTCTGACATGGCTGGAAAAACGTGGTTGAGCACGGAGGAGAAAAGCCGCCCAGGGGCCAGGCTCGCCGCTCGGACCCAAAGAGCAGAAGACTGGGAGGTGGCATCTCGCTTCGTATCCCCATCTCAAGGAAAACATCCAGCTGCCCCCGAGGCGGCGTCTGAAACCCTTTGGCCCTTCTCGGCACCCGTGAGTCACAGGAGCTATTTTAAACACCCGCCTTAGGACGAGGTGATTTATCAGCAAACCAGGTGTCCCACGGCTCCAGCTCCCCAGTAATGAATCCTTGTGGAAGTCAGTCTCCGAACGCTTTTTGCCGATGGCCGGTGTGGTAATAGCATTATCTCCACAGGGCATGTGGGGAAACTGAGGCACGGTGCCCCAACTCGCTGGAGATCTTTTGTGGTGGAGCTTGGGCTTCCCTGC
This sequence comes from Egretta garzetta, assembly GCF_000687185.1. Lineage (NCBI taxonomy): Eukaryota > Metazoa > Chordata > Aves > Pelecaniformes > Ardeidae > Egretta > Egretta garzetta. Next base: position 148,205 of record NW_009259598.1, read on the forward strand.
CCTATCCCTCCTCAGGCTGGGATCGGCCGCAGAGGAGCTCCCAGCTTCACACCTCCGATGTCCCTGCGTCCCCTGGGCAGGGGGTTTTGTCCCCTAGGAACTGAGACCAAAGCCCTGCACCCCTCTTAGCATGAAACCGGGGTGAAACACGTCCTTTCCCAGAGCTCCTCCGAAACCCGCCTGGTGCTGTGACAGCGACGGGGGGCAGGTGCTGGTTTCAGGCACCTGGGGCCCCGTTCAAGACCAAAGTCTCATGTTTTGGGGTTTACATCGACCTTCCCGAGAGTGGGATCTGCGCTAAACCTGCCTCCGTGACACATCGAAACTGCATCGCTCGGCTCAAGAGTTGGTGGGGGGTTTTATGAGGAAAAAAACACTTTATTCACTGTAAAAAAAACCAAACCGCAAAACCTTTCCCGTGTGTAAAGTTGAGTCAAATTTAGCAGCTTCAGCTAAATAAACATTTTTAAAAGGGGTAATCAGACCGTTCCTTTCATCCTTTTCCAAGCTTTTGGTCCCCTTCCTCCAGAGTTTTATTTCTGTGTCCTTAATCACTGTGTTTATTGCAGATAGGAGGGGGTTAAACGACCTGAAAAATGAAACAACAGCTTCTGTTTCGAATTGAAGCAGCCGCCTCAGTTAACCTGAAATGACACACAGGCACACGTGTGTGCATTTGAAGAGCGAGCGGGCTGCGGGGACGGAGATCTCACCCCGCTGCGAAAGCTGTGAGAAAAACAGAAGCGGTGAAATGTCACTTCAGGTCAACCCCTGCCCAAATTCTTCATCTTCCCCCCGCCAAAATGGGCAGGCAGGGCTGGGCCCCCCGGCACACGCACGCGGCCTCGTATGCCATCGGTACGCCAATCGCTCGCTGTAGCATCCTTCTGTGTGTGCAAGGCTGCACAGATGCATGGGTGCATGTAGATCCTGCCCAAAGCACACAGATTTGGCTCAGTTTGGCCCAGGTTGGCTCCTGCCGTCACCAGCTGAGACCTGATGGCCATCGAAGCACGGCCGTGGATGCTGAGGACTTGGATTTTGGTCCTTTCCCCCTCCGGGTGGATTTTCTTTCTTTTGGGGGAGAGGAGCAGGGTGTGGGCAGAGCAGAGACAATGAGCCACCTTCCCTTGCCAGGGCGGAGGGGTCACTCTCCTGCCTCTCTAGCAGGGTGTTTCCAAACAAAGTTTTAGATAAAGTCAGTAAATGAAGCACAAGAAGATGATGTGTGAACTGCTGTGAAACAGCGGGAGGGAAAACTCCTCCAAGGAGGATCTATCCCTCAGGCTGAGAGGGAACAGTAAAGCCAACCCACCCTTCCTAGACAGAGGGGATGGCAGGCATCCGAAGGAGGCTTTGCAGGGATGCGCGGATGCCGAACGTGACTCTAGGACAGATGGACAGACGCTCCGGCGTGCTCAGCCTCCCGCTGACACCGAGGGCTCCCATTCTGATGCGGGATGGTTTCCATTTCTCAGAGTTTGCAGTTGTGTTACAGGATGAAGCGATTTGCGATAACCCTGTTTGTTGCACCTTGTAGCCCATGGGGTTTTAACTCGGGGTGGAAGGAGCGGCGTTTCCACCCTGGAGGTCTCCCTGTTGGGACCAGCTCCTTTCTGGAAATTTCCTAGTCCAACACAGCATGTCCTGATCAGGAGGGCAGCGATCTCTCTGCAACCGGGTATCTCGAAAAGCTCTATTTTTGCCAGCTCTTAAGTTTCTCTTCTCCGCTTTAGCTTCGGGATGGGAAAAGGAACTGATTCTTCTCTCTCAGCTTTCATTTCAGAATGGAAAGCTGTCGGACGTCCTGGGCTCGCTGACAGAGATCCAGGGCTCACTGCCACGGTCTTGGGCTCACTCTGCCCCCCCAAAATATCTCCTTGTACCTCGAGAGTACAGCTGATGGAGGGGGAAAGAGCAATAACAGGTTGGGTCAGGGCAAAGCACCCAGGTGCCAGGCCCTGCTGCGAGGCGCCAGCAATGAGCCTGTGCCGCCCTCTGCCGTCAGCCCCGGCCTCCCAAAACAGGCTCGGTTTATAGAAATGAACCTGCTTTTTAATTTTTCTTCCCTTTTTTGAGTGCTCCTGACCCTCCTGCCTCCCGAAAGGCTCTCCAAGCTTCTCCCTGAGGGCTCAGTAGGAGCCATGATCCTGCCAAGCCAGGCACCAAGCCCGAGGGGATGGCAAGAGCCCTGCGTGTCCACCCTAGCCAGGAGGCTCAGCTGGGGGTGATAATTATCCCTTTCCAGATGACCCCAAATGCCTGAGGTACCCCGAGGGACGCCCAGCTCCCCTCCCGCCATCGCCCTGCCCTTTGCAAATGGGGAAACTGAGGCACCTCGTGAGGAACTGACTCATGTGTGGCATGGCCATGCTGGCAGCCTGACCGCTGGAGAGGTGGCTGCTAATTCACCAGGGGCCATTGCACGTTTCCCCCAGGAGCAAGAGGTCCCCATGTCCCCACAGCCTGGGGACACCGGTGACAGCAGGCCCTGTCCCGCTCTGCCCATGCCCGCCACCATGGAGGCCTGGTGGCTGCGGGGCACCCCTGTGGCGGGGTTTCTCCTCAGGGCATGACAGGGATGGCAGCGCCATGGGGGCTGGCAGGGTCCCTCGTCACTTGGGGTGTTTGTGGGTTTTTGACATCTGTGGGTTTTTTCCTCAGTTTATCCCCATTTATTCAGGGGGTGACTGCTTGCGCCTCACGGCTTGCCCCATAATGGCGGCTCCTCCCTCACCCCTGTTGTCGTTATGAGGGGGCACCCTGGCACTGGAGCTCGGCTGA
>NW_009259598.1:151682-169543 GCF_000687185.1 Egretta garzetta
AGGTGAGCGCGGGCCCGGCCCGGCCGGCATCGGTGTGTGTGTGTGTGTCCCCCCTCCGCCCTCCGGGGAAGGGGTGCAAGGGCCGCAGCCCCCGTCCCCAGCTGGGGGGCGTTGGGTGGGGGAGCTGCAGCAGCCCCTCTGCTTTGGGAAGGGGCTGTCAGGGGCGCCCACCCTGGCCATGGGGCTGGGGGCCCCGGGGTACCCCCCTGCAAGGGTGGGGGGCTGCCAGGGGTCTCTACTTCGGCTGTGGGGCAGGGCAGCTGGCTGGGGGCTCCCCTGCAACAGGGGGGATGCCAGGGGCTCCCCAGGCTATGGGGCAGGTGGGATTTTGCTGGAAGAATTCCTCCTGCATAAGGGATGAGGGTAGGGCCAGGATTGCCCCCTCATCTGTAGGGCAGGGCGGGCCCTGGGGGGGCTGTGGAGACCCCTGTGTGCACCCTCTGCCCCAGGCGAAGCGGGGTGGAGGGGGCCAGGGCCTTGAAGGCCCCCCTGGGGTGGCCTCGGAGCCAGGGCTATACCATCCTCCTTCCCACTGATGTTGAATAAACCTCATCCCTTCCCAAAGCCCTCAGAAGTGTCGCCTTGGGTGGCAGCAAGTCTGTCCCATACAGGTGCTCCCGCCAATGCACCTGCCCCCCTGTTATCCTCCGCCATGCGGGGTGTCACTCCTGGTCCACCTCTGCTCAGGACGAGGGGGCTTTCTGTGTGCACCTCGCCTGCTTCGGTTCCTCCATCTGTGATGTCCCGGTTCCTGTCGAGGCACCCGCACTCACCCAGGGACAGGAGAAACAAGTGAAATGTCTGCTTCAAGCCGTGTTTAGGAAGAAGAGGCTGGTGCTGATGAAGGAGGTGCTCCCTACAAGGCCTGGGAAGCAAGGTTCCCATGGGGAGAGGGCACCCACCTCTCTGGGGAGGCTTCCACAGGTGCTGTTCCCATATGGTGCTCCTCACGTTTGTTCTTGTTTGCCTTATCTGAACCCTGCCCTTCCCCTCCTGGTGTGCGGACGCAATTTGAAATGCTTAGTTGGCTTTAAATCCTGCTAGGCCAGTTAAATCTCTCTTTCTAATGTGCTTTCACTCGGTTCTTTGTCACTGTGCCGGCTCCCTCAGGTTGGTGGGACAATCCAAGTCTGCGTCAAGCAAAGGGAAAGCAACGAGCACTACACGTTCCTCCTCTTCTGCTTATGGGGGAAGAAAATCCCGTGTTCTTCCTCGGTCATTTTCTCTCCCGATTGCTCCCATCCCTTACCTGGAGGTCACAGCCGTGCTCCCAGCTGGTGGTCTTAGACAGCATCTGTCTTCTGCAGTGGGTGACTTTGAGCTTTGGCTTGGAAAGCTCAAACCAGGTGAACCGGTCTGGGAGGCAGCAGGTCCTGCCTAGACAACACACTCTAATGTCAAGGTTTTGGCAAAGTTCTCCCCTCCTCCTAACTGGCTGCTTGGCAGATACCCTGCTATCCAGGAGCCTTGTTACCGCCTCTAAATACCCTGCGTGCCAGTCCTTTCCAGGGACAGTTACCGACAGGTCTTGGGCCACACAACCACGAAAGGTGGAGGTGTGATGTGCTGCATCCATGGTCACTAGATGTGAAGCTCCCTTTCTTTTTTTTGTCTCAGCTCTGAGAGCTTTTCCCATACAGATTCTTGGCTCTCTCCTTTCTTTGCCCTGACAAGCTGGCAGAGGGAGGCTTTGTAAAGATTTGGAGATTGCATTAGCTCTTTTTCCATGACACTTTGTGCATTTGGTCACTCAGTTGTATTAGCTTTTAGTTGGTGCTTTTTCCCCTGTAGCTTTAGGGTGGCAGAACTAGTAAATGTTGTTTCATGTTTCCAATACTGCCCTGTGGTTTTTGCATCGGGAATTCTCGCTCCAGTAATTTCCTGGTGATGCGTTGGCAGGTTGGGCTGGTGTGTTACCCTGTGTGATGGGTTGTTTATTTCCTGATCTTTAGAGAGATGGGCAGCCCTGCTGCGGGGAGGATATTTTAATGCTGTTTTAAAAGGGGAGAAACAGCCGACTGGGAATAAATAAGTTCTGTGTCCAAAGTGGCACTGAGGTTTCGTGGATGTGCTTTCTGCTGCAGTGTCAATAACCCACACCCTGCAGTGATCTCCACGTGAGCAGTGTAACGCAGATACCATGGCCGTTGTACCAGACGCTGAACATACAGGTTACAAGAAATGCCTGTCCCAAAGAGCTTAAACTGAGACAGGACAGAGGACTTGTCCAGGCACTTTGGAAGCACAGCATCAGCTTAGGTCTCAGCTCCTGACTCGGTGGTGTGTTTGCTGAGAGGTAGAGCCTGCCCTGAGCTTTCAGTCCATGCAAAAGTCAGGTGAAGACAGTTCCAGACAGGGAGTTAAGCCTGGGAGACAGCAGATTCATCTGGCCAAGCTGCATCAGGGAAAACCAGACAAGAGTGAGTAAATAAACTTACTGAGCACCACGTGATGGTATCACTCCCCCACCTCAATTTTCTCAGCTGTAAAAGTAGGATGTTGTAATGCACCTTTGTGTGGAGCTGTAGGATCTGCTGGGAGTCAGCTACAGAGGCGTGAGCTAAAGGAGCAGGGTCAAACATCGAGGGTACCGCAGACACTGCGGCACAAACTTGCGGTCTGGCAGCTGTGCATCTGCTCCTGTGTTTAGTCACCTGTTGCACACCTCGGAGCTTTTACACTCCTCCTGTCCAGCCCGTTACACCCTCTGCATATGTGGATAGGGCAGAGAATCGGCAAAGATGGGACAAACAAGGAGCTGGAGTTCACCAGTGCAGGATGGTGCTGGTCGGCCCTGCCTCTGTAGCCGGCTGGAAATGAGACTGTCGGCTTCAGCTGCTCGTGCGGGAGTGCAGGCTGATGAGCTGTGCAATTAGATCGGCTTGGCATGCTTTGTTTGGGGGAGCCTGGGTTCACATTCTTTAAAAAGAGCTGCTTGGGAGGTGGGACCCCTAACTGCCGTTAGCCAGTGAAGGCATCGGCCGATTGCTTCAGAGCCCCAGGAAAGAGTTTCTTCACCCAGAGCTGGCTGCCACATCCCCTCCTCTGTGTCCTACACACATCGTTCGTTTGGCTTGTGAACTTCAGGCCTTTGCACGTGAATCATAGCAGTCACCCGTCGGCAGCGCGTGGATCCCTGCGCGGAGAGGAGCAGCAGTGAGACTGCCGTCACGAGACGGTGCGAGCTTGGTGCTGGGTATCGGAGAGGCTCTGCCAGCTCCTCTCCTGCAAGGAGCTGCCATGAGTCATTGGGAAGCAGCGCTGATCTGGAGGGGTTGTTTTTCTTACTCCTGATAATCTGCTTGCTATGCCCACCCACGGGGGTGCCTCCGCTTAATAGCTGTCCTGACTCCTAGATGCTAATTAGTCAGCAAACTCTTTCCTAGGCTTGATTGCTGGTGGGTAAACACAGTGAGCCTTTTCAGCGTTTCTAGCCACGAGGGACGGCCGCTGCAGCGGTGAGCCCACCCCTCGCTGGCCTTCACCACCAGGATCTCTCTGCTGTGGTTGTTTCCAGCCTCTGCCCTGGATCTCTGCATCTCTCCCCTGCCAGCTGGGCCTGTTGCTGCTGCCTCCCCAGCATCGACTGGTTCCCAGCATGCTTTCCAGCTGCACCAGGCTGCCATTCCCCTCCTACATGGCTGGGCTCTGCTCGTTTTAGTGCCGGTCACCATCTGCAGCTCCTGGAAACCAGGCCAACTCTGTGGACCCAAGAGGAGCCTGTCCCTTGTGTGCCAGCTCTGAATGGGCCCTTGTCTCCTCCATGGGATGCGGGGCTGTGCTCTGTACCAGGGGATGGGGAGGACTTTTTTTCCAGAGATGGTTTTTTGGGGTGGGCTGACTGTGAATAGTTACCTAAATGGAGGTAATAACTCAGGATCCCTCTCTTGCATCCAGAGCCTGTAAAACTAGTGATGAGCCCTCATCTAGTAGCTCCTCTTCGAGGTGATGCTCTCCATGTAGTGCCTGCAGCCCTTGGGCTCCCTGCCCCACTAGTCCCATTCCACGGGGAGGGGAGCCGAGGGACTGAGATGTGGTGACTTGTTTCAGGCCACGTAGGAGGTAGTCGATTAAGCTGCGATTTGGACCTGAGTCAAACCATGCCGCTGCTTCACTGTAGTGTTGGCTAGAAGCCTGAGAGCCAGGGTGGGGTTCAGACCTTTAAAGGTGTGTTGTGGAGGAGCCCCAGTGTCGTTGGCTTCCTGTCCCACAGGGCTTGGAAGTGTGAATTACCTGGAAATCCCCTTGATGGAAAAGAGAATGAACGCCAGTGTATAAGGCAGGGGGACTGGGACACGTGGTCGCTCAGAGTGAATCGGTGGTGCAGAAAAGAGCAGATCTCAAATCCCAGCTCAGGCTGGGGAGAGCCTAAGAGTTTAAACAAGGCTTCTCTTTGCTGCTGCAAAGAACAAATCTTCAGCCAAATGTGGCACTTTGGATCTAAGGCTTTGAAGACAGAAGGTCATTGATGTTGCTTTTGGTCTGTATTCAGCTGCCAACAGCAGGCAAGAAGTGTGACCCCAGACTAGGCTGAGATTATTCATGGGTGTTCTGTGACTTTTTCCATTGTTGGTTTTTTTTTTTTTCTTCTATCCTCTTCCTGCAGCATTCAACCTGTCTATGGAGCACAGCATCCTCCGCTGGATCCTCAGCTCACCAAGAAGTAAGTGTTTCTCTTCTGGGGATGCAGGCCATGAGGCTTTGCAGGTTTTTGGCTCAGTCCTGCGGTAGGTGGAGGTCTCTGGCATCCTCTGGCACTGTGATGTCCCAGCGAAGAAGGGCAGCAGTGGTGTGCAGTGATGTCTTGAGTTGTGCGAAAGCTTGCAGGGAACGTTTATCTGCTGGTGCCATTATGGCCAGAAATCTGTATTGTACCAGCCACATCAAAGGAGACAGGCATATTTTTTAGCAGTGGTGTCAGCCCTCTGCTCCCCTTTGGAGACAGAAGAATTAAGGGAAGGGGAGGTAAAGCTGCCCAGCAGCTGCGAGGCTGCAGAATCGCAGCACCCTTCCCAGCAGGAAAAGGCAGAGCTGATCTGAACTGCCTCCTTGTCTCTATCTCATGCTGTGTAGCGGTGAAGGTTCCCTTTTTCTATGACGCTTCAGGTGGTGGACTTTGACTCCTGTAGCTTAAGGGTAAATGCAAAGGCTTCTGTGCCTGAGAAAAGAACCAGGCTGCTCTGTCTGCTGGGACCCATTGCAGCTGCATCAGGAGTGTCCGTGAGCACAGACTGGCTCCTCTCACCTCTGACATGCCTCTCCCCAGGTTGCAAGACTTTTTTTTTTATTTATTTGGGTGTTAATCTACCTGTTTTCTGCAGGGTGGGGGGAGGCAGAGCTGGAGGAATTGTACGTCTCTCCCCTTTGCCCTTCTGAGCTGGGAAGCCTGGCGCCTCTCCAGCTATCTGCTGGCACTGTGGCCTCTGTGCCCTGCCATCACACCAGCTCGGACTCTGTCTCCTGGCAGGCTGAAGAGACTTAACATGTTCCTTGGGTTTGGGAGGAGGAATGGGGAAACTGGAAAAAGGGACTGGCTGATTGGAGTAAGGACATAAGGAAAGAAAGAAAATGGGCTTGTCTGGCAGCATTGCTCTGACACTGTTTCTATCTGGCTCCCAGCTTCATCAAGGACCGCTCCAAGGCCAATGCGCTGCCTATGAAAAGCAAGAAGGCCTCCAGCTTTCATGAGTTTGCCCGCAACACCAGTGATGCCTGGGACATCGGTGATGATGAAGATGAGGACTTCTCTTCCTCCTCTTCTTCTTTGCAAACTCTGAACTCTAAAGTGGCCAAGGCCACGGCAGCCCAAGTTCTGGAGAACCACAGCAAGCTGAGGGCAAAACCTGAGCGGGCCCAGTCTGCTCTCAGTGACATGCCCACCAACTGCAAGGTCATCAAATCCAGCAGCGAGGCCCAGCTCTCCAGGACATCTGGTAAGAGCTGTCTTCAGGAGCAGTCTCCTGCTCCGGTGCTCTCCTGGTTGACTGCTGAACTCAGCCAGTTGCTCCTACTCACGTGTTACGTACAAGAGGCTGTGGCACAGCCCGTAAGCCCAACAGAGGCTTTTGCCTCCTTGTAGTATCCTGCACTCCAAGGAACCATTTGTGGAGTCCTGGCCTTAATGCTTCAGTCTCCTCTGCTGCTCAGTATCCTGCACACAGGCACATCAGTATCAGAGGATCCCATGTTCTGGGTGCTAAGGGATTTTGGAGAGCTGTTAAGTTCTTGCTCAGGGTTGCTCACTGTCTGCTTCCTTTGTGGCCCAGTGTGCTGCTCTTAGTAAAGGTCTGGATGAGGCCCTGTAGAGCCCAGGTCGGTACAGCTTGGGCAGGGAACTGGGCAGCATCAAGCCCCTGCTCGCTCTACCTTCTCGCAGGCAGATGGCTGCCTGTGCTGTGGAAGTAACCCAGCAGGTCCCTGCTGCCAGCAGGTGGCATTGGCAGCCCATCGCCTCCTCTCTGCGCTAGCAATTAGCTTGATCACTATTTAGATCAGAGACAAGCAGGGCAGATCTGAAGGTCAGTTCCTCTGGGATTCCCATGGGCTCCTCCTGCCTCATCTCCTGTATCCTTCTGCCCATGGCTTCCCATGTGAAGAGGGAAGTCTGATCCCCTGGCAGCTAGGTGTCTGAATGCAGGAGGAAGACAGGGAAGGAGAAATGGGGGATAAATGATGGAAGAGCCATGACAGATGCCTCTGAACTGGCTGATCCCTTGGAGTGGGTCAGCGATGCTCTGTTTGCTGGGGCTGGGGAAGAGAAGGGTGAAATCTGCAGTGGCAAGTCTCTGTCAGTGGCCAGAGGAGGGAGGTAGGGTTGGAGAAGTGCGGTCTCCTTCCCTGCCTCACTGCAGCATCTATCCCTTGCAGAGGAGGCCTGTGTGCGGACCCCCCTTCAGAAGCAGCAGTCCCTTCCCCTTCGGCCTGTCATTCCACTCGTCGCCCGAATCTCTGACCAAAATGCTTCGGGTGCTCCCCCCATGACAGTGAGGGAGAAAACCCGCCTGGAAAAGTTTCGGCAGCTCCTTTCCAGCCACAACACGGACCTGGGTGAGTGTGGCAAAATGGGGGTGTCTGTGGGTGGGAAGGGGAAGGTAGAAGGGGCCTGCTGCCTGCTTTAGGTTGCAATCTGGTCTGCTCCAGGGTGGAATAAATGACTACCTTGCAGTGGGATAGTTGCACAAACTGCTCTGTTGGCAGATGGTTACGGCCTCCACCAGCTACCTGTCTGTTTCCAGTCTTTCTCCATCTCAGAAATGATGGTCATGATCACTGGGGGCTGTTGGGCTCTGCATGAGAACTGAGGCTCCAGCAGCCACCAGTCCTGTGCCCAGGCTGAGCTGAAAGCATCTCTGCTCCCCCTGCTGCAGACCCACGTCCCCAGTCATTGCAAATGTGGAGCCTTCCTGGAGGCTCAGTGTCTCCAGAGCCTGCAGGAGCAGACTGGGCTTTCCTCTCCTTCTAGGTGTAGTGGTGCCTGGACGTGCCTAGGATCTAATCCATTGCCACCACTGTCCGTTTGCAGATGAGCTGAGGAAATGCAGCTGGCCTGGTGTGCCCAGAGAGGTCCGGCCCGTGACGTGGCGTCTCCTCTCAGTAAGTACTTGGACCTGTGACGCAGGAGTTTGGGGGGAATGTGCCAAGCCAGGGGCATGTGCTCCTAGATCTTCGTGTGTCCCGTAACCAGGTTTGCTCATGTTGTAAATGTGCCCAGCCTACAGATGAGCTGTAGGTTGGTTTTTTTTTTTTTTTTTGCTCGGGGAGTGTAATTGCTACATCCTCTTTGAGCACAAAGCCCACACTGGTGCTGGAAATGTATGGCTTGCTCTGTTTTGGGAAACTGAATCCCATAAGGTTGGGTTGCTCCAAGATCAGCAAAGGCATCAGGGGCTGGGAAAACCAAACCCCATGAAAGCTCTTTCACTAGCTCCTGAGCCTCTGTGCCTGATGCTTCCAGGTGTGCAGCTGACTGGCAGGATTTCAGGGGCTGGTTTGTGGGGGGGGAAGAGGGTCTGCCCTGACATGGGTTTTCCTGCCGCAGGGTTATCTCCCCGCAAACATGGAGCGGCGAAAGCTGACTTTGCAGCGTAAGCGGGAGGAGTACTTTGGCTTCATCCAGCAGTATTACGATTCCCGGAATGAGGAACACCATCAAGACACCTACCGACAGGTACGAGCCCTCTGCCTCTTGCCTGGCCTTTCTGCCTTGGTATATCCCTTTTCTCCCTCTTGCAGTTGGGGTCATGCTAGGACTTCCTCTAGCTGTAGCTATTAGGAGTCTTCTCCTTGGGGACAGGGCACCATGTTTCTGTCCATTGTCTTACGGGTATTCGTTTACACCTTCCCTAAACTGACCTAATAACTAGATTTCAGACCCCAGCTCTTTCCCAGCTCTGGCCACCTGCCCACACCTGAGCAGAGGAGAGTGGAGATAAAACTGTAGATGACTTTCTCAGTGCAGTTGTTATCCATAGCCCTCATTGTGCTTGTTAGCAAGTGCAGATCTTGCCTGGGGGGGGACGCTGAGCGGTGGATTCCCCTCTGTTAGCCTGTGAGGAGTTATTGTGCCCCTGAAAAGCACGGCTGGTGTGTGTAACCCACGCTCTCTTCCAGATCCACATCGACATCCCAAGGACCAACCCACTCATCCCCCTCTTCCAGCAGCCGCTCGTCCAGGAGGTAAGGGGGAGTGAAGCTCCTGCCCCACATTTGCCGTGGGGGGGTGTGTGTGGAGTTAGACCAGCACTGCCACTCGTGAGTTAGCTTTGTGGGGAAACTTCCCTGGCTGACAGCTTCTGATGCAAATACCTGCTGAAACTGCTCTTGTCCCATGTTTCTGAAAGACATCAGGCTTGGAGCTCAGAGTTTAGGAGATCAGCTCTTTTGTGGCAAGGTGTAGCCAAGAGTTGGTAAAAGACCCGAAGCTTTTGTTTTGCGACAAATTCAAGGCATTTGAACCAGAACAGATCAGTTCTGTTTTGTTACAAAACCTCTTTTGTATGAAGTAGTATGTGAGAAACCCGGGCAGGGATGGGTTTGAGAGGTGGACAGGAGCTTTGGGCATCTTGTCCTCTTTGGAAACAAGCTCAGCCATGTGTATGTGGTATGTCAGAGCGTGGTGTCCTGGGCCTGGGGCAGTCTGGAAGCAACACATTGATTGTTGGGGGAGGCTGCTCTGCTAGGAATTTTCCCAATCTGTGATGTTTTGCTGGGAGTACTGTGCTGATAACAGAAAACAGCCCGTGTGATGTTCAGCAAGGCGTGCTGCTCTGCTGATAGGCAGCCCTGTCCTGTGCGTGTAAGGGTCTTAAGCCACCTGGATCTTGAAAAGCTGGGTCTGCATTTCTTCAAGCGGAGGCTTTGAGGAGGAGCCTGGGCTGCCTCGTTCTATGAAGTGTGGGCTGGCCTGTGTGTGGGACCTGTGGATCATACAGGAGTCTCTCCCAGGACTTGTATGCTTCTTGTCTTACCCGTATTTCTGCAGAAAAGCCTGTTGGCGCATGATCTCTGCTCCCTGAGCTTAGCAGTTATGCTTTTCTGCCTTTCCTTTGTGCACGGCTAATGCAGGTACCTGCTTTCCCTCATTCTTCCCTAGATCTTTGAAAGAATCCTGTTTATCTGGGCCATTCGACACCCAGCCAGCGGCTATGTACAGGGAATCAATGACCTGGTCACTCCGTTCTTTGTTGTGTTCCTCTCTGAGTATGTTGGTAAGTGACATTTGCTGTTTGAAGCACGGTGCTGCCTCTTGACCACGATGTTTGAAATGGTGTGAAGTGCTGGCATCAGGAAAAACTTGCCTCGCTAGAGGGGATGATGTGTTTTTCCTTCAGGGCTTGTGCCAGGCTGGAGATGCATCTTGACCTCTTAATTCAATCAGGCAGCAAAGATACAGTGAATTCAGTTTCATAACCTTGCTGAGCTCCACGGAAGTTGAAGTGCTGAGGGTGTATTTGCATTTGAATGTACTTAACATCCTTGCAGCTTGGAGGAGAATGGGGTCTTTTAGGGGAGTTTAGGCGAAGCCCTGATATACAGAGTTGGGGGAGGGAGGGTGTCTTGCTCTCAAAGCTTGGGCTTGGAGCTAGTTCTTGTTCTAGGAGGAAGGAGTGAAGTATAGAGAGACCCTGCTGAGAATGTAAAATAAACTATTTAAATAAAGATTCATGTCCTGTGCTGCTAGTACAGGTGTGTTTCTCAAGCTGAGAGTTGCAGAAAGCAAATTGACTTCTCCCTGCTGCTTTTGGCTTTCTTGTCAGCCAGTTGCTTTTAGCCAGAGATCAAGTCATTTCCACCCATAGCATTTTTATTCTTTCTGCAGCTCTAGCTGTGTTCTGGGGTTGACATTAATGCTGGGATGCTGTAATCCCTGTGCCTAAAGGGTCTTAGTTTTCACTGTAAAGAGAAGGAAAAAGGAATTTATAAGACTCTCTTGGCGACAGAGAAATCCTGTTGAACAAATATTTTTAAGGTCTGATCCAAAGCTTGTTGAAGTCAGTGGAAGCCTTCCACTATCTAACTGAGGCTTTGTAAACTAGTACTGATCCGCCTCTTCCGAGGACATTGCAAAGTGCTAAGCCACCTTGGTTTCCACTGTGGTAGCCGGTGTGGTCAGGATTGATCCCTAGGAAGTGCTGTTGCTCCTCACAGCCTGAAGGAGAAGACACAAAATGTGGCTCTGCTACCAGCTGGAGTGAATTCCCTTTCCTGGGAGGTCAAGAGCCTGTCAAGTTGGGTCTGAGCAGGTTCCCTTTGAGTGGCTTCTCCTGTGCCTTATTGCTTGAGCAGCATTGATGGCACTTAGTCTTGGCGGAGGCTGGTTGCTCAGCCTTGATTTATTGGGTTAGAAGCAGAGCTGTGCTCACAGTGAGTTATCTGTGCAAGAAGGGAGCTGGTCTGAAGCAGCAGAGCTGCTGCACGTACCTGGCATGATTTATTGCAGTCCTGTACCGTGCTGGGTGGCAGGGCTCAACTCTCTCTGCATGTGGCTGCAGAGTTCATGCTGCATCCAGCCTGTCCATCTCTTGCTGGAGTCGTGCTTCTCGCTATCTTCCAGGGCTGTTTTCACCCCTGACTGAAGCTCCCTCTCTGAATGTGGCCTTCCTGTTTCCAGCTATCTCTGAAACTTGCGTTGGAGGAAAAAAAACCTCTGCATGAGAGCTGTTGAGTTGAATTTGGCCAAGCAACATCATGCATGCCCTTCTGTCCCCAGAGCCTGGGATTCAAAGCAGCCTTTAGGTCGCAGGCTGTCTCCGTGGCTACCTGCTCCCTGGTCTGGCTGTGCAGTGGTCAGAGTTTGAGAAGATCAGTAATTGCCTCGAATTTATGTGGGAAGGGGCTGGCAGTGCTCAGTGTCACGTAACCCCTTTGCAACAGGATTTAAGTCGCTGGTTTGGAGCACTGGCTGCTCTACAGCTCCTTTGCTGACAGGTCCCTCAAGAGCTGGTGCTGAGCAGGGCAGGTCTGGAAGCTCTCCATGTTGGATCACTGATTCTCAGGATCCCTGGATCAACCACGTCTGCACTGTACCCGAGTCATTGCAGCAGGGGAGCCAAGAGAGACCTTGCACAGTTTGGTAATCTTTGCACAGCACATGCCAAGGGACAGCGCACCTTTCCACGGGGAATCTCTTGTTCAAAGGAAATTCTGCTTGCATTTTTCAAGGTGGATCCCACTTGGGAAAGGGAGAAATCTGTGGCTCAGGCAGCCCCTACTGTCGTGATTTAACCCCAGCTGGCAACTCAGCACCACGCAGCTACTCACTCACTCCCCCCAACAATGGGATGGGGAAGAGAATCAGAAGAGTAAAAGTGAGAACACTCGTGGGCTGAGATAAAGACAGTTTAATAGGGAAAGCAAGAGCCGTGCATGCAAGCAAAGCAAGGAATTCAGTCACTGCTTCCCATGGGCAGGCGGGTGCTCAGCCATCCCCAGGACAGCCGGGCTCTGTCACGCACAACGGTGACTTGGGAAGACAGACGCCATCACTCCAAATGTCCCCCCTGTCCTTATTCCCCCAGCTTATATACTGAGCAGGACGTCATATGGTGTGGAATAGCCCTTTGATCAGTTGGGGTCAGCTGTCCTGGCCGTGTCCCCTCCCAGCTTCTTGTGCCCCTGGCAGAGCTGAGAAGTCCTTGGCCAGTCTGAGCACTACCCAGCAACAACCAAAACATCAGGGTGTTATCAGCATTCTTCTAGTACTGAATCCAAAACACAGCACCGTACCAGCTACTAGGAAGAAAATTAACTCTGTCCCAGCTGCAACCAGAGCACCCTACCCACAGGGCTATGGAGGGCTCATATACCTGTGTGTCATCTGAGGGTACTTCCACATTCAACGGTGTGTACACAACCGGCCTGGAAAGGTTTCCCTCACCTTTCCTTGAAAGCTGGCTCTGGGAAGGTGGAACACTGGCTCCATCCTCAAACCTCTTGGGTTTGCTGCCCCTACTGTCTTCTCAGAGCGGGTATTTTTTTTGACTGCAAGGTGCTAGAAGGGACCCGCTGTGCTGCCAGCTGGCTCCTCTGCTTAGCTGCCCACCATCTTCTCTGGGATGTCTGTGCCTTTGAAGGGCTGCCTCCCACAGCAGCTGGCTCAGCAGGACCATCGCAGCTCTCCAGGGACTGTGTGCTTCTGAGCTGACAGGCGGAGGTGGGAGTTCACAAGCTGTTGACTTTGGCTAGCTGTCAGCACAAGGCCAGGCTGACAGCCTGGTCTTCTACTGTTCAATCTAGGGGGCTTCTCACATCGCAGTCTCGCCTCTGATAACAGACTGGTCCCCATCTCCAAGTTCGCTGTAGACTTCTAACCCATCATCCCATGCTTCGGGCAGACATTGCATTTGCAAACAAATCAGCTTTTCCACAGATAAATTAAATCTCCTTGGTGCTCATCAGCTGATGAATGTGTCTGGTTGATGGTGTCTCCCTTATGTCAGTTACTAGACCAAGGCTTAAAACTTCCTTCAGAGGCCTTGACTGGCTTCCCACCAAGGGTTAGAGCATGTCCCTGGGGAAAAGGTGGGTGGTTTGGGCAGGGGATGGTCCGTAGCTTATCAAACACATTCAGGGAACAATTTGGCAGCTTCCTTTCATTGAAGTTGACTCAAGCAATGAACCCAACAGTCAGCAGTAACCCAGCAAACTCCCAGGCCTTTGTATGCAGAGGGATTGAACACAGCTTGCTCAGGGTGGTAGTTAGAGCAGTTTGGCTGGATTCGGGAGCAGGGCCATGCTGCTGTGTCTTTGGCTTGGTGGCTTTCCATCCTTGCTGTAGAAGTTGTGGGGAGGAAGGGTGTGTGCCTGTCCAGGTAAACAGATCAGTGAGTGAAAAACATTTGCAGGAAGCTATTTCTTTCGGATGCTTAGGGAACTGGATGACCCCATTATTAACTCTCATCTCCCTGGCCTGACTGAAATGGTCTCATTGATGTTGGTTCCCTCCTCTTTCCGAGCATCACCTTGAATCCAGTGTGTGTACCCTTTTGACCAGCTTCAGAAAATACCACCTGGGCAGGTTTAGGCTAGACATTAGGAACAACTTCTTCACAGAAAGGGTTGTCAGGCACCGGAATGGGCTGCCCAGGGAGGTGGTCGAGTCCCCATCCCTGGAGGTATTTAAAAGAAGGAGAGATGAGGTGCTTAGGGACAGGGTTTAGTGGTGGGATGGCAGGGTTAGGTTAAAGGTTGGACTTGATGATCTTAAAGGTCTTTTCCAACCAAAGCAATTCTATGATTCTATTCTATGAAGCGGGGAGAAGCAGCTCCTCCCCAGAGCTTCCACTCCTGGCATCTGAACTCCTCTGAACTTCTCCTGTGCCAGTCAGGACCTGTTGCTTTTCCTGTACTTGCACCTCGTCTGGGTGCAAAGCTCTTCCTGCTCCTTCCAGGTGCTGTGCAGATTGCTGTGAGCCCTTGGCAGATGGGATCGATGTAACTGCTGTGTTTTTCCCTCTCCCCCATGGCAAGCTGGCTCACCTTCTGCTGCGATGCTCTACCTGCCTCCTGCACGAACGCGGCTGCCTCAGCCACTTGGCAGCAGGCATGGGCACTTTGGCCCCTGCCAGCTCCGTAGCTGATCCTCCTCCCGTCTGATCGATGGCTTCTGCCGCAGATTGCTGAGCACTGCTTGTTTTCAGCTGCTGCTGTGGTGAGGAAGAGCTCGAGGGAGGTGTTGAGGCTGCAGGAGCAGCTGAACCTGCTGTTGCTGCCCGTGCCGCTAGGGAGGCAGAGCTTGAGCAGTGAGGATGGAGAGAGGCAGTCTGGCATCCCAGGAATTGGGGTGAGAGATGGCACCTCGACACCTGCCAGAGGAAACCGCATGTCCCTTTTTCCAGGTCATCAGAGAGCACAGGGATGCTGAGCTGTCGGTCCTGCTAAAACTGCCTCCAAGCTCAGGTCCTGCAGCCCCTCCTGTTGCACTGAGCCACTGCCAGCTCTCGTGGCTTTTTGTTTGCATTTAAAATGGCAGTGGCAGAGCTCAGAAATGAGTTCAGCATCCACAGGTAGTGTCAGTGCTGGCCCCTGGGCTCTCTCCCAGTGCTCTCTGCCCATCTTGACATAGGAGACCACTTCTACCCCCAATTCAAGGCCTTGCTTAAGGGCTTGTCCTAGCTTTGGGACCTGTTTGGCATTTCACCAAGTCTGTAGAGGGGAGCAATGCTGTGGAAATTCTTGATCTTGCTCACTCCTAACTGGCTTTGTTACTAAATCCTAATCATGGTTAAATTAAGACTCTGTTTCCCTGTAAGCAGGAGCAGAAGTGGAGCTCGGATGAAGGGAAGGGGGGAAGCCTTGTTCCTGGGTGTTAGTAGTCATGCTGTGACTGACCCAGCTCAGGCTGTAACATCAGATTTGTTCTGAACTCCAGTTTTGCACTGAGCCCCAGCTGCCAGAGTACGGGGAGTCCTTAAAGCTCCCCTACGGAAAGCAGGGATGTGGGAGGCTGGAGCCCTGGCTCTTCTGATCCGTTGTATTTGAGGCAGGGGTTCAAGCAGGACTCTGATGTTCCTTCTCCTGTGTCGGCCCTGAGTCCTGTCAAAATGTCACTCACAGGAACTTTGCTTTCCCCAAGCCCCAGCTGCCCTTGGGCACCCTGGGACACTAGCAGTGGTGTCCTGGATGCCTCCAGCCCAGCCGCAGGCGGCTGTCATCGTGCCGCTGGCTCCCTTTCAGTCCCTGCCAGAGCCATATGTTGAATATCTCACTCCTTTCCATGGGGCCTCTCCTGTGGTGCTGCTGAGCAGATGTTTGTGCTGAGCCACACACTCCAGAGACCTGGGGTTTTTTTTTCAAAGCTCCTTGCTGTGCGTGCTGGCTCGTGCTGGGGATCTCCTGCCTCCCTTTTGCTTTGACACCGGGCTGGTGGCAGGATTGCTGCTCTTGTCCCCATACCAGTGCAAGCAGCAGGATGTTCCTCATCACCTGGGTGGGTCACCACATCCCCTTCTCCATCATGGTCCTCGTGCCTGGAGCTGCACTGGGAGGTCTTCTGCACGAGGCTCATTGCCATGTGGCTGAGCCTGCCTCTCCCACCAGTCCTGGCCCTACACATGTGGCCTCATTGCACTCCTTTGCCTGCCCATCCTCTGTGGGGGAAGATACCTAGGGAAGGACGTGGTTATTAAACAGATTTTTGCCTACCTTTGTTGTTACCTGGAATATTTGAGAGTGGCTGCAGAGAAGCCACCAGAAGAGTGGTGGCTGTGGATGACGACCCACGGCTGGAAAACAGCTTTGCTGCTCTTTCCACAGGACAAGATCTCCAGATTAATGCAGGGTTAAGCCCTTGCTTGTCCCGAAAGCTCCCAGTGGCAGGTTGCTCTGGAGCTGAGCTCTGCCCCGGAGGAGGAGCAGAGGTGGGAGCAGCGCTGGGAGTCACTGACATCGCTGGCTTTGCACTTGCCATCCTCCCGCGGGCAGGATCTGTGAGCATCGGTTTTCGCAGCGCTGCCAACCTGCGACAGCTGCCCTGCGGCGTATCTGAGCCAGGAGGGTGGCCCAGCTCCAGCCCCAAACCCCATCCTCTCCTTCTCTTGCTTTCCCCCCCCCCCAATCAAGATCAAAGATGCTTGTTTGGATTTCTGAGCCTCTGGGTTTGGAAATGGGCCAGTTTAGCCCTGGCATCCGTTGATCCGATTTAGCGGTGTGACAGCTCCCTCCGAGGCCTCTGTCAGCAGTGTGACGGGTGCTCTCGAGGAAAGGGAGGGAGCTGCTGGGTCAGCCACGCCAGGAGGGCCAGGCCTGTGTCTCCTGACTGTCTCCTCCCTAGCTTCTGCTGCCTTCCCATGCCTGTTGCCCTCTACAGCCTCCAGGTTAGGGTGAGCCTGGCCTGGAGCAGGCGATCTCCGCTCCAAACTCAGCCAGCATCACTGCCATCCCCCCCCTTGAGGCACCTGATCTTTCCCTTGCCCTTCCTGGTGGTTCATAAGCCCATAAGCTGTGAGGGCAGCCTGTTACGCTCTGTGAGCACCCTTCGGGGACAGAGCTGCCATTAACCCTTGTGCTCTCGGACCCCCGGTTCACTGGGTTTGAGAAACAAGCTTGCACAAATCTCTGCTTCCCTTGCAGCAAGGCTCTTCCATGCTGTCCTGGTTTCGGCTGGGACAGAGTTAATTTTCTTCCTAGTAGCTGGTATGGTGCTGTGTTTTGGATTTAGTACTAGAAGAATGCTGATAACACCCTGATGTTTTGGTTGTTGCTGGGTAATGCTCAGACTGGCCAAGCTCTGCCAGGGGCACAAGAAGCTGGGAGGGGACACGGCCAGGACAGCTGACCCCAACTGACCAAAGGGCTATTCCACACCATATGACGTCCTGCTCAGTATATAAGCTGGGGGAAGAAGAAGGAAGGGGGGGACATTTGGAGCGATGGCGTCTGTCTTCCCAAGTCACCGTTACATGTGATGGAGCCCGGCTGTCCTGGGGATGGCTGAGCACCCGCCTGCCCATGGGAAGCGGTGACTGAATTCCTTGCTTTGCTTGCATGCACGGCTCTTGCTTTCCCTATTAAACTGTCTTTATCTCAACGCACGAGTGTTCTCACTTTTACTCTTCTGATTCTCTTCCCCATCCCATTGTGGGGGGAGTGAGCGAGTGGCTGCGTGGTGCTGAGTTGCCAGCTGGGGTTAAACCATGGCACATGGATGGGGCTGCTTCTGTTTGCTGGAGCTCTCCCATCAGCTGGGCTCAGGGAGGGGGAGAGGCTCCGTGAAGCTGAGCAGTCTCCGCTGCATGGCCCCCCTATCTTTAATGCTGGATTTAAGTCGGAGCCTTTTGCTCTCCACAAAGATGTTTGTGTGCTTTTGGGTCCTTGCAACTGTGCCCGAGAGTCCTGCTCTCCTGTAGAGGTTTCTGAGGCTTTGGCATTTCTTCCTCATGGAGCCTCAGAGTTGGCAGCCGCTTTTTGGGTGCCTCTGTTGTGCTTCAGTCCTGGGATGATGCTGTTGAATCTGACTGGGAGTGGGAACTGAGCTCCCTTGTGCTGCCCCATGCCAAAGGCAGTGTTTGTTTCCCTGGTTTCTGGCTGCAGTGAGGGATTCACCTCTCCCAGTTCTCCCTGTGGTGCTGGCAGAGACCTGCTGTCACCCAGGGTGGGATGGGGTCCAACAGGAGAGGGTCCCACATGCCAGGGGCTTTGTCCATACATATCCCCTGCCCCAGAAGGACGATGACAGGGCTGTGGGATCCCTCCCGTGGTCCCCTGGGGAGCTGGGGTGGGTTCGGGCTGTGGCTGCTGAGTACTTTGGAATCCTTCAGCCCTTCACGTGGGCTGGAGAAGTCGGTCAGCGTGTGGCTGCTGTGCTCTGTGCAGGACAGGCCACTCACATCATGCAGGGAGCCTTGTAGTGCTGCTCGCCCTAC
>NW_009259598.1:169605-173764 GCF_000687185.1 Egretta garzetta
CCTCTCTGTTTTCCAGAGGAGGACGTGGAGAACTTTGACGTGACAAACCTGTCGCAGGACGTTTTACGGAGCATCGAAGCCGATAGCTTCTGGTGCATGAGCAAGCTGCTGGACGGGATACAGGTGAGCCTCTTCCAGGGCCGCAGAGGTTTCTTTCCCCTTGCTGGGGTAGCAGTGCAGTCATCTTCTCTCTGTGTCTGGGTGAGCGCTCTGCATGTCCCAGCATCAGGGAGATTTTGCTCCTTTACTAAGCAAAACCCCTGGGTGTAACCCTGGGGAAATAGCATGTCCAACTGGCGCTGTCCCAGCTAGGGACTTCACAACTTCACAGCAGGCAGATGATCTTGGTGCTCAAGAGCCATGTCTCCTTGGCTCGTGATCCTCTTGGTTCCCTGTGGAGCTAGGGATCTGGTTTTGGTCATTTCTAGCTGCTGTTAGAGCTGCTGCTTCTGACACATGGTCTTTCTCCGCAGGATAACTACACCTTTGCACAGCCAGGGATCCAGAAGAAAGTCAAAGCCCTGGAGGAGCTAGTCAGCCGGATCGATGGTAGGTGAGAAGGGAATCTGAGCAGGTCACAACAGTACGAGGCCTCCTTTGCAAGTAGCACCCTCAGGTAGATGCTTACCTACAACGCGTATGGAAGCAGGACAGCATAGGGTCAGCCAGAAACCTACAGGGAATGGGGGTTTGCTGGCCAGGTAGTATGAGGTGAGGAGTGGAGGCATTTGCGAGACGAGGTCTCACCCTGAAAGTGCGTGAAAGCCAGCGTGCTGGGGGCAGTGCCTTGTGTGGGAGCTGGGGCACCGTGGTCCCCATGTATGTAAGTGAAATGTGCTGTTTCAGAGCAGGTACATAATCACTTTAGGAAGTACGAGGTCGAATACCTGCAGTTTGCCTTTCGCTGGATGAACAATCTGCTTATGAGGGAGCTGCCTCTTCGCTGCACCATCCGCCTCTGGGACACCTACCAGGTACGCTGCCTTCCCTGCTTGGCTGGTCACTGTGGGGCCAAGTCCCTGTACACGGGGGGACAGAGGTGTCCTGGCAGCACCATGCCGCTGGGGAGATGAGGGGAGCAAAGCAGTGTGGCCCCAGGGCATTTCTAGCCAGTTGGGTGATGGGTGGCCCAGTAGGACATCTGTGTCCAGGGAAGTTGTGCTCCAGCTGAGCTGCAGGAGCTGACCCAGGGTTTTGCTGTCTGCAGTCGGAGCCAGAAGGATTCTCCCATTTCCACCTGTATGTCTGCGCCGCCTTCTTGATCAAGTGGCGGAAGGAGATCCTCGATGAGGAAGACTTTCAAGTAAGTCCCTGGGGCTGGGGGTAATTCCCCGTGGGTAGAGGGGAGGGAATTGCTCTGGTTGGGAACCCAGCGGGGAGACAGTCAACCGTCATCTCAAAGCTGACTCCAGGATCATCCAGTCTCAGGATCTTTGCCTAAAAGTAGCGCTCAGAGGAAAGAGAACTGAGCTGTTGGAGGGTTCAAACTTCAAATGCTCTTCCCTGGGCTCGAGCTTTGATCACGCTAAGTCCCTTCATGTTTGCCGTCTGGCGTCCAGCTGTAGCACTATGGTAGCACCCTTTATCACAAGGGGTTTGGGAGCATCTGAGGTGCTTCACTGATTCACATCTAGACATGAGCACATCTTAACGCTGTCTCTGAGCCTTTCAGACCTGCGAGTGTGGGGAGCGAAAGTGCTGCTGCCTCTGGTCGTGCCAGCCCTGAGCCTGCTCTGGAGCTGTACTCTGCCTCAACCGCCCCAAACTAAGCACCTTCCCCTCTTTCAGGGCCTTCTAATGTTGTTACAAAACCTGCCCACGATACACTGGGGTAACGAAGAGATCGGACTCCTGCTGGCCGAAGCCTACAGACTCAAGTACATGTTTGCAGATGCCCCCAATCATTACCGCCGATAGGTGCCAGGACTTGACTCCCTCCTCTCCCCTGCGCCTGCCCTCTCGTCCTGGCCCAATCTGATCACTGTGGCATTTTTGTCGTCCCAAGTCCTCGGACACTCCAGCCGGGAGCTGCTCCTCGCTGTACAAAGCTCACATTGACTCTTGTCTTAACTCTTAACGTGTGCCTGTCTGCCACTCCATGCGCCTGGATGTGCCACTCCAACGACCGTCAGTATTTCACGCTGTGCCGGTGGCTCGAGCCAGGGAGAGAGGCGTGAAGGGGCTGGGGGGGAGGACATGGGG
This sequence comes from Egretta garzetta, assembly GCF_000687185.1. NCBI lineage: Eukaryota > Metazoa > Chordata > Aves > Pelecaniformes > Ardeidae > Egretta > Egretta garzetta. The sequence continues at coordinate 171,808 of NW_009259598.1, forward strand.
GGCAGCTTCACAGATAAACTGAGCCGAGGACGAAGCCCTCCTATCCTCTCCACCCTTTGCCCTGGGCTTGTCCGGCTGGGACCACCTCAGCTTCGCTGCCTCGCGTTAACCTGCCACCACGAGCACTGCCCCATCTGCTCCCCCTCTCTCTCTTCCGACACCGTTCGCTCCAAATCCCAGATGAAAATGCCTTATCAGAGACCCGCCTGGCCGGAAAATCCTTCCCCCCGAGGGCGGCAGGGCAAGAAGTTTCTCTCAGGGCCTAGCTTCGCTCCGAGGGTCCGGAGAACCCAAGCACTTTGTGGGTTCGTGAGAGAGCCCCTCGCGCCTGTCCCCACTCCTCTCCATCCTCTTCGCCTTCCTCTTCCCCCGGGGTGGGCACAGCGGCGGGGGGGAGGGTCCAACCCCCCGTGGGTTTGATGGATGCCACATTGTGTTCTTGTGTATATGGGTCAAAGATGTACAATATACGTCTTCTGTTTGTAGCAGATAATGATTTTATATTTATAACGTGCACCCCTTGTTCTCCCCATCCTCTCCACCCCTGGGAAGGCTGCCTGGGTCTGGCGTCGAAGGGCTTCGGACCCCTCCGGAGGTGGGGGGCATTTTGGAGCCGCAGGTATTTCTGCCCCAGCGTGGTTTTGCAGTGTTGGATCTGCCAGGAAGAGGTGCAATAGAAACGCGTATCTCCAGGCTTCCCCTACGAGGAGGATTTGGGCATTTAAAGATGGGAGCTCCCAGCGGGAAGCAGGGGAGAGCCATGTCGAGGAAACAGGGTATCCGGGCTCATCGGCTGCTGGCACGTGCCCCTCCGAGGCTGCAGGGCACAGCCGTGCCGGTGCTGCCGGCGGGACTCTCCGGGGAGGAACAATCCTGGATCCGGCCCTGCGGACACGTCCTCCCCGGGGCTGGGCTGGCCTCGCCGCTGTCTGCTTTTCAATCAACCCAATCATGAATGTTTTAATGGGCCGTTTTCTTCCTGCGGGCAAGCGCTGTCCACCTCATGCCAAGGGCTGGATGTGAGGGGGTGGGGGGGGACAGATCCGGGCCACCCCGGGGCGATGCGGGCCATCTCGGCAGGGTGCGGAGCTTCCCGGTGCCTCCGCTTTCCATGGCTGTTCCCGGTGGGAAGAGGCAGCGGGCCGTGAGGCCGGGGCCAAGCATGTGAAAGGCAGAGCCTTGTTGCCAATAAAACTCCAACCAGTGTCTCAAGAAATCGCTTTCCTAACCTGGAGTTGTTTTTCTCAGGCATTTGGACTTTTACTTTGTTTTCGTGTGTGCCTTTTGTTGTTTTTCTCCGAGAGACAGACCTGGTGGTCCTTAGTTTAACATGACAAATTAAACAAAAAAAAAAAAAAAGAAAGCAACAAAACCCAAAGCCAACAACTGAACTGTGTGGTCTGGCACGCGTTTGTGGTGGGGTTGGGGTCGGTGAGTGCTTGTTCGGCCTGGTGAGGGGCTTCAGGCAGGTGTGCCCCTCATGCCTCAGTTTCCCCACCTGTAAAATGAGGAGGGAATTCTCCTCTTGGCAAGGTGCTGGGGGACCCGGTGGGGTCATCTGAGTTTGCTGTTGGTCACAGCAGCTCATGGGAGGCTCAACCTCCATCCGTACTGCTGTCGGGAAACCTTTAACCACCCCCCCAGTCACCTTCTATCCCCTATTAATTACTTTTTAAAGTTCAGCCGAGTGGAACAAATATAATTACTTCTGGATGAGTCTAATTACCTGCGTTTGTTGCCCAGGCTTTGTTATAATTGATTGCGAAGGGCTGGCTCTCCCGCTCCTTCCCCTGGGTCGCACCGGGGCTGCGCAGCCCCAGCCCCATCCAGGGTTTGTGTCGGGTCACAGCGGTGGCCCCAGCCCCAGCCCCATCCAGGGTTTGTGTCTGGTCACAGCGGTGTCCCCATCCCCATCCAGGGTTTGTGTCCGGTCACAGCGGTGTCCCCAGCCCCATCC
>NW_009259598.1:173910-175815 GCF_000687185.1 Egretta garzetta
GGTCCCGCCGGCGTCCCCAGCCCCATCCAGGGTTTGTGTCGGGTCACAGCGGTGTCCCCAGCGCCCGGCCGGGCCCCCCCCACCTCACCTGGGCTCTGCTCCCTGCGCCCCCCACCTTGCAGAGAGGTTACATCGGGGAGCTTGGTGTCTGGCCGAGGTGGGAGACCCCACCGGGGTTGTTTCTGGCCTCAGCGCCGGCGGGAGCTGGTCCAGGTTTTGGACCTGATCCTGCTGCAGGCTCAGCACCCTTTTCGGAGAGAATGCCTTCTTGTCCTTTGGAAACGGAGGCTGTTGCAGCCAGGGAGGTGACCGTACCCCTGATCCTGCGAGGTGCTGAGCATCCCTGTCCCAGGGCAACCCAGGATGAGGCCCCATCCCACCGGAGCGGGATTTCCCCTCCCAGCCTGGAAACACCAGCGGGGCTCCGATGAAAGGGTCCCCGCGGGGAGGGGTGCGGGCTGTCTCGGTGCCCGGTGGCGCTGAAGGGTGCCCAGGCTGGGTCTGCAGGCGGCACGGCCTCACCCCCAGCCCGGGGGCACCGAGCATCCACCAGCAGCGATGGACGGGGTTTCACTGGGGTTTTAGGCACTGCAGATCCTGCCTGGGATGGAGCAAAAGAGGCAGGGAGCCACTGCAGGGAGTTTATTAACAGCAGGGCTCGTTATTTCTCCTTTAATTATCACCATTAACGCGGCACCGTGGGCTTGCAACCACGACGTTGCATCCGTTTGTGGCCCAGCGATCGAAAGGCGATTGCCTCCGTCTGCAGGCGAGCAAACCAGCTGGGAGGGAGCAGGTCCCCAGCACCACCAGGGCCAGCCACCGCTGCGGTGACGAGGGCGAGTGCCCATGTCCTGGCGTGTCCCCACCGGCTCCCCTGTGTCAGGGCAGGGTGCAGCCCCTCTCCCGTCACCCACTTCCAATGCAGCCTCGTGAAATAAAACACTTTCAGGTCTTAACGGGAGCAAATTCTCCAGTGCCGGGGCTGGCGACAGCAGCTTTTCTCTGCAGCAAAGCCGGGAAGTTTGAGGGCTGTGAACACCTCAGGAGGGTTTTGTGGAGCCCGATAATGCAGAAGCAAATTTTCAGCATTTTTTTCCTCTCCCAAATGAAACATTTTTGGAATTTTTAGGGAAAAATTCCCGTGCCCCCCCCCCCCCCCCCATTCGTGGCAATAAACAGGGACGGTGTCTGCAATCCTTTCTCTGTTGGATGTGACCGGGGTTTTACTGAAGCGTGGAGCCTGAGGAGCTGCAGTGACGGAGCCCCGAGTGATTCCTGCCGCCGCAGGCGAGTGGGCTGGGGTACGTCCTGAGGATCAAATAAAACCAAGAGGAGGCTGGAGGAGAGGGGAAGCCCTCGCGGTGAAACTGGGGCCACTCAGGGGCTGTATGGGATGAGAGATGGAAAAGAGCCTTGAGGAGAAGCTGATGGGCTGGAGGAGGAAGAAGAGGAGGAGGAAGGGCTCCCCAGTCCCAACCCCGTGCTGGGCTCTGAGTGGTGCCGGGGACACCAAACAGCAGCTCATGTCCCTCCCGCTTCCAGACCCATGGTTTCAAACCAAATGGTCCCACCTGGGAGCGGGGCTGCAGCCCGTCCAATGCCAGCAAGGGGTGTCCAAATCCAGGGACCCCCACTGTGTCTCCTCCTGGCCCTTTCTCAGGACCAGACCCCTGCCGGGGAGGGGACGTTCTCCTGGGAGGTGGAAAGGGCCAAACCAGGCACCCGGTGTGGGTCCAGCCCCCTTCGCCCAGGGGATGGGGAGAGGACAAGCAGCAACCTGGGCTCCCGGGGATGGCCATGCCACCAATTGCTGGAGGACAAGGGGACGCTGGCTCTGTTTTCTTCCCTTTTTCTGTTTCCAATGGCCCCAGAGCTCCAGGGGGGGTGCGCTGCCTCTCCACA
>NW_009259598.1:176651-177631 GCF_000687185.1 Egretta garzetta
CCGGGGTGTCACTCGGGGGGGCGTGTAGGCGGTGTGTGGGAGGGGACACGACAGAGCAGAGACCCCATTGCACCCACCCCGAGCCGTGGGACCCTTGGGCTCGGGGCTGCCCCAGGCCCTGGGGGAGGGTGCTGACCCCACGCCCCAGACAGAGAGGAAGAACCCCAATTAGAGCCCCCCCAAACCCCAGAAAACGCCGCCCTTCCCTCCAACCCGGCTGAACTTCGTTGCCTTTGAGCCATCCATCCCACATGCAACCTGGTCCCCAATGTCCCAGCGGGACCAGGAACCTGGGAGAAAAGTGGTTTAAATCCACTCCCACTTGGCCAGGGGGGTGCTGGGCAGTGGGCAGGATTGCCCCAGCCCCAAAAGGTGGGTGATGGGGGGGCAGGGGTTGTGACTATTTCTGCCCTGGCAGCTCCTATCCCCTATGAGGCTGGGACTGTTTTGGGGCCCAAGGTTTGAAAGCAGCATTTTGTGGGTAAAAATTGGTTTAAAAGCAGAAAAAAATAACCCAAAAGTTAGCTGAGGGGGCGGGGGTGTGTGTGTGTGTCAACCAACCCAGGGGTGTGTGTGTCAACCAACCCAGAGGTGACACACGGCATCTCCTTTGCATTGCACAGCCTGTTGCACGTAGCCCAGAATTAAGAGAGATTGATTTTTCCAGAAAATTTCACCCAAACCATATTCATTTGGGGTTTTCCCTCCTGATTTCTGGGGTTTGCCATTAAATTGCAAATCCTCCCGCCTGGGCTGGAAGGGGAGAGGGATTTCCAGCCCTGGGCAAAGGAGCACATCACGGTGCAGGGGATGGGTGAGCCCCACTGGGGTCATTCCAGCCCCCCCAGTTGGGCTCAGCGCTGTAGGGTGCCCCCTCGCACCCCATCCCCTTGCAGGGCAGGAGCTGGAGGTGGGGACATGCGAGATCACGGCGCTGGACCAGGACCTGAGCCACCCGCGGCGGACAATCTCCCGGCAGA
>NW_009259598.1:178921-179720 GCF_000687185.1 Egretta garzetta
CCCACCCCGGCACCTCCGTCTCCCTCCCCCACTTTCTCCCCATAATTTGACCACGGCCCCTGCACTGAGGTTGCTGCCTCCTTCTGTGGTTACCAAATTGGTCCTGTGCTGGCTGAGCTCATGTGCTTCTTCCCTCCCTCCATCCCCCTGTCCATCCTTTCATCCCTCCACTCCCCTTCCATTCATCCCCCTGTCCTTCCACCCATTCCCCTGTCCATCCCTCCATCCACTCATCCCTCCCTCCATCCACACATATATCCGTCCATTCATCTACACATCCCTCCCTCCATGCATCCACTCATCCATCACCCCTCCCTTGATCCCTCCATCCTTCCCTCTATCCCTCTGTTCTTCCCTCCATCCCTCTGTCCATCCCTTCATCCCTCCCGCCATCCACCCATCCCTCCCTCCTTCCACCTCCACCTCCCCGCTACACCTCCACCCTCCCAAATATCCCCATCCCTGTCCCCCCGTGCCCCCGGCAGCCCGGCTCATTGCCAGCCGGCAGTGGTGCGGGATGGAGCCGTGTGAGGAGGGGGAGCACTGCGCTCTGCTCCGAAACCGCTCGGGCTGGAGCTGCACCAGAAAACTGGGACGAATAAAAACCATCACGGTAAGTTGTCCCCTGCCCCGTCCCCTCTGTCCCTGCTCCCACCTCCTGGGATGGGGGGAAACTGAGGCAGGGCTGGGTGCAAGGTGGGGGAGCAGGGAAGGGGGTGGGATGCTGGAGCCCTGAGAGGGGAGCCTTTGCAGGGGGTACATATCAATGCCAGGGGTGGTTTATTAGGGGCAGGTTGTG
>NW_009259598.1:179848-180422 GCF_000687185.1 Egretta garzetta
ATTTTCCTGCAGGTGTCCTGACAGCGGCCGGCGCCTGAGGACGAGGGGACTCGCTCCAGAGCCAGCGGGCCGAGCCTGGGCAGGGAGCGGGGTTTGCTCGGTGCTGCTGTGCAATGGCCTTGACCCCCCCACCTTGGGTACCCCATGCCTGCGGGGGGACCAGCCCCCTCGGGGACAGTCACCAGGCGGGCGCCGGGTGCTGGGGACTTGCAAGGGAGTTGCAATGTGGGCAGGGTGGCTGGAAGGGTCACCAGGCTCCCGTTCGCCCCATGGGCTCCCGTTCACCCCATGGGCTCCCTTTGCCTTTGGAGGGTCCCCCAGGGCCACAGTGCTGAGGAGGAGGAGGAAGAGGAAGAAGAGGCCACTGGGGTCCCAGTTTCCAGGTCTGACCGCCCCCCCCCTGCACCCAGGTCCTGAATTTTGCAGCAGTTGAGCAGCGTCAGTGCCTGGCCCAAATTTGGCCGCCTGTCAGGGTGCAGGAGGGTGCAGGGAGCTGCAGGCGCTGGTGGGGGTCCTGGGGACGGGGCCATTGTGGGTACCCAGGGGCAGCAGGGTGGGGGGGGCAGCCCCGCTG
>NW_009259598.1:180458-182015 GCF_000687185.1 Egretta garzetta
TGGGATGGGGGGGGGGGCAGAATTGGTCCCCTCCAAGAGCTCCAATGCCCCAAGCCCCCACGTCCCTGCCCCATCCGCTGCCATCAGTCTCCAAGCTGCTAATTTGTGGCTCAGCCTCAATACCTCGATGGGATTTTTGGGACCAGGTTTCTCAGTGCCACGCAGCGAGGGGCTGGGGGGCGATGCCAGTGGGGACCCCCATCACAGACAGACCACCCCAAAAAACCCCCCCCAAACCCACACTGAGACCCCACAAACTCACTTCATGCCCCTTTGGGCTGCCCCCCATCACCAAGGCATCCTCTTTGCCCCACCATGGTTTGAATTTCTCGGCGTGACGCCTTCCACTTGCTCATCTCCCCCATTTTTTGGCCGGGGGGGACAAAGCCGGGGGTGAGCACCGGGGCTGGGGCTGGTGCAGGCACCGTGCTGGTGTGCCTGGAGGATGCCATCGTCATGGAAACCTTTTAGCTGCAGAATAATTCGGTAAGTCCTAATTTCATTTGTTAAAAGAGGAAAAGATGGGGCGGGAGGGGGAAGCTAATTTATTAATATGTAATAATTTCATCCCAAAATGTCAGCAGGGAAGCTAGCGGCAGCGGCTGGGCTGAGGTAGGTCTGCAGCTGCTGGTTTTTTTGGTGCTTTCCTCCAGAGAAGCAGCTTCCCAACATCCCTTCTTGTTGAAGCCTCCTCCTCCCCCGTTCCTTGCAACAGGTGGGAATCATACGGAAAAAAATAAAGTTATCTCCCCTTTCCGTATCTTCACCTACACCTGCAGCTCCCCCTGAGCCAGGGAACGCTGTGCACCATCAACCCTTCCTACTTACAGGGCTCCAAATTGAGGTATAAAGGCTTGAAATACTGACAGCAGGACTTACCTATTTTTTAGCTTTTTATTTTTCTATTTTTTAGTCCTCTAGAAATAACTCACAAAATTACAGCCCAAGGCACTGCACAGTGGAGGGCCCAGCGGATTGCAGCAATGGGAGGAGGAAGCACCCGAGCCCCGGGGGTGCAGGGGCTTGGGAAATCAGGGTTTTTTTTTTTGCCCGTTAACCCAGCTGCCTTTGGGCAGAGGGTAGGAATGGTGAGAGGGAGCTTATTTTTTGCTTTAAAACCCTCAGGCGTTAAAATTGCAGTGCGACAGCTCAGCAAGCTGGCCAGGACGGCAGCGAGGGGATGGCTGGAGCATCCCGGGGCGGTGCCCAGAGCTGGGAGCCCTGGAGGAGCAGTGGGACGGGTGCCCGGAGCAGCCACACGTGGGACAGACCTGTGCTTTTTGTGCTTTTTATGCTTTTTGCAGCCTTCGGGCCAGGCTGATGCTCCCCTGCCTCCTCCCTGGCTCTGCCTGCTGCTCCTCCAGCTCCGTCCTGGAGCCTGGGTTGCGGCGAACGGCTGGGATCAGGGTGCCCACCTGGGTGTCCTAGTCCAGCTCCTCATGCTGTTCCTTTTCGTTTAAATTCACCTGGAGATAGAGACAAGGCTTTCTTTTCAATCACCTCATCCCCACCAAAGTCTAAGTCCCCTTTTCCCACCATCCATCGCCCCGCTCAATG
>NW_009259598.1:182059-184143 GCF_000687185.1 Egretta garzetta
CTTCCCTAACCCGGTCCCCCCAGAGCCTCCTCCCAAACCTTCGCCCCTGCTCCGTGCCGCACCCCCAGCCCACACGCGGCCTCCCGGGACCCCCGCGGCCGAGGGAGCCGGGTCTGCAGAAGGAGCCAGGGTTGAGTGATGAGAAGCAGCTTAAAATTTCCTCGGAAGGCAGAAGAAATAATTTTGTGCAGCCCCAACCAGGAATGAGAAATGAAAGTTCATGCTTCAGCGAGCGCGGCTGCCTGCAAAATTTATTTTATTTAGCAATGCTAATGGACTAATTAACATATATTAGCATGACAATTTCATTTCTTTTCTGATCAGTGTCAAAGTAAACAGGCAGAGTTAAAACACATGAGATAGGATGCAAATTCTTCACCAGCACCCCCCCCCAAAAGCTCCCAGGACAGCTTGGTGGTGTTTGCAGCCATCCCAGGTTCTTCCCGACGCCGGGAGCTCCCAGTGCCCGTGGAGATGCCCAGTGTGGGCTGCAGCTGCAGGGCTGCCCTGGCCTCGCACCGGGGTCACCGTGCTGCAGCTCATGGGGCTGAGCAGCTCCACGGCCTTGCAAAGTGGAGCCTGACCCCATTTGAGCCGTGCCCTGTGCAGGGGATATTAATTCTGCCCTAAGGAGGGCTGATCACACCTGGCTGATGGGCACAAAATCTCACAGAGCCGAAATAAGAACCGAGGCGTAAGATTTGCCATGCACCGGTCCCAGGATGCGTCGCTGCCTGCCCCGGTGGACTTGGACCACGTCACGGCCAACAGCCTCCACAAATCCCCAGGCAAGGCTCCAACATTTATTTCCAGGGCTATCGCTCCATCGACAACGTCTTACTCTGGTTCCTTCCTTTCTTTTCCACCCAACGCTCTCTGATGGATGGTGGCGTGGGAGAATGGCAGCAGCTCGCCCCTCGGTTATTAAAGTGCTGCTTTTCCTTGTCTTGTGCCATGGGCTGGTTCTTTGCTCCAGCCAGCCAGGGACCTGATTAGCCAGAAAATTAGGATTTAATATTTAATATTGTCCTTTTTAGAATGAGCTGGGTGGGGTTTTTTGTTTTCTGTATTTTTTTTACTGGAGGAATTCTTTTAAGAAAATGCTTATGGGTGGGAAGAGAGGAGCAGGTCAGGACGGTGCCCAGAATGAAGTCAATAAACCAGAGAGAAAATCCAGCTGTCCTGTCCATGTGAGAGCTGCGAGGCATCAGTTTCTAGCACTGCCCATCCATCCTTCCCCCCTTTGTCTGTCTGTCCATCCCCCCAGCTTGGTTACCCCTGTAACTCTGGTGCGTCGCTGAAAACCTCACCAAATCCCAACGTGCGTTTTACAGCCTGGGCTTCTCTGTGCTGGGTCAGGACCGCGGGTGAAGGGAGGTTTCCTGCTGGGAGCAGAACTGAGAAGCAGCCGAATCCCAGCGGATTCACCCTGGCATCGCCCCGGCTCATCCCGGCGTCCCCTAGGCATCGCCCTACCTGCAGCAAGGATGCCACGCAGTACGGTTATTTCCATTATCGAAATGGCTCCCATTGGAGCAAAATCTGGGCTTTTCTGTAAGGAAAACACCTGCTGGTTGTGGAGATTTTGCACAACCCCCTTCCCTGGCCCGTCCATGTGCTCCTTTTGCATTTCTTTCGGTGGGGAGCGAGGCCTGAGCTCCGTGTTTGCCATCGGCTTCACCTCCCGCTTGGCACGCACTGAAGTGCTCCTGATCTGCAAACGCTGCAAAACGTCTCCACTAAAAGAAAAAATGCTCATAACCATTGCCACAGAATGACAGAACGGAATAAATAAATGAGGGGGAATGAAAATTCCAGGCATGCTCAGAAAAAAAAAATAATAATCCCTTTTCCCTTTCCTAAACCGGGCTGCAATAAATGCAGGACCTGAATCACTTGACGGTGTCAGTTTAACATCAGCGTCGCATCGGTGCACCCCTCAGTCAGGGACTGCGGACTCGAGGGCACTGAAACTGCGCTTGGGAACAGCGAGTTTTGGAGCTGGCTCCTTGCCGACTCCCCACACACCCGCTGCTGCCCGGGAGCTGACGGGGCGGCCGGTGCCGGGGGCTTTTCCCATGGGG
>NW_009259598.1:184819-203271 GCF_000687185.1 Egretta garzetta
GAGCCGTGCCCTGTGCAGGGGATATTAATTCTGCCCTAAGGAGGGCTGATCACACCTGGCTGATGGGCACAAAATCTCACAGAGCCGAAATAAGAACCGAGGCGTAAGATTTGCCATGCACCGGTCCCAGGATGCATCGCCGCCTGCCCCGGTGGACTTGGACCACGTCACAGCCAACAGCCTCCACAAATCCCCAGGCAAGGCTCCAACATTTATTTCCAGGGCTATCACTCCATCGACAACGTCTTACTCTGGTTCCTTCCTTTCTTTTCCACCCAACGCTCTCTGATGGATGGTGGCGTGGGAGAATGGCAGCAGCTCGCCCCTCGGTTATTAAAGTGCTGCTTTTCCTTGTCTTGTGCCATGGGCTGGTTCTTTGCTCCAGCCAGCCAGGGACCTGATTAGCCAGAAAATTAGGATTTAATATTTAATATTGTCCTTTTTAGAATGAGCTGGGTGGGGTTTTTTGTTTTCTGTATTTTTTTTACTGGAGGAATTCTTTTAAGAAAATGCTTATGGGTGGGAAGAGAGGAGCAGGTCAGGACGGTGCCCAGAATGAAGTCAATAAACCAGAGAGAAAATCCAGCTGTCCTGTCCATGTGAGAGCTGCGAGGCATCAGTTTCTAGCACTGCCCATCCATCCTTCCCCCCTTTGTCTGTCTGTCCATCCCCCCAGCTTGGTTACCCCTGTAACTCTGGTGCGTCGCTGAAAACCTCACCAAATCCCAACGTGCGTTTTACAGCCTGGGCTTCTCTGTGCTGGGTCAGGACCGCGGGTGAAGGGAGGTTTCCTGCTGGGAGCAGAACTGAGAAGCAGCCGAATCCCAGCGGATTCACCCTGGCATCGCCCCGGCTCATCCCGGCGTCCCCTAGGCATCGCCCTACCTGCAGCAAGGATGCCACGCAGTACGGTTATTTCCATTATCGAAATGGCTCCCATTGGAGCAAAATCTGGGCTTTTCTGTAAGGAAAACACCTGCTGGTTGTGGAGATTTTGCACAACCCCCTTCCCTGGCCCGTCCATGTGCTCCTTTTGCATTTCTTTCGGTGGGGAGCGAGGCCTGAGCTCCGTGTTTGCCATCGGCTTCACCTCCCGCTTGGCAAGCACTGAAGTGCTCCTGATCTGCAAACGCTGCAAAACGTCTCCACTAAAAGAAAAAATGCTCATAACCATTGCCACAGAATGACAGAACGGAATAAATAAATGAGGGGGAATGAAAATTCCAGGCATGCTCAGAAAAAAAAAATAATAATCCCTTTTCCCTTTCCTAAACCGGGCTGCAATAAATGCAGGACCTGAATCACTTGACGGTGTCAGTTTAACATCAGCGTGGCATCGGTGCACCCCTCAGTCAGGGACTGCGGACTCGAGGGCACTGAAACTGCGCTTGGGAACAGCGAGTTTTGGAGCTGGCTCCTCGCCGACTCCCCACACACCCGCTGCTGCCCGGGAGCTGACGGTGCGGCCGTTGCAGGGTGCTTTTCCCATGGGAAGTGCCAAGAGATGCCCATTCCCAGCCCCTTGGGTGCAAGCTCTGGGGAGGAGCTGTGAAGCACTGGGAGAAAAAGGGATCCAGGTTGTGAAAGAGGAGAATGCTGGAAGTTTTAATGTTTCCCTTTTTTAGGCACCTGTACGTGTGCACACACGCCAACGCGTGCCAAAACCACTCGCGCCATCGTTAGCCCCATGCATGGTCCCTGACTGCTGTGGGCGTACACGGCTTCGCCCCAAATGGCACCCAAGGGTTGGGATGGGGCTGGGGGTCTGTGGGGACACACACGGCGTTGCGGGTCGTGGGTCTGTGCCAGCCCCTGCGTGTGCAGTGGGTCGGGCTGCCCGCGGGCACGATGGATGCTGTGAATATTGATCACCGCTGATGAATCCCTGCTGTCCCGCTGAGTAATTACAGCGCGTTTCACAGCGGAGCATCATCCATCAAATGCTGAGCAACGGTAAAGAAAAACTCATCAGATGCTGGATGGAGAGCCCCCTCTCCCTCGCCTGCCCCTCCCTCCTCATCCTCACTTTCATCTGCCCATCCCATCCATCCAGGCTGCTCTTCTTCCCCATCTCCAACCTTTCCAGGGTGGGACTCCCATCCTGAGCTGGGTCCAAGGACATGGGCTGCCCACGTCTGCTGCTGCAAGGAAGAATAGAAATACAGCTCGTGGCTTTCCTCCAGCCCTCCCAGCACCGAAGCACACGTTAAACATGTTATCACCCACCCGCTACCCTCCCTCTCCTCCTCACCACCGCCCCAAGCTCCCCACCATGGTGGCCCTTGCCCAGGGCAGCGCAGAGACCCCAGCTCCAGGGGCTGCTGATCCCAGATGCATCCTGCAATGCACAGCCCAGTGAGCCAGGGCTATTTTGGGAGGCTGGAGCAGGCGAGGATTAATCCTCAGCACGGCAGCACCATTAGGTTTTGTCACCTGCTATCCATCTGCCTCTAAGGAGCTGGCTCCATGCTGCTCCCCCCCTCCCTTCGCTTTTTCTCACGCAGAAAAGCCCAAGGCCCAAATCCACGCACAGCGCCCAGTGTAAACTCCCCTGTCCCTACCAAAGGGGACTCGGACCTCCCGAGGGTCTGGCTGAGTCACACACAGAGGAGAAAGCCATCCCTGTTTTCTCCTGGAGCTTATCTGCATTGCATATATATGCTACGTCTATATAGAAAGTGCTAATTATACTTACAATTATAATTAGCACAGAGGGGGAGCCGTCACCCGGATGTACCTATGGCTGTGGGTGAGCAGTCAGTATTTGTGACCGAAAAACCTCATCCTCTGTGGGTGTGGAAGCAGCACTTGCCCTAAGGAGACTCGTCCCACAAATAAATAAATGCGCGTGCGGAACACCTACCTGTGGGTGCCCAGGGCTGAGCATGGCCCCTGCACCCCCCGGCACCCCCGAGCCAGCGCTGCAGCGCCCGGAGGGGTATGGTCCACCCTGCTCTTGCATTTTGGTCTCCTCCAGGAGGTTTTTTGAAGGGCATGTCCACAAACAAGACCCTTCTCTGCGTCTGGAACACGACTCGTTCTTGGCCATTACTTGCCATCCCTGCACCCGGCACCTTGACAAAGAAACAAAATTCAGAAAATTAGGAATGGTTGCAGAAATCCAACGAACTTCCCCTCCCCTTGATCAAAATCTGCCAGCCTTCAGCCTTGCCCCAATGCCACATAAAGAGCTGTGTCCTTACCAGTGAGCCAAGCCAGGGCATCTTCTTCTTTTCATTGATTTTATTTCTTTTTTGCAACTCCAAAAAGAAACACGGAGGAACGGATGGGGCAAGGCTGGTGGCTGCACCTGAAGCACCAAAGACACCGAGCAACACGCACCATGTAATCAAAGGGAAATTAAACTTCTCCACTAGGAAGTTTTGCTTCCAACATTGCAAATTAATTACTGGTTTCAAGCAAAGGTGCCGTTGGTGGCAGCCCCGGGAGATGCTGTGGCAGCAGCTCCGGAGGGACGGCAGATCCCAGCAGCTCCCGCAGATGCTGCTGCTGGGACCGGATCCAGGCAGGACAAACCCAGCTTTGCAAACTGGTGCTGGGGAGACCCGTGGCAGCCTTGCCTTCAAATTAGAGGCAGAAGCATCTGAAAGGACAAACCTACTAGGGAGAAAACAGGAATTTAATTACTCAGTATTTCAATATTAGTTGGAGATGAGGGTCAGAGACCATGACAGGGCGGCAGATGCTGAGGACGGGAGATTATTGGAAACTGGGGCTTTTCATGAATCAGGCTGACAATTGTCTGAGCTCAGGAGGCAGAGGACGTGCTGGCAAGGCGGGCAGAGGCTGGGCAAGGAGGTGAGAGCCAGGATGAGGCCTCGAAGCAGGTAACTGTACCTGCCCCCTGCAGAATTTGGGGCACTCAGGCTGAACAACGGAACGGGAGAAAGGGAAAAATGTCCCCTGGCTCCTGCAGGGTTCTGCGTCACGGCAGTGGGTCTGTGCCTCTGCCCCAGCAGAGCTTCATGCTCGTGGAGGACGTGAACAGTACCTGGATCCTCGGCGAGCAGCAGCCTCCAGCAAAACCCGGGGTCTGCAGTGAGGGGCTGGGCAGCAACGGGGTCCCCAATGGTGCACCACCGCCTGCGGCAACGTGAACCTGCGCAGGGAGGGAAAACGCATCTTAGTGAAGAGAGACAAGGCAAGAGCCCTGCTAAGGTGAGAAACCCTCCCCAGCCGGCAGCCAGGGACCAGCCTGGCTGCAGAGCCCGGCCCTGCTGCGTCCGCGTGGCTCGGCTCCTGTCGCCATCCACCGGCAAATCCCACCGCCCATCGCAGGAGCCCCCGGCCCGCCATCAGCATCACTAGATGGGATTCAAGCCCCAAATTCCCCATTCCCAGCCCTTTGGGGCTGGCCAGAGGGCTGCCATGCATGGTGCCAGGTGGGATCCCACCCTGCAGCACCCAACCCTGTCACCCACCGCACGGGGAACAAACTCACTGCGGGGAGATGCTCGAGGCAGCGCAAGAAATCCCTGCGCGCGTGCGTCCCTTTGCTTTGCAACCGCTTTGCGCCCGCATCTGGGACGGCTGGGACGAAAAACACCATCAGGGTAAGTGATGTCCTGGGCTTCAGGACAACACTAGCAAGGAAGGACTCTTTTTTTTTTTTTTTTTTTTATACATTAGAACATTTATTTCTCAGAGAGAAAATATAGTCTCAGACAGTCAGATTATAGTAGGTAAAATTAGCTTTTTTTTTTTCTCTTTACAAGCATAGATTTTCTTATTACCTCTCTTATACCATCTGATATAAACAATTCTAGAAAGCAAATAAACTCACTTTCTACAATAAATAGAGCGATCTGTGCTTTACAGCAGACTGACAGTAACGTTTAGGTCCCGTAGCAACAGCAGGATTAGCCAATTCAAATCCTAAAATATCATTTAAAAACAGAACAAAACCAAACCCAAAAAAACCCCAAATCCCAAGATCTTAAAACATATACACAGGTCACGAGTCCACAGCTGAGCTACCACCTGGAAAAGTGTATGTTCCTTTAAATAAATTACACTGTGTGCATATAAAAGACCCAGCAACACAACTGAGGACTTCCAAGAATGGTGACAATAGGTCTAAATAATTTAGAACAATATTTTACAACTATATACACAACATCCTTCCCTAGCCACACTCCATAGGCATTATTATTATTATATTATTATTATTTTTACAAAATCCTATGCCCCATCTCTATATGTTACAGGAATCTTCCTTAAAGTGTGGTTCCATGTCCCAATGTATAAGAAGTGGTATTTTAAAAAAGTAGACCAAGTAGAAATGGCAGTGATTACTCCCCCCTATTCACTATTATTATTATTATTTTGACCCCACATTCTCTTCAGTATGAAAAAGTTAAAATAATAAAAAAATATCGAGTTAAAAAGCGAAATGATGATATTCAATCTACAATCTTGCTCTGCACCTTTGGTTCTTAAAATGGGAAAGCAAAAAGGGATACACAACAGAAGCGATCAGAGAAATCATAAAGTCCTTGGCTGATAGAAAAGGTTTTGTCATCAAGTTTTCCAAACATCGGTTGTCCCTGTTTTTTTGCAATGCAAACCCAAAAAACCAGGGATTGTCTGCAGAGCTGGGTTTACTTGGGTTTTAATGGATGACAGCGCTGGAGACCCACACGCCGGGGAAAGGATATGTGTGTGTGGGAGAAGGCGAGAAGGCAAAATGGTCGTGTGCTCTAGTTAGTGCTTGGCTTCAACCCAAACCGAGCCAGAGGAAAACGTTAGAGAGACAGAAAAAAGGGAAGAAAGGAAGAGGAGCCTTACACCAAATGTGCATAAACCAACACAAAAGATGCATCTCCCTCCAACCCTGATCAACCTCAGTGCCTGCAAAGCTGCTCCAGCTCGCTAGACACCTCCAAAATTAGTTTTGCTTTTTAAAAAAAGGAAGTTATCTTTGCTTAGACTCAGAACTGTACTAAACCGTGATACGAAATGTTACTGGAACAAGCACAGTCACAGAAATCAGAATTTAAATGAGAAACTACCAAATAAATTTCTAAGGACGTAACACACGCACAAAAATCAGCTCATTTGCTTTTTGTATTTAAAGCTCTGTGCATCTGTGCATGTAAGTGTGTGCAGCAGAGGGCAAGGTTACCAAAATATCTCAAGCTTTTCTCAATGCAATGAGAGAATTCTAACGTGAAAACACTACGTACGTAGGCAGGAAAATCATAACGCAAACTCCCAGCTACGATTTTTTTTTTTTATGTGATGGGACAATCAATGTCGTTAAAAAAAATAAGAAGGCCAATGATGGTTAGGGTAAATTTGGCACAAGAAAGTCCAGTTGGGATTTCCGTAATGGATCCTGGTTTGGTTACAGTGGTGACGGGTTCCCGGGAATTACTCGGGGCTGGCTGACGACTTAAAAACCCCGGCGGCACCACGGGGGAGGCAGGGGCAAGGGAGGGTGCGTGAGGTCCGAACATCCGAGTGCTGCGCTCTGCTCACCGCGTCAGCTCACCTTGGCTCCCGTCAGCCGGCAGCTTTTCCTAACTACCTTACTCCTGGCCCTGTAGACTATACATTTCATCCCCTGCCAGCTCTTCAACGAGACACATTCAGAAAGAAGCTGGACAGGCTTTTTTGGCACATTTCAGGGTACTTGGAGGAGTGCGGACAGCTGCTGGGAACGGCGTCCCCCGGCCGGTCAGTGCACGAGACGGTCCGCTCTGCCGACGCAGAGAGCACGGGGTCTGGAGGAAAAGGAGGACCGGCCACCCCGACCCCTTACAGATAATTGGACGTAACGAAGGGATGATCTCCCCGCACGCGGCTCATGTGAATCATGGCTCGGTCGTATGCCACCTGCACAGACTTGCGAATGCTGGTTTTTCGTCCTTCCATCATCTTTAGCTTGTCCACTGTGTCATCCACGCCAAGGGGATAGACTTTGTCACGCGGAAGCCACTGCCTGCGATAGAAAGGAGAGCACAAAGCCCCGTCACCAAGGGCATCGAGAGGGGAAACGGGGAAAGAAGAGCAAACACCTGGGGGCCTCTTGCCCTTGCAACGCTATGCCTGAGCTCTCTGCAGGAGGCTGACTGCTCCGACGTGCCTGGCTCTCATACCTGCTGCAACAGGCCAAGGAGTTTGTCCTAAGCGTTTCCAAGACATGGCCAAGTACTCCCAGCTCCTCAAGCATTCCCCACGTGCCTCAGTTTGATTACTCACTAGTTGTCCTCTCCTCCCCAGGAGCAGCTACGTTCCTGTGATCTGTTTGTTTATAACTAACACCCCCCAGTGATGCTACAAACGTTGAAATGCCTGCATCTGACATGGAAGAACCACCTGGAGCCAAAATGTCTTCCTGCATGAGCACAGTTTTCTCTCTCCTTGGACTCCTTACTCAAGGCTTTCAATGCTCCTTGGAGCTCCAGGGGAAACATGGAAACTCCTGTGTTCCACAGAGCAGCAAATGCAGGGACTTCCATGGTGGAAAGTTAAGGTTTTATCCCCGAGAAAGCTCTGCCTTGTTCCAAGAGGCTGTAAGCATCAGGGTTTGGGTGACTACAACTCTCTGAGTATCATCCAGAAACATGCAGCTTCCAGTAGACACGTTCCAAGCCCAAGTTGACCCCAACAAACCAATGACTTAGATTGCAAGTGCCTTTTCTATAGCAAGTTTTTATTGTGCAGTCATTAGCCCAGGACAATTAGCACACTCAGAAACATGTCATCCTTCCTAACGAAGTCCAGCTCCTAGGAGTTAAATCTCAGCCACTGCTAGCACAGTTCAATGCATCTCCCAGCCAGCCAACAGGGGCAACCCAGGGCAGCTCAGCTTACGTTCACCACGAAAACGAGGGGCCAATTTCAATTTTTCCCTTCTGCAGCATCACTGAAGTCAGCAGAATTTGCATCTGGCACGAAGAGGGGTTTAGAGGACTTTCCTGAGGTGCCTTAGTGCCCCACAAACTGCAGTCAAGGCTCTAAGTGGCCACTTAAGAGTGTAAACATCCACCAGAGCTTGTCTTCAACGAGAGCAGGGCAAAGCCAAGGAAATGCTGATTTTTATTGGGAAGGTAGTTTCAATGACAAGTTTGGATTTAGATTTTTCAAAACTGATGACTACAGCACCAGGAAGCATGGCACTGCCATTGATTTTCAGCTAAAAATCATTAGTACCTCTTCGAAGAACATGCCCTGTATCAAGTGGTTCTGGTAATCGGCGGCAGTGGAACAACGCAGCGTACTAATAAAAACCTTGGGAGTGTGGCTCTTGGCACTTCTTTTGCCCAGAGGACACAAACATTCTCATCAAGTGAGGCAAACGTGGCTCCCTTCTCAGCTTCCCAAGAAGACGGCACACGCTTTTCCTTTGCCTGTGTTGCCTCCATCTCTTTAAACTGCATAAAACACTGCAGCAGCCCCAAAATGTAGGGGGAAAACACTCCCCCTTGCTGCTTTACCTCGTTGTGTGTTCAGCTCTGCTCTCTCTCCGTGATTGCACCTTCCCTCCGGCTGCGACACAGCCTCTGGGCAATGCTGGCCTCCTTCCTCCAGCCTCTCACCCTTCCCTGCTCTTATGGGAGATGCTCTCTCTGCCAGGGCTGCCTGGCTGCAACCTCACTCAAACCCCTTCCAGGGATGCCAGCAAAGACCTTCCCCGGGAGAACAAGGAGGAGAAGGGCTCTCAAAGTACCAGGAGGCTCCTTTTTAAGCTCTTGGTATCTTTAATTCATAGAGGCAGCAGCAGAAGAGCCAAGCCCGTTCTCTCCTCTGTTCCTATGTGCACCCCAACTGCCCAGCATCTGTATTTTCCGCAGTATAAACTCTCTGGATCTATGATCCCAGCTGCACACCTCTCACCCTGGGTGAGAATTTATTTGCTTGGTTCATGTTCCCACGTGGCATTTGCTGGTTAAATAATCCAGTGGGTTCAGCGTGCGGCTGCCTGCCTCATCATGGGGACTCACCTCTTCCGGCACAATGCTCCCATTTTACAAGTTTCCCATTGTTTCATACACGGATTTCAAAGCTTTATTGCTCATTTTCAAGGCACTTCACTGGTTTGTGGCTTATTATATCTGGCCGGGTTACCGTTACCACGTGAGCCTGGTCAGTCACTGATACTAAAATCAGCAGATTCAGTCTGTCTGAGACAGAATGGCAAAAGACCTTGAGGTATTTCACTTGCCCTGAGCCAGGTGCTTACACCTACATTTTCCATCTTAAATAAGTATCTTGATTTGAAAACTGTAGGTACTCAGCACCTCTGAAAAATCAGGCAAGTCTAAATATGGAATAAACCCAGCATTTTGAAAATGTTACCCTGGAGATTTTTGGCAAATCTTTTGTGCAGCAGTGGAACTGGCTGCTGAGTCTGCTTGGTTTTTTAAAAGTCAAATCCTCTCTCTAATTTGCTGCAGATTTTGACTACTAAATTGGCTCTTCATGTACCTCAGTATTTCTGTGGTGATGTGGGTGAAGTAATGCTGGGCTGTTCACCATGGAAGTGGAGCAGTCAGACATCATGCTCTTGGGCCAGGGAAAAGCAGGCTGGCTTCCTCATTTAGACTCTTCTTGACTGCTACATATTTAAATTCTCCAATTTACATGTAACACCATCATCATCATAATCCCTGTATGCTCCCATATACCAAAGATGATTTTAAATCTTCCCTCTCTGCCACAGCACTCGCCACAGGCCCCCGCCTGTCTGCACACACTCACCAGGTTCTCTTGTTGTCAAAGAAAAGGACAAGGAAGAGCTTTTCTCCTGCCTCTGTCTGCCTCTGCTCCCCCAACTTCAACACATCCACGGGCGGGACTGGGATGGGGACTCCATTGTGGAGCAAACCCTCGCGCGGCATCTTGGGATCGATTATCTAGTGACACAGGGAAAGGATATTTAAGCACAAAACCCTTCAAGTACTGCGGAGAATGCTTTTGTTTTTCTGTTCTTTCAGTTTATCCCAGCTAGACAATCAAAATCTACTTAGGATGGGTAAGCAAAATTGCTTGCTCTGTCTCAGTGGCAATCTTTAAAGAATTTTCCCATCCTCAAGGCTTCCCCTGTGGAAGGGAAGCCAGTCAGTCCAAAGGCCAAGCACCCAGTCTTAAAAAAGGGAAAGGATAGAAGTGTGTCGTTCTGTGTGGATGCAGATGCATTTACATTAATTGGTAATTTAGTACAAACTCAGTATTGTTGTGTTCAGCAAAGGATTTCCTTCCCTCACTCCTAACTCGTACAATAAATGTAACACCATTGCTGCACTCAGCAGGCACAGTGCGGTTTCACAACAGCTCCAGCCTGGTGCAATTCAGTTGACTCCAGCAGCATTTGCTCAGATTTGTACTGCTGTTAGATCAGAATCAGGCCCAGCCTTTGGAAAGGGTCGACAGGCAGTGCCAGCTCTATCAGGCTAGAGGAACACAGACTGCAACGACAGACCCATCGATTCTCCCCATATAAAGCAGAAACGTCAGCGTCCAACATTTGCGCTACTTGATCACAGGAGGAGAACGGAAGAGCCAAGGGCGGATGCAATCCTCGGTCTAGTCCTCCCTGCCTCCTGATCTTGACTCCTAAGGGCTTGAAAAAGCAGATTGGCTTTGACATTGGCCAGCTGTAGGAATTTATTAAGAGACTTTTCCACCACAACAGATTCCTGTAAAAATGCCTTTTTTGGGGCAATCTCAGTGTTTAAAGCCTTGTTAATGCACACTTTAACCTGGGCTGTAGCCACACGAATATCTAAAAATGCTCTGGCTGGCCAACATGGCTAGCAGATCCATAGATGTTCTCTCCTCCGGGCTCCCACTTAGAGTAAGAGCATGGATGAGGGTCGCTCTTCTAGCACAATCTGCCCTTTTTGACGGCATCAGAACTGTGCTCAGCCACGGCCAGGCACACATGCTGTGTCAGCTTACGGATGGTTTCACAGCTCTGCTGCTCGGATGTAGAGACCTGTGTAATTTCCGTGATGACTGCACTTGCTTTCACCCCCTACAATTTCTCAGCAGTCACAAGCGCTGTCTGTCGTAGCGATCCCAACCATAAAGGTACTTAAGGGGATGGCTGCAGCCATGCAGAAATTACACGGAGCAGAGATGGCAAGGAAGAGCCACATCTCAAGGGATATATTTAAAAGTAGCAGAAACAACAAAACACAGTCTCATCTCATGGTCTTACTTATATACTTACTTCAGCAATCTCTCTTGATAACTTAACAAGGACTTAAAACCTGCAGTGGCGCTGGCACTTCCTAGCATGTCATGTCTTGCTTTGGAACTGAATATGGTGCTCACTGAAGCCAGGTTTATGGATTTCACGTTAATAGTCAAATATCCAGAGACGGATAAATATTAAGAAAGTATCATTCAAAGGACGAGGTGCAAACACATGCATATATTCTTGTATGTAATGTGTTTAATGATACATATTAATGTATCAAATATATGGTTATTGAATGTATATATGCATCACAAGGCCAGTTGGGCACCTGCATGTAGAGTTGTACTCACTATATAGGAAAATGTGCAGGCAGTTAGACACCAGTGGAACCTGGTGCCTGCCTTTATAAAATTTAGGTCTTCTCATGCCAACAGTACTGATTGCTTTCCCCATACCTGCAGAGTGAACAGGAGAGGAGAGGAAAGATCTCCTCCTATCCCTGGCACTGAGAGACCAATGTTTTATGAATCCTCTGCAATGCTCTGAAACAATGAGCACAGGGAAAATTAACTGTGCAAAGGGGAAAGAAAAAAAAAAAACCTATCCCTGGCACTGAGAGACCAATGTTTTATGAATCCTCTGCAATGCTCTGAAACAATGAGCACAGGGAAAATTAACTGTGCAAAGGGGAAAGAAAAAAAAAAAAGCACATAATGCATGGTTTTGGGAAGTCTTCCTTTTCTGTCTGGTTACACTGGGTACTAGCAGTGTGTTCTGTGTACAGGCTGCGAGAGAGCAACGGGTTACTTACCAAGGCAGGGTAGGAGGGATAGCCACGGCACTTGGCCCACACAAGCTCCAAGGGCTCCAGCTCAGCCTGACTCTCAAAGGACATCAGGAGAGTCCTGCCTAAGGGACAGAAGGAGACATGGCTTAGGAAGGCGATTACGAGCAAGCGGGGTTATGATAACACAGGAAACCACACCGTCATCGAGCCCAGGCGTGATGGCCTGCATTGCCTCAGTAGCAATCAGCTAAAAAAGACGAACTACGATGGTACTTAAAACACACTGACAATATTTCTGGTTTCATTTTTTAACCTATTTGTGTCTACAGCAAGCAGAAAGCTGGAATTTCACCTTTTTTTCATAAAAAACATATTGCCCAGCTAGTCGTCACACAAGAGCATACACTTAATCATTACTGTGTGCACATAGGCATAAATCCAAACCATTTCTCTTAATCAAGATCTAGAGCAAAATGGAAATCCACTCATTGTTTGTACCGGTACACATTGGGTATCCAAACCAGAGATGATAAGATGCACATCTCATCTGCAGTAAGTATGTGATAAAATTTAATGAGCAGCGAGATCCAGCCTGGCCACGGTGAACACCCAGCCTTCTTTATGCTCTACCAGTACAGTCATGTTCCTCATTAAGATAAAGCCACAGTCTCCTAAACCATGGGTCTAAGTCTACGCGTGCATGTAGCGTCAGAGAACTCTTCAGTACGGAAATATGAATCAAATCCAGTTCTGGAGTGAATACCTGCTATGTCACTGAAATCAAACGGGTATACAAAGAGGTGAATTTGGTCCATTAGGCTCCACCAAGCCAAATCCATCCTCTATCTGAGATTAATTTGGACCACTGTTCAGCGAGCTCCTTTTTATTCCTCCTAAATACAAATATCTAGACTACTCTGAGGCCATGTACTTTGGGGCTATTTGATCTCTGCAGGAAATGCCTGGTTCTAGCTGACAGAAGTCTATTAGCCATCAATTTTTTCAAACTTAAAGATCCATTCAAGACATGAATCTGTCAGCTCCTGGTCCTGGAAAAGGAGTAATCTTCATCAGTGTGAATTTTACAGCAAGCAGTGCCTGCTCAGGGGGGGAATGGTCAATACACTGGCTTTAACAGAAGTCAAACTGAATCTAGAAAAGGCTGAATAAAACTCAAATGAGCACACTGCCAAGACGGATCCCATGTGCTTCTCCCTATTGCATTCCACATGTATTTTTCCATTAACGAAATGATGTTATAAACCACAGAATTGTCCCACTGATTCTAATTCTCCCGGTACCAGCCCTGCTCTGTAAGCTTATCTCTAAAGCAGATTGCTGAGCGCGCGGGGTCCAGGATAATAACGGTTCCCAGGGAGACAGAAGCCAGCACACAGGAGCTGTACAGAAGGGCACAGGCATACCAGGGAGTCAAAGCTGAATTCTGATTTCAGCACAAACCTGCAATAACTCTATCACTGACACACCGTAAGAAAGACACGAATCTGGTTGTTTGAGCGCTGGAAGATTGGTGTGGTGCCTTGGGTAATATTAGGGGAGCGTGACTTAATTTTACTGATGTATAGCACAGTCTGACAAAGATGACTTTGTTACAAAGACCTTGAAAGCAATGATAGCGATACAAGAGGGAACAGCTATGAAGTCATCTCCGGAGAGACCCCTCTTATAATTATGATTTACTGTTTGTATTGCAGTGTCGTTAAAGAGAACTAGTCCCAAAAGAGGAGGAGACAGCATCAGGGACATTACACACACCAGACCTACAGAAAGCACCCATCCGAGGAGAACACAGGGCACAGGCAATCAGTAAAAGTGAAAGCAGGAAAACCTTTCATGCAATAACCCCAATTTGTAACAAAGCAGGTGCTAATGCACAGGCAGGTCAGCAGTCTGATTTTATCATCTGGATAGTTCATGCAGGACTGGCTCCCAGTGTGCATTGAGCCCTGCTCCCCTGGTTCAGATGGATGTCAGCCCTATGGCATGGTGGGACCGGAGCGGGGTGTTCCTGAGAGCGGGGCTGCTGTGCTCACCTGAGCTGCCGTAATCGGAGTCTCCATTCACACCTTCCAAGAAGGGCACCCGAGAAAGAGCTGGCTTCCCTCGACTTCGCTTGGGAGGCATCAAACCACTAGGAAAGTAAACATTAGGAAAAAACAGATTACCCTCGAAGACAAAGCCAGGTACATGGATTTCCCAGCTCTGTTTAAAATACTGGGAAATTACCATACTGGTGCATCACTGACATGAAAAGAACACTGAATACTTTAACAAAATGTCATCAATACATCTCTTCTGGTGCAAATACACTGGACATCATCCCAGCTTTGCCACAAGTGATGAAAGGGGCCTAATAGAAACCAAGCTATGAACATGAGGAAGAAACCAAGCAAAGACTGGAGAGCTGATGCGGGGATGCTCGGAGCTTGCATGAGCTCACCCAGTTGCGTACAGACTTTGGAGGCAATAACAGCAGCCCTCCAACATATATGCAGTTGGACTCTATCAGCCCATGTCCTGAACATCCTTACACCTCATTACTACCAACATTTCAGAAAACGGACTATCTCCACCTCCAGCAATCACATTTTTTCACTTATTGTAATTCTTTTTTTTTTTTCTTTTACAACTTTCTAATCAGCAACCCATTCTGAGTGAATTTGGTGCTCAAAAAGAAAGAATGGAGAAAAAGCAGCAAACAGAGCTGTTCCTAAATAGAATAATTGTACAAGTTATCCATGAGGCATTAGCTTGTTTTTAATTCCTTGTTTTGTGGGTGTCACATAGCTATAATGTTATTTTTGCTATGCGAATTGCTTGCAATTACTCTAATGCGCACTTACATCGCACTTTTCATCTTCAAAGTACTACACAAACATCAACTAACAGGTCCCCACGCACCCCTGTGAATTCAGATTTGTCTCCCTCACTTACCGATGGGTAAATGGAGGCAAATATGGTGGGGCCAAAAGGCCAAGACAAGGTTTGAAGGTGAGTTTCTGGCTCCTGGTCCTGGTTCTGAGAGCAACCTCACCCCATGAAGGATTTCTGCCTGTCTCAAAGGCCCTCATTTAGATGACACTACAACTGTGCAAGAATCCAGTTCTCTCCTTTTTGTTCCCTTTGATGCAGCTCCTCGCCTTACGTTCATTTATTGCAGTAGATTCTTGTGAGATCTGCACAGGGGTCATGGCAGTATCCAGCTTACAGAAGAGGCAATGACTGAGCTGAAGATCTGGGCACACAGCCCAGAGAAGAGGGGAGAGATGAAGAAGCGGGCGGGCGCCCCATCTCACAGAAGAGCTGGAGGTCCTACGCATCCAAGGGTCTCAGCATGTGCTAAGAGGGAGAATTTACTGGGGAGCCACGTGCTTCCCTTGGGCTGCCCAGCACCTGACTGTGGAGGTGGGATCACTCTGCCACAGGGAAAAGCCCTCACACCAAAATTGCTCCTCCAAACCCAGGGCCTTGCCCCTTGTCATGGGCACGAAAGCCTTTGCAAACAGATTTATAATGAAAACACTAATCAAACCTTAGCTACAAACTGCAAAATTATACACCTCTTTTGACAGCTAACATTTAGGATCACTCTGCATAGCAGAGCGAAGTTTTCATTTAAAAAATGCTCCTGGGATTCAACCCTGCTGCAGAATAATTTGTTAGGTAGCTAATAGTTTTAAACTGCAGCTTCAGTCCTGAGAACGGGTGTGCATGGGGAGCTTTACAATTTTAAGTGCCCAACTGACATTGCAAGCTTGAGGTCTTACAGGACTAACTGAGCACATGCATTGGGAGGAAGCATAAAATGTCTGAATGTATTTCTCTAGTGATGGGTCATCGCCCTCAGGGTCATCAAAGACAAGCAGAGGGCAATGACATGTTCAGAGCACTGAAAATATTACTAAGAATGTCAACTAAGATAGTCTTGCTTCTGCCTGTCCTAGACAATCTTAGCCATCAAGGTCAAGTGTTCTCAGCCTGCCACTCACAACTCACACAAACATGATTCTGGTTTTATCGTGCAGTGAAAGGGCTGTGAAATGACTTAGGTCAGTGTTAGGAGGGCTGGATAGGTAGGTAAGACCAGAAAATGGATATGGTACCCATGTATCCCTACTGCATCTGGCTAAAAAGATGACAGATGTTTGCTTTAAGTCTGTCCAGTCCTGTCTGAAGCACCCAGTTCTGGTTTTAAACCTTTGAGAGGAAGAAAGCCAGCAGTTTGGTAGATGGTAGAAGTTCAGCTTCACCTGCAGTGCTGAACTGGACGTTTGAGTTCAAGGTTTTTCTAGCTTTGGCTCTCAAGAACTGCAAGAAGGTATGCATCAGCAGAGAGGATGTGTCTGTATTGAGGAATGGAAGTGTAACAGATACGCATTTGCTTGAAAAATCAAGTACTGCTTTTGGGACCTATAGCTTAAGAGGACAGGATGGAACCTCAGAAGCTTTTTGTCTTTTAGGTTCCACACACAAAACAAGGCAGATTAATCCAGACACAAGGTGCTCTGGGGAACAGTTTTGCACAGGGCACTTACCTGCAGGCTTCGAACACCAGTCCACCACCCAGGCCAGAGCCACACTCAGAGTCAGAGCCGCTTTCTACGTGTTTTGCGAAGCCGTTAGTCACTCCTGCCAAGAGACAAATGGGAATCAGCCCAAAGAAACAGCGGCAACACACAGAGATGCTACCGAGACTCAAGTAGGGTCACTGTCCCGTGACTGCCAGCCACAAAGATGCTGAGTACTTCGACCAGAGAGGGAAATTCTGCACCCAGTTCCCTAGACTCAGCTGTAACCAAAAGGTGACTCATAAAAGGTATTTTCACCCCGACACATGACAAATTAGGCTGTCTCTGAAGAAGCAAGCGCTACAGGTATAGGAGAGCTCCATACAGCATCCAGCTTGCTGGGCAAGCCCAGAGGCGAGGGAATGAACCCCTTGCTCATCTGGCTTCAAATGTCATTTGGAAAAGGCACGGAGGTTTCACGCTGACTGCCACAGACTTCTCCTTGCTCACCCCGGGCCTGGCTGCTGGGCTGGTCCCTGTCCACAGGAGCAGGCATATAAAACCACAGCTTATTTGGTTACAGGTTCTTTGCTGAGACTAAACCGCTCTAGGAAAAACTCGTTGCTTCAATTTTTGGAAATGAGATTTTCCAGTGGCCAGAGCAGACACTGAGGAAGCAAATTCCCCCTGGGTAGAAAGTGGCTCACCACCACCTTCTTCTCTGGCCAGCACAAATGTCACTGTAACCTTAACTAGAATATTTCACTTCTTTGCCCCAGAGGCTGAAAGTGCTGGAAATCTTCCCTTCACTGCCAGGTTTCCTGCTCTGTGCACTGGAGGGATACCTACATGGAGAGCTGGGATCACCTCTGAGTTCAGACAAGATCCCACAAGCAGGGACAGGCAGGGGTGGACAGGGAATGACCTCTGAGAGCATCCCCAAGCCCAGAGTAGGAGCAATAAGCCAGATGACCACAGCCTTCCCCCATCCAGGGACCCATCACCCCCAGGTTCCCCGTGGGCTCATCAAAGCCCGTCCGCCATACAAAGGGCAAGTTCATGCCAAGGCCACTATTGTTTTTCCAGCTATAAATATGGAACAGTCACAAGGAGCACATTGCCGGCAGACACCCTGTTCTGACAATCCCGATCATGCTGACCTGCTCCTGCGGTAACACGGATTCAGCACACCAGATACTCCCTCCAGTTAGGAGAAATCAATTGTGTTTGAAAGAGTGGAAGGAGCTGAATCACAAAAGCAGTGCTGCAACTCAAAGGAAAAAGCCAGCAGTGCTGCTTCAGCAGAGGAAAAATGTCACTGCCTAGTTACCAGTGATTTTCCAGCACCCTGCCTTTCTTTTTCCTTTTTTAATGTCAGCCTCTCATTCTGACCTGTATCCACTGTGGACAACTCCTCTCTGTTTTAATTACTGGCAGATGATGACGGTGAGTCCTGCAAACCTTTGGAGAAGCCATCTGTGTTTCCTTTAACCTGTCATGGTAAGTCAATCCCCACACTCAGTTGCTTTCCTCCCACTCTCAATTTGCTAGCAACCTTCTAACAGCCAAATAATTTTAAGGTAATATTTGAGGTATGGGCTAAGTCAAGCCTTACAGATGGGAACTGTCCCACAATGGCTGTTAACACAGAATTAAAAATAAATCACATTGCTGTCACCCAGATGTTTCTTTTCACCTTGTGTCTTTCCAAATTTCTTCTCAGCTGCTTATTCTCATTTGCAGATCTAGTTTGAAAAGGAACCTACTCAGTATTCCCACTAATTTTATTTAAAGCCCAGAACTGAGGGTACAGCTGCTGTAAAAGTATTTATCATCTCATCTCCCATGGGTGCTGTGGTACTGGTCCACTGCACTCTTCCAACTGAATGCACCATTTCTGCAGCAGGAAACCCTCACTCCTAAGAGTAGCTGAGCCAACTCAAACCCTTCCGCAAGGGCAGGAATG
>NW_009259598.1:203290-218290 GCF_000687185.1 Egretta garzetta
GAATGCCAACACTTCTCAGCCCTTACTGGAGAGCCTGGAGTCTCCAGCCAGACCATTCACCAGCTTTACAGGCAGCTGGGCACATTGGTTGGCTTGCACTACGAAAAATGGCAAACTCTCTCTTACAGTAGCCCTGCTGACTTGTAAAGGGAAGAATTCCTTGTGATCTCCCTGGGCTTCATCTTGGTACCTTTAAATGTGTAAAATGGAGGTGTCTAAAGCTGAACTAAGTTACCAGAAACTCCGTGTCGAGTCAGTGGAGGAGAGGTGCAACTCATTATGGACGTGTCTTGTCTGTCTTATTTTAGAAATCTGTGGAAGAGTTGAACCTCATCTGGTTATGAGGACTGTTTCCCCCAAGCATAAACTGAGTTTAAGGTGAGTAGTTTGGATGCAGATGTCTTTACTCGGCCCCAGGATTCCCTCAGCCCCATCTGACAGTTTCCAAGGGTACAGAAGGAAGAGAAATCCCAAGGCATTACCTCTCTGTCCCGCCTGCCTGGGCGACTTCTCCCCATCACTCTCGCTGCAGGTCCTGCCCTGTGGCCGCTTCCGAGCTTGTCGCTCCCCGTCAGGGTGGGAGGGTGAAAGCTGCCCACTCTGCCCGTGGTCCTCCCCGTTCTCCAGGGAGCACTCCAGGCCTCTTTGCAGCTTCACCCCATTCTTAGCTTTTTTAAAAAGGACAGATGTCCGTCGGCCCACGCCGCTGAAAGGGGGGCTGGCAGGGGTGTCTGCAGGTGGCAAGGCCAGTCCGTTCAGGCCGTTGTCACTGAGCAGGCGCTGGAAGGCTTGGCTCTCCCGCTGCAGCGCCTTCTTGTCAAAGAGTTCCCTGTCCGACATCACCTTCTTCTGCAGCTGATTGAAGGGCTTGCTTTCGCTGATGGGTTTGAGTGTTGGAGGGTCCTGCAGAGAGTCCAGCTCTGAGAGGGAGGGTGCAGGTCCTGTGGGCTCCAGGGTGGGAGGGTGCGGGGGCTTGGCATCATCTGCTAAAGGAATAAAGAATCTGCTTGAATATTTTAGGAAGAGTTATTGCCAAAACTACCAACAGTCATTCCTATTTTTCACTAGGGCCACGGACAGGAGAAACAGCAGGTCTTGACTGCTGACATGCACTAGGAGAGCTGGAGGTAAAAGCCTGCTGCAACCTCTCACCTTTCTCCCCTTCCTCGTCCCCTTCCCTTGATGTTTTATCCAGCCCCTCTTCCCGTGGCACAGGCTCCCCGTTGGGCATGGTCTTGTTCTGCTGCTGGGCCAGCTTCTGCCGAATGGAGTTGATCTCCCGTCTCAGGAGCCGGATGCGTCGCGTCCGGGCGCCGCTGGACCGCATGGTGCTCACCATGTCTAGCTTCTCCAGCAGCTCCTTCAGCTGGGCCTCCAAGGAGAGGTGAGCCCGGTTCTCTGGGAGAAGGATGTTATCCACTGCATCAAAAGAGAGCGTAATGGTGAAGGGAAGGAACACAGCTGCTTGAAGAAGGGAACTCCACTCCTGCATTCAGGACCACTGCCGTGCCTCATTCCCACTGCAGCTATTCATGAACCAACTTCAGGGATTTAGGAATTGTTAAACCTTGGAGCTCAGACTTCCTTACTTTGGGTAAAGAGCAGCTGATTTAACTTGCACTGCCCTCCAGTTCCCATTACTGTCCCAGGGGCAACAGTAAAAGAACATGTGCCTGCACCCACACACGACAGCTCACAGTCCAGGTCCTTGGCAGAAACCTATTTCATTGCCAGATTAAACAACAAAATCAGACCACAAACAGACCTGGCCAAAACATAACATGTTTGCCATTCCTCTGGCTCTGCTGAAGGGCTGGCATCCTCCGGAGCAGGGCAGGCAGCTGAGAGTTGTACTATCATACACCAACACAAATTTCATAACAGACTGTCTGTCTGCGTCCAAGAGGGCTGTAACATGTAGGAAATGGAGGGCAGACTGGGAGCTCTGTGTGCTGGATGGCAGCAGTATTCTGTACTCAGTTTAGCTAAGTTATTCAACCACTGCTTTGGAGCTGCAGCTCAAGATAGCTGTGGGAATGGAGGTGATCATGTTGTGAATGGGAAGTCTCAGCTAGAAGGGCTGCTTGGGGTTCCAGTACCTCAACCCCACACCACCCCCTCCCAGCCCTCAGTGCTCCATCAAACCCAGTCGCTCTGTACTGTGACAATTTACCATGAAATACATGAGCTTTCCTCAGAGGAAAAAATCCTATACCCACCTCTGTATTGTTCCTTAAAATACCAAGTTTATAGTGCAGCCATGGCACAAACCAAACAGCATGGGCAGTCATGAGGCTCTTCCAAGGCAGACATGCACTAGGAGAGCTGGAGCTAAGCTGCACCTAGCTCTGAGTGCCTGGCTCACCTGAAATCCTGCTCCTTGAGGCTATGAAGAAGTTAGATATATGCTTAAGTAAATAGATGGACAGGAAAATTCTTGTATGCTGAGTGACAGCTATGATTTTCACGCAGGCTGAGCGACATGATCTGAACAAAGAACACAGTTATGATCTACCTGAAAAAATAAAGGTTAACAAACACTCACCATCCTCCCAAGAAAAGCGGTAAAAGTCCTCAGTTTTGGGTGACTCTGGCAGGTGAATCCCCACATCAGTGTCAAAGCCGATGTTTTCAGCCTGCCGCCGTGCATGACGCAATATCGCTCCTCCAAGGTCTCTGAGCCGGACAGCTGCTCGGTGGAAAATCGTGTCTTTAGCATTATACCTCATGCAGTTGGTAACTATAAGGTTAAAGTCTTCCTCAAACTCATCCAATGTTCGGTACAGGTGGGACTCCAGCTTCCGCCTCATGGTGGAAAAATCCATTGGGTTGGAAATGAATTCCAGGTAATCTGGAACCTAAACATATAAAACCTGTACAATTACAAAAACCATTTACTAGCCAACTAGAGCGCATCCATCATAAGCACTCTTAATGCCCTTTCCACCGGCAAGGGGCAGGGCCAGCAGTTCATGTCTGTGTCACCCAGTCAAGGCAGACACATCCTGGCTCTGCAAAACATTACTTGTCTGAGACGTGCTGAAGCTTCTAGAAAACAATCCCCTTTTTTGGCCTGGAAGGATACCCACACTGTGAGTCCTCTTTGAGATATTCTTTAGTCTACCAGCAGCTTGGGACAAGGTGGTTTGTGCTTCCAGGGTTATGACAGCACATGAGCTTCTGCCCAGCAATACCTCATCTACAACCCGTTAAGACACCTCTAGGAAAGAGACTTGCCTCATTCAGGTTAACGGGCTCTGCAAAGATCTGGGCAGCATCCTTCTCCTGCAGCAGGTCCAGCGTTGTGCGCAGGAGTACATTGAAAGGGGTCAGCTGTAGCTCCATAGCAGCATCGAGGACAGGGTACGTGAGCGGTGTCTCCCTCTGGTTTCTTCTGAATCATCACCCCAGCTCTACTCAGTGGTGGAAACCTCAGGTCATCATACCAATAGCCTGGTAGACTCACTGCTGAAGAATTTCTGACAAACACCCTGTCCCCTCCATGTGCAGGACGCACATTGGCAGACAGCACTTTGCAGAGTCTAACGGCACAGTCCAACCCTTTTGCATGGGGAGCTCCTGTTTATCCAATCTCATAAAGCCAAAGCAAGAGAAAACCCCATCAAAGTAAAAGAAAATACAACTAAAAATGAAAACAAACAGGAAGAAGCTTTTCATGCCTGGTAAATTATCCTGTAGAACTCCCTGCCTCAAGATATTATTATGCCAATTAGCAACATTATACAAAAGTTAAAAGTATGTAGGCGTGGACATGAACAACAACATCCATAATTAGACTAGAGAGCATAAACAAAGTTTAAGATGTAAGTTCTCACACTTCGAGGCAGAAGCCAAACAACAGCGGTTAGAAGTTTGCAAATTCCTAATACAGTTTCTTACAACCTTTATGAAGTCTCTAATACTGTTGGATTTCAAGCAAACATGTTGTAGCACCGTTTTGATCTCTTACTCCAAAACTCTATTCAAAGGAGACTGGAACAGGATAGAAGTATTTCTTTGTCCTTTAACGTTTTAATTCCTTTGATCTTGTAATCCCTCATTATGTCATTAAATCAACCACTTCAGTAGCAAAGGAAAGCAAGTCTGTTTACATAAAGCAAACTGTATTTGATGTGCTCAGCAACAAGACAGCATCAATAAGAGAATGAAGGAAGATGGATATAAAGACTATGCTCTTCTCCCAAAACAGGAAAGAACCCGAACAAAGACTGAGGACTCTGGAGCATCCTTCTCCACTCAGCTAAAAGCTGGGCTGGGGCAGAGCTCCAACTAGATACTCTTATCCTTTTATAAAGCACACAATATTTTTAACAAGCTTTTATGGATTTAACCAACTGTGATAGGGATATATCAAGATATCAAAAGCAAACAAAGCCCAAGAGTGATTTTTTTTCGATCCTCCTACCTAAAATATGTCCACACAGCAAGCAGGACTGAGCCACTGCTGTAAAATCAGGGACAACGTAGCAAATGAACCAGTGCTGGCATCAAAAAGACTCCAGGAAAGCTGTGGGCAGTTTCTGACCACAAAAAAAATAGCTTGCAGAGGGGCTGTGATCACAGAGGATGCTGCTTTCCCTCTGCCTGGCTCCCTGCAGGCAGCCTGAGCACCTAGCAGGGGGGAGAGCACCCAGGAAATGCCTGAGGCCATGCAAGCAGGCTCACCCTGCATAGGGCCAGTCTTTCATGAAGATACTTGTGCCGGAGAGCAGAGCTGTGGCTGCACTGTCCAACCAGGTATGGCAAGCAAAGACCCTCAGCAGGCAAACCTGACAAGCACAGGAAGTAATGGTGCAACTTTGGAGAATCGCACACAGATCCAAGAGGAAACCAGTAAATGGTCTCCATCCTAAAACTCTGTCTTTTCAAAAATGTAGAGGGCAAAACACAGGAATTTTTAGCTTTTGAAATACAGAGCAGAATTGGGATTTAGACCTCTTCTCTGGAATAGGTGTTACCAAACTCCCGAAATAAACATTAAAGGAGATCAAACTTCTACTCTGCAAAACACCTGGTCCATGCCCAGAAACAGAAGGCGTGCTGGAGGTCAGGAATCAAATCCACCGTTAGTAATGCAAATATATTTTCCCAGCACTCTGCAGCCCAGCATTGGTTCTGAGGGCAAAGGCTGGGCAGTGCGAGCCTGTGGCTGACATAGGGAGGGATGGCTGCTCTGCACATCCAAAAGTCATACTCTACGAAAAGAAGAAAAGGCTCAGGAAAAACTGTCGTGTTCCTCCTCTGCCTCCTGCAGCACAGGGTGCTTTGGCACGGGATCGAAGCTAAGTGCAGCAACTTGACAGCCAACACTACCTACCTGCTCCCGTTTGAGTTTTTCCCTCTTACGGATCAGCTCGATGAGCAGCCGTGCCCGCTCCAAGTCATGCCGCAGTTTTTGCCAGTACTTCAGCTCTTCCTTCACTGCACTGGTCTTCTCATCCTGCTCCTTCTGTAAGACAGAACAGTGGGGTGAGATGAAAAACACGACCGGCTTCCTGCGTTTCCTCCTCTTTCTAGGCGTCCCCCGTGAATTGCTCTCATAAGTCTTCCTCCTGTCTACCTCCTGTCTCTTGTTCAGACTACGTCCCCTCCTTCCTACAACACTTGGCTGTCTAGCAAACACAACATCAGCCTTTCTGGATTTTATGTTATCTGTGAAGTTAGGCCTAAATCATACTGTAGCTACACTCTGCGAACACGCTTCAGTGCATGCTCATGTACACCCTCCCTGCTTTCATATCCAAGTTCATTACAGAGGCTGGAAATTCTTTCTGTTGGCTGCTGCACATTGAAGAGGCAGCCCAAAGCGTTTCCGGTAAAAAGGCAAGGCGAGCAAAAGCATGGGGGAAAAGAGCTATTATTATCCTTTTCGTAACCAATAAGAAATAGAGCCACGGAAAGAGAGTCACCGAAACACAAAGGAACAGCCAACACTGGGGGATGAGCTCACACCTTCCCAGGCACAGTTCAGTGGCTTCACAACGCAATCATCCTTCCTCTCCTAAATCTGGAGCTTTTCAAATGGTTTTGAGGATATAGCTGAAGTGCATCTACTTGTGCGTGATTGCCAAGAGAGGACAATTGCTTCACAAGATCTTGATCATTTATATTTACAGGACATTTGTTTTTAAGAATGAACTTACGGTAAATTGCCAACTTAATACACCAAGGAAATGCTGCACTTCCTCAACTCCAGACTGATGAGTGGGAAATATTTTTTTTATTAATCACTCACAGCAGCCTTCATACAAACCAAAAACCTACAAATTCCTCCAGCTACAGTAAAAGTACACGTGCACAACGTGCACAACGCCTACTGACAGGCTATGTTAGAGGGTAGAGTCCGACAGCTTCATTACTTCACCAATTACTTCTCGTGCCAAACTCAGTGCTGTTTAACAGCATCGAGATTGAGTGACTCTGGATGCCAGCTCAGAGGAGGAAGCAAAGGAGTCCAGGGCTGATGATTACATCTAAACTTCCACATAAATGTGCATGGGAGGGTCGGAAATTCAAGCAGCAGGAAGAATGACCCAAACTGGAATTTGGCCAGGACTCTGGAGCAAACACCCATTTTCTTGAGGAGGGGATCTTTAATCACTCATGAGGAACGTGTTTTTATGATTCATCTGAGAGATCTGTCCACCAAGGGCCCATCACACCCTTGCACAATCCTGGGCCTCCTGACTCAAGGGGAAAAACTCTTACCTGCTGGCTTATCAGCACCAATTCTAGTGGCATGATGACCCCACTGATACACTAAGTCAGCTCTTCAGGCATGAGCATACCGAGAGAAGACCAAAAGAGAACTTAAATCAGGTCACCCTCTGATCCTATCACCCTCACTTCCCTTCCCAGCCATGCATCAAGCGCATCTCCTCCTGGAATGCAAGCTCTCCATCCTCCCATGCGTGTTCAGCTGGGGACCAGTACCTGCTCCGCGTTCCTCTGGGACTGGAGGTGCGAGTGCAGGCGCCGGATCAGGGGCACCCCGTTCCTCGCCTGCCGCTTCAGCAGCCAGTAGTTGTGAAGCCTCTGCATGAACTGGTTCTTCCTCTGGAGGGAGAGGCCGCTGCAGATTTTGTTCAGCCTAAAGGAAGCAGAGAAGTGCCATGGAGCCAGCTGCAAAGCAATCGTGACTCTGCAGACCCTGGTGATACCATCGGGTTTCCCAACAAAGCTTTGTGGTGGTGTGCACGCTCTGAACTACACATGCAACTGGGACAATCTGGGATCTCCCCACCGCGAAGACAGATGTGCCTACTTTTCACAGTATTTCAGTAGCAGCTATTTCAGGAGCAGCTCGGCTGGAGGTTCTCACCAAGCATTTGCCACAGCACAGTCAAAGTACACAATCACCAATTTGGCTCCCAGCCTTAATTTCAAAACTACTTTCAGTATCAAGAACTTTCCTGCGGGTCATTTAAGCCTGACGTTATTAAGCTGAAGTCTGGGAAACTAATGTGACAGGAGTCCAAGAATAATACAGCACCTATTTGAACCTTTTCAAACCATTCATTAGATTATACGTGCTGCCTTACCAGCAGTTTTCCAAAGCTTATCTGTTAGGATGCTGGCAACATATCACCATACTTCCTCAGGCACCAAAGAAAATTCAGCACTACCTAGTTCTGCATGAGAGAGAGCTGGGAGAAAAAAAATACACAGCCAAATTCAAAGCTTGCAACATCAAGAAGTTTGGCATGCTCTGTAATAAAAGGAGGAATTAAGAAACTATGAAACGAAGAGATTAAAAAAAATTTAATAGAGGATGACCCCTATCTGCATGCCAACTTGAAGTATTTTCAAACCACCTTCATCTATGTAAATGTGGACGCTCAATGGGTGTTTGCTGTTAGGGACCACCACGGATTATGCATTACATGACACTTTTGGACGGCTGCTCGGCAAATCAGGGAAACCACAGTGTGCCAGCAACACTCACGTGGAAGAACACTGGTCAGGATGATTCTGCAGAACATGCTTTGAACACGGTTAATGCTAGGTCTTCACTGGAGGCAGCGCTCCTAAGGTCAACAACGAGGGGGACCAAGTCCTCAAAACAGACCCTGCCCAGCTCCAGCTGTCCAGTTCCTTCCCTAAACCTGCAACACTCACCTGTAAGAGGGGATTTGTGTGACCGTCACCATGGGCACAGACGAACGCCCGTTGGTCACATCACCAGGCTCCTTTTTGATCTTCTGCTTCAATTTCACTTGGTTCTTTTTCAGAGACCCTTTGGGAGGGCCAGAATTGGATTCCTCCTCTCCTTCCTCCTTCACAGTGTCCTCCTGCCCCTCACCACTAGCAGCTGGAGCCCCTTTTTTCACCGTCCCAGGTGGGGAATGACTCTCACAATAAGCAGTCTTGCGCACGGTGAATGTCGTGCCGTTGATGCTGGTCTCCCTCATGGGTTCGATCTTCATGAAGAGACCAGCCCGCTGGGCACAGGTGACGTGGAAGGCAGTGTAACAGTTCACCTTGTGGCATTGGATAGCAGCTCCCATGCCCTTCTGCTTACAGATATAGCATGTGAGCTTCCATCGAGCCGGGGGGATGTTATTTATCCCTTCAATGGGCTCCAGGAACACAGTGTTTGCAAAGCAGACCTCTGGGATCCAGATAGCACAAACCACATGAGCCCAGCGGCCATCGTTGGTCTGCTTGAAGGCTCCACCTTTGTTCGGGCAAAGGACGCAATCCACAGGGCGAGAAGGGGACTGTAAGCAGCAGCGGCAAAGCCACTGCCCCTCGGGGATATAGGGCACGCCATAACACTCCTGGTGCACGGCCAGATTGCAGATATCACAGAACAGGATGACGTTGCTGTTGTGACACTCGTCGTCCATGCAGACGCAGCAGAAGGCATCCTCATCGATGAGGGACTGCTGAGCCCCGTTGTTCCGGCTCTCAAGGTACGACTCCTTTTCCAACCGGTCCACCAGCAGCTCAAAAGTGTCAGCAGAAACTGTCCCATAACCATCGTCCCTTCTCTTCTCGTTGACCATTTCCAGCCATGCCAGATCCTCCTCATCCATGTCGTACTCCACCTCTACATCGAGGTCCTCAGGAGGCTTTTCAATGTACCGGTAGTAGGCGGCAGGGAGAGGAGGGGCATCTGGCTGGCTGAAGGAGTCCACCACACGGAAGTTGGGCTGGGGTAAGTGTAAAGACGACCCTGGTGCATGTTTGGAGCAGGACTCCTTCTTCTTGCCTTTGGACGGCGTTTTCTTAGATTTGGAAGGGAAAAGGGGCTGCTCGCTGTTTTCCTTGTTGCTGTTGCACTCTGTGATGTCCTGGGCAGTCAGCTCGTCCTCCGTGATGATTTTTAAGGGATCATAGATGCTGATGCGATGAAGCCGTCCATCGATGTCTACCTCCACGATCCGCTGGGCCTGAGCATACGTCAGGGTCTCCCGAGTCGGTGAGCACTTGAGGCTGTAGGGTGAGGGAGAACGCCTCCCCTCCAAGTTCTGCCGGGACCTCCTCCGAGGCTTCCTCATCGCTGCGGTCCAGAGACCCTGCAACAAGCCAGGACAGAGGACAGCGTAAGCCAAGGAGACAAGCGAGGAGCAGCACAGATTCAAAAACTCAGTCAGCGTTGCAATGCAGCAACATTTCCACTAGAGACTCCAGCAATTTCAGGCTTGCTGAGGCCTCTTCACCTTCTTACATACAAGCAGATAATGGATATATCAACCATTTCTCGCAATGTGTATCACAGCAATGCACAGCACTCTCCAGTCTTCTCTATTTGCATGCCAGAAGATGTGTATACCCCCATGCCACCGGATGAGAAGAGCTGAAATATATTTTACAGCACAGCATCCAAACACTCTGCTGTGCATTCAGCTCAGCAAAGCATTCAGATCCCCCAAAATTCAAATTATCACATCCGCTCACACCATTCACATACTAAGTTCACACAGGCTAAGGAGTTCTCTCTTCTTCTGCCTGTGGCTTTTCTTTTATATCCCCAGTAGCACAGAAAACGTGCTGGATGTTTTCCAGATGGAAAGGAGAGCACTATTCCTGCCCTGTGAAAGCATTTCCAAAGTTTTTTTGTCAGAGCTCCATATGAGAAAACTAGCAGTGCTCCCTCAGTCCAGGAGGAAGCTCCTCTGAGTTTCCCATATCAGGGTTACCACCACCACTTCTTCCTCTCCCACACTGCGGATACAAAAAGTCCCGTAATGAAAAATCACCCTCCAGCTTTGCTTTCCCTTCTCTCACAGACGTAGCTGTTCCTTGCACCACTCTCCAGACAGTGAGCACTGAACAGACCATGTCCTTCCCAGCATGGAAAATGGGTCACAAAAGCCCAAACAGAACCAGGGGACGAACTGAGCAACGTAGTGGGTGCTCAATGTGCATCTCTTCTGCTCCTTGGTGCGATCCAGGAGGAAGCGAAGGGGAACAAGCATGGGAACAAGCCGCATGGATCCAGATGGACTTACAAGCTCTGGCTCAGCGTTAGCCCCTCTGGAGCCACAGTCCTTGTTCAGGCACCTGAGCCGATTCTGCATGGAGACTCCACGAGGGTACGAGCAGGAAAGCAGCAAGACAGCTTCTGGACTGCACCAGGAACTGCGCCGTGGTATTTACTCAGAGCCTTAACGAAAAGCCCAAGCCAGCTCTGCCCTCCCAAAATGCTAATCAGAAACCCAGATAATTATTTGAGAGTCGGCTCCTCACATTAAGGAGGTGCCCATCAAGGGGGAGCGGAGCAGAAGCCTGGAGCTGACAAGATGATCTGGGGGAGGATGGAGACGTGGTGGCAGGAGCCCGGCGATCTGAGGGCGAAGGAGGGAGGCAGCGAAGAGGGAAAGTGGAGAGGAAGCCAAGTGAGTAATGCAAGCGAGAAGGGCAGTGTCAGGGATGGGAACATGAGTTATGGGAAGAAACAGGCTGAGGCTAAAACAAGCTGGAGAGGACACAAAGAAAAGCAAATGTAAAATCTCCCCGAGAAGATAAGTCAGCCCAGAGCTTATCTGTTGCTATGCAGAGGCCTGAACAAGCACCTCACCCTTGTTTAGAGCAATCCACACATTCAGCCCCATTCTGTGGGACCCACAGACAAGAAAACACGCTGCAAACCCATAATTTGTACTTAGCCGTCGCATTATTTCTGCTCTGTGAAGGACACAGCTCCACAAACCCTCAATCGTGGGAGTCAAAGCACCTCACAGGACCAGGACCCACACGAAGTCCTGAGCTTATTCCAGAAAATATAACAAATTCCAGGAGCGACACGTTTCTCTTCAAAGTACTGGCTCTGTGAACCACAGCA
Organism: Egretta garzetta; assembly: GCF_000687185.1. Lineage (NCBI taxonomy): Eukaryota > Metazoa > Chordata > Aves > Pelecaniformes > Ardeidae > Egretta > Egretta garzetta. Next base: position 214,602 of record NW_009259598.1, read on the forward strand.
GGACCAGGACCCACACCTGAGCTTATTCCAGAAAGATATAACAAATTCCAGGAGCGACATGTTTCTCTTCAAAGTACTGGCTCTGTGAACCACAAGACTAAGCCATGGTACAAAATGCGTCCTAAGAAGCAAACAGGCTTTGGGAAAAGTTTCCAAAATCTCCTTTGCATCCACAGAAACAAGCCAGTGTCGGTATGCACACTCACAGTGATGGAGCCTGCAGGCACAATTTCTTTTCAGATGACAATTTCCACCTGCAAATATAGGCACCACGAATTTCAGGACCTTTGCCTTAAAACTCTTAATCAGCCACTTGATCTGCAGACACCCAGCTGTGCTTGTCCCAGCCAAGCTCCAACAGCTTCAATCAGTAGGAGAAAAGAATTTTAAAATAAGGGTATAAGGACAACTTGATCATCAAAGGAAAAAAACTAGAAAATCCTGCTGACAAACAGCTCTCTTACAACTCAGGTGGGTTATGAGAAAATATATTGGCGGCAAAAAGATACATGAGCAAAAAGATATTGGAGGATAAAGTAATTAATGAGCTGACCACACTCATATTCAATATTGTGTTCAGGAAAAAAACAAGGCATTAGGTGATTGCTGGGAGTGCTGAGGGACAAGCAAATTTCAGCGGAACAAGAATGTCAAGGAAGGGTTATTTCACCTGTTGATGGGAAAAACAAGGGCACGGCGTTCCTGTTGCGTTAGTGAAACAATCAGTATATTGTCTAGAGAAATTACCCAAAGTGGGATTTGCACCACAGACACTGACTGCCATAAACCACCCCATTTGTAAACCACACAATTACTTAGCACTACACAGAAGCATCTAAAACGGCATGGAAATTGCTGCCAGCGAGAGCCGAGCGCCTGGGATAAGACATGCAGCTGGATATTAGGAGAGACACAGCTACCCACCCCCAAAACACCTTGAAAGCAGCAATGAAATGAACTCAGACACACACAGCTGAATGCTGCGACCTTGTCTGCAACAACAGAAACTTCTAAGCAGCAATCTAGGAATGCTCTGATCTTCTTGGCACGCTTGAAAACACCTCCCAGCCATGGATAAAAAAGAATCCCTCTGCAAACAGCACCCATGCGCGCTTAAATGCTAAACAGACTCGACTTCAGTGGGGTTAAATGCTATTTCAGCCCATGCTGATTCTGTCCCACCATGGACAAAGGTTGCTGATGTGAAAGCAGAAAGTTCAAACAGTCGTCCTCTCGCCGTCGCCACAGTGTGCTCAAGGCTTTCCAAAAACCTCCCATCATCCATTTCCGCTGGGTATTGCGCCAGGAGCGGGGGGTGAGGTTCCTAGAGAGCACAACTGAGCAAACAACGTGGCCACAACACACAAATCCACCAGGGATTAACTTATTTCTACCCCAGGAGCTTGTTCAGGAATGGTGCAATTCTCCCGAGCAGCAGCTTTTACAGCTGTAGGCCAGAGATGCCTGGGGGGCTGCAGAAGGAGACTAAGCAAGCCCATTATCCGAAGACTTACATTTACTATAAAGGGGTTGAAAGTTCCACTGAAAAAACATGGAGAGATCTACGTATCAAACAATATCACAATATAGGCCCCTATTCTACACACAGTCTTAAAAAAACCAGCACAAGCGGATCCTCTAAAGGAAGGGCGAAACGTTGCCGTGACTTACACCCATGCAATACAGCGTTGGCCCATTTCCAAGGGGCAGAGGCACCCTCTCGCACTGCACAAGACCCCAGTCTCCTTCCCACCCCTCCTTCCCGCCTCAGTCCTTCTTTCCAGCCTTCCAGCACTGACAACCAAGGATATTCTTTCCAGCACCCAATTTTTTCCCTAACCTGCGGGGTACACGAGGCTGGAGCTCAAGGCAGTGAGTGCTGCTGTGGGAGTTTTCTGGCCCTTTCCAGTACGGCTTGGGGAGCCCAGGGAAGAGCTAGGTCCCACAGAGATGAAGATCTTCAGTGATCTGGAGTGAGGAGAAGGCCACCTGGACCTTGGCGGGCAGCCGTGGATGGGAACAGCATGGCTCTTGCCCCATTCCAGTGCACCGTGATTACCAGCAGTGGCTACAGCTCATACAGCCCTAAAATGTTTGGGGGCCAGCGTTACCGAAAGCTGCCTCTCTCCGGGGCACCAAGTCAAACGCGAGGCCTGCAGACGTTCCTCCTTGCCGCTGTCGCGCACTGGCAGCCACGCAGCTCCAGGCAGGCGCTTGTCGCTGTTTGTGGGGATTTAAAACCTGTTCCTGCGCAGCAGGGAATGGAGACCTATGGAGCTATTTAAGAGACACGTCCATAAAATAAAGGCAATGGATGCCAGAGGGGAAAACCAGCCTGGAACAGGCATGGCCTCCTTTCCACCTTTTCCTCGCCAACCAAAAATGCCAGGCGAAACTCCCGCTGCCCTCATCAACATCCCTCTATGTTCCCACCATGCCTGTGCTTTCCACGGGCCCGCATTCGCCCCACGCACTGCCGAGGGTTTACGCTCCTTGCGCCCACGCTGACGCCTACAACGAAGCGTGTCAGTGCTCAGCAGAAGTGGCAGAGCGCCACGGACGCAGCGCCTGCCCGGGCACATGCAGAGATCTTGACTGACCCCCTGGTATTTCTGTAGCCAGGTTGAGCTGACGGGAGATGCGCCAGGACACAGGAGGGGAGCTCCCTCCGGAGAGGGGAGGGTGCGAGACATTTTGTTGGGCTGCAGATGAAGTTTAAGGTGAAGTCTGGGCTCAGCAACAGATGGCGTGTGCTATGAGCTGTGTCTGGCCTCAGCAGCGCTCTGAGAACTGTAGCATGCCATGAGTTGTGCCTGGCCTCAGCACTGCTCTGAGAGAACTGTAGCATGCCATGAGCTGTGCCTGGCCTCAGCGTGCGATGAGCTACGCCGGTCCTTCAACAACAAACAAACGAAGGGATGTAGCATGCCATGAGCTGCGTCTGGCCTCAGCAGCGCTCTGATGAAACTGTAGCATGCCATGAGCTGTGCCTGGCCTCAGCAGTGCTCTGAGAGAACCGTAGCATGCCATGAGCTGTGCCTGGCCTCAGCAGTGCTCTGAGAGAACCGTAGCATGCCATGAGCTGTGCCTGGCCTCAGCAGTGCTCTGAGAGAACCGTAGCATGCCATGAGCTGTGCCTGGCCTCAGCAGTGCTCTGAGAGAACCGTAGCGGGCTCTGCGAGACCCGTCGCGTGCCAGGAGCTGTGCCTGGCCTCAGCAGCGCTCTGAGGGAACCGTAGCATGCCATGAGCTGTGCCTGGCCTCAGCAGCGCTCTGAGGGAACCGTAGCATGCCATGAGCTGTGCCTGGCCTCAGCAGTAGCTGACAGAACCGTGACACGCCACGAGCTCTGTCAGGTGCCGGCTGGGACCTCCTCTCCAGAGCTCCCCTGTGCAGCGAGGGCCATGGGACGCCTGCATGGAGCCCCAGTAGCAGCCAGCGATCTGGGCCAATACACAGCAGGGACCCGGACAAAAATAAAACCGCTCCCGGGGGAAGAGAAGGCGCGGCGGGCGGGTGCGATGAGCTACGCCGGTCCTCAGCACCAGGCCCTGCCCTGGCGGGCCCATCGCCCCCCAGGAAGCGAAAAAAGTCCCAACGGAGAGAGGGAGAAGGCCGGGGGAGAGCGAAAGAGAGCGCAGGCAGCGGCAGGCGACTATTGGCTGTCGCCGCCGTCCATCCCAGCTCCA
>NW_009259598.1:219461-228778 GCF_000687185.1 Egretta garzetta
GGTGTCACGCACCCAGGAGCCCCCAGGCCGCTGGGTGTGGGCAGCTTGGATTTCAACCCCAGGGTCATTGGGGTGCCTTCATCCAGCACCCGCTTTTTTTTGCAGAGGGCAGCGGGGTCCTCCAAAACATGCAGGAGCATAACCAGGCCCCAGAGTCCCAGCCGGCTGCACCCCCAGGGAGCCCGTAGCCTTGTCTCTGCCACCGTTAGCCCGAACAAGCAACAACAAACAAACGAAGGGACTAATGAGAGCCCGTATTTATTTTCCAGTCTGATACTTCAGGTCCAGATGGCTTCCTAACGTGTGAGGTGTGACGGGGGGGAAGGACAGCGAGAGAGGGACGAGCAAGTTACATTTGCAACTGAGATAAGCGGTGAGATAGGAACTGCAGAGGCTCCTACACTTATTTTTTATAGAGCGTGCCACATACTTGGGCATCTGTACGCTCCACCTCCCACTCACGATCGTGCAAGGTATTGCATAATGTTACTGTTTGAATTTACAGAATTAACCGAATTGTTTTCAAAGGGAAAAATGCATGCTCTATTCCCTCATTTGCAGTCCAACTATAGATCTTTAAACGTATGTTAACTGTGGAATCTGAGAGCAGCCAAACAGTCCGTGAGTCTGTTTTGCCAAGTGCTCGGGTTGGAACAGAGCCTGTCAGAGCCTTAAAACCATGGGAAAACGTTATTTAACGCTGAACAGTCTTACATGTCAACCTCCAAGTACTCTTTCCTGTGTGTACTGTTTAATCTACTGTTAACACATCAGAACTCAAAAAATAATGTATTTATTGTTGGCCTGCATGAAAAATAACATATCAAAGATGATTTAGAAATAAAGTCCCAGTACTCCCACTGATTTACACAGCATCTAACCTAACCTCGAAAGAGCAGCTATGCGACGGCACAGTCCTATCCATGAAAGATGACAAAAAAAAAAAAATCTATAGGTGTTCCTGTCTCAGAGTTGAGTGTTGGGAAGACAGTTAAATAGTGAATAAAATAATTTCAATAACTGATAAGCAACTTCACTATCTCATTTTCCCTCTTTTTGTGAGAACTTACTTTTGATTTAAACAGCAGGTTTTGTTATTTTCCCTTAGCATTTTTGGTGGTTTTTTTTTTTTTTTTAAATATGACCAACTTTTGCAAACTTTTTCATTTTGACCTCAGTTTTGAAACTCTATACTCTTAGATTCGCACTGGAATTGGCTTATTATAATCACATTAGGTTCCAGTCTCGCAAAGATTTGCATACACGCTTAATGTCAAGCATGTGAATAGCCCTGTTAAGTTCAGGAGGACGACTCGTGCACAAAGCGGCGCACAGACGTCTCCAAAAGCTGGTTGCTGTGTGTTGGAACATCAAAACACATTATCTGTCACTTAGTTTTATAACAGAGCTGTGGAACTAATGTGTTATTTGAAAAAAAAAACCCATTCTGAACTCATCTCAAACCCCAGAGGCACAACTTAATTTAATTTCTTTGCTCTCCTGGTTTTTAAAGGGTGCAAGTTCAAATCCAGCCGTGTCGCTTCAAGTGAAAGCAGTGGCCAAGACAGCTCAAGCAGAGCTAGGCACCTGCAATCGTATTTTAATTTCCTTCATCTTTATTCAAGTACATAAAATATACTTAAAAAGGGGAGAAAATTATCATCTGGAATTGAGAACTGACCTTTTTTGTTGATTCATTAAGCCTCAAAAATGAGTAATATCTGCTTCAGCTGTTTGTTCTGTGGCCATTTTCTTCAGAATTGTTGAAATTAATGCAATTGCTAAAAACGACCTTTAGGTTAAAAGCCTGATATCAAAGCGATTCGCCTCAGCTGCAGTTTATTTCAGCTGGATTTGCAAGCACTCAGCTGCACTTCCAAAAGTTTTGCATGGAGTCTATATAACCCTGTTCAGTCCCGCCAACTTCTGCGAGGCAGCACAAGCGCTCAGCACCATCACCTCGGTGATGTTCTTTTTAATCTTAACATGCAAATCATAGTTTAAAAACTCTTTTTCAGGTGAAGTGTTCAGAAGACAGATCTGAAATTGTGGTTGACGGTGGAAGAATTTTTATTTTTCCAACCAAACCGGGCTAAAAGGAGCTAAGTCACTCTCGTTTAACAGAAAATCAATGAGGATTGAAGATATATACTAACCTTTCGGTATTATTTAATAGAGCGCAATCCCACAAAAAAGGAGTTATCAATCAGCCAAAGTGCTGACTGAATCAGTTGTGAAGCAGCAGTTTGGCTGAACGTTGCGTTAAAAGCTGCATAAACCCCTGTGCTCAGAAAATGGCCATGTAGAGAGAAATCGGGCAAAACAGCCCATACAGCACCTTGGCTCGGAAACTCTGACATTTTCACAGTGTAGTAATGCTGATTGCCTTGAACGTACAGCAATTAGTGCAGCGAGCGTTCAGCCATTTGGGGGAAAAAATGAATTAGTACTGACTATTCTGGTCTTCATTCAGTCTTTCTCTTTCATGTCTAGTTTCTCTTAAGTTGGGAAAAGGAAAAGAGCCATAATCGCGTTACCAGCCAACGCTCCGCCGACCCATGATACGGGAAATTGAGAGGATTAAAAACACTTTCCCTGGTTGCTTCGGCAAGAGTCAGACATGGAAACATGAAAAGGTATCACCATCCTTCGTGCAGTGTCTCACTAGAGTTCTCAGCTGTGTTTATAATTTTCTATGTTTTTCTTCTCTCCCATCATCACATACTTAAAACCTGAAAATTATTGGTTTAGTCTGGTACCTAGAATGTGAAAAGGTTCAGTAAGAAAACAGATTCTTTCTTTTTCCTATAGGATAAAATAAGTGTAAAGTTTTCTAAGAGGCTGTGGATCTTTTCAAAGGTCTGCACTGAAAGGTGCATTTGAGGGTGACCGAGCCCTGGCCCAGGCTGCCCAGGGGGGCTGTGGAGTCTCCTTCTCTGGAGATACTCAACCCGTGCCTGGACGCTGTCCTGTGCCCCCTGCTCTGGGTGAGCCTGCTTGAGCAGGGGGGTGGCACTGGGTGAGCTCCCCAGGTCCCTTCCAACCCCTGCCAGTCTGGGATTCTGTACGATTCTGTGCACTGAAAGCTTTCTAGGTGGTGTCCAAAACATGGCAAGTGCTGGGTCTCTGTTAAAAAATCCTGATAATTTTTTAGTGTCTCTTAAGGGAGGGGGGGAATCATCGCTTCATCTGCTTTTTCTTTCCCGCTTACATCTGGAAGTACCTAATAAATACATCCCATAAAGTTGCAACTTGACAGACCTAATTAGCTGTCAAAATAAACTTACACAGAATGATTGTTTACGATGAAGGCTTCACTTTCCAAATAAAAAAAAAGATGCTTAGATAATAAACTCCGAAATAAATGCAGGAATAACAAGTCAGTAGTATTTCAAGATAAACATCTGTATGTTATGTGAGACAGAAACAAAGAAATTGTACCCATATAAATTTTTATCACACATCCTTAATATAAACAGCCAACATATTTCTGCCTGGCCTAACTTACGGAATTTTGGATGTTCACTTAATGGCTGAGTGATTTTTATCACTCAATTTTGTATTTTTAAGTATGTAAACTACATAAGGCAAAAAAAAACCCCATAACGAAAGGAATGTAAATCAACTATGTGTCAGCGTGGGTCACCTCACAGGCACACCTGCACCTCGGCTCAGTATCTGTCAGGGTCACCCCCCCCTCTGTTTCTTGTGCTGATTTTAATGTATTTTAAGCCCTGGCCTGAGGCACTGGATCTGTCAAGTAGGTGTTTCCCAAACTCCTTTCATAAAATGTTAATATGATTTTTTTTCTTTATTTCCTCCAACTAGCTCATTCCTCTTCATCGAAGTGTGTCCTCAGATGCCGTACGCACACTAGGACAGTTGGTCTTTACAGACAGAAACTGTCTTTCCACTACCAACCTGCTACATTTCCTGCTGTCTATTTTGAGTTCCTGACTAGTACATACCACAAAAACCAAATATGTGCACACCTCCACGGTTCCTGGGCTTGCAGAGCACCAGCTCCCCGCATTTGTCAGTGTATTGGGAACCACAGAAGAAACAGTGCTTGGCTTTTTGCTGAAGGGTCACTGTACAGGGCTGGTGGGTGAATTAATGAAACCAGAGCATAGAGCCCACATGCCAGCTGCTGAGATTGCTCTCGCAGTCGCAGAGCATTCAGAGAAAACCTACGGAGAAACCCAGGCCCTGAAACAGAAAATATTTTCTGAAAGCATATTTAGCAGAAATTCTGATACCGAAGAAACTTTTCTACATGCTGTCCCCGAAACCAGCGGGACTCACACTCGCTCTCCCCGACAGCAAAATCTCTGTATTCTGATGTGTTCACGCTTGCTCTTCTCGCACCCGTTCATATCAGAAGTCCCCAGTGCCTCTTCCGTGCCCATCCTCTGGTCAGACAGACAATTCCCAAGGGCGTCTCAGGTTATTCTCTAAAGCTATGGAGGCTCCTTTCCAACGAGGAGTAGATGGCTCAGTGTTATTACTTTATCATGAAGATCATTACAGAGAGCCAGCAAACTCCAATCCTCTTCAAGTCTGCCTATCCCCTTTTGAAGAAGGACGAGATGATTAAGAAATCACACCCTAAATTCCCATTTAAAGTGGTTTACGAGTTCTGTCTGAACAGGTTCTTCACCTTCACAGATGACTTTCTGAAAGCAAGCTCTATACTCTAAAAGTCTCCACAGATACCTTTGCTTTTTCTCTACAAGATTGAGCTTTTAAGACTTCTCTGCCCCTCTCTATCCAGAGCTATGCATAATCAGGAGGCCAGCCTGCCTCACCCACAGTCCTGAGACATCTCCCTGTGCATTCGCACACACTCACCCGGATGATGCCCCTCTGCTGCTAAGCACCAAGCCTCATTGTACCAGGGCATAGGCAGCTCTAAACATCTGCAGCTCTCCCAAGATGTTTATGGCAGCTGCAGAGAGCTCCTCTCTGACCTCTGGTAAAGCTTATGCTCTGGACATGGCAGCAAAGTCAGATGCTGGGTTCAAAAGGACAATATTTCAACTGCGCTTTGACCAACACAGCTGGAACTTCTCCTTTCCACCATTCAAGGAAAATGCAGGTAGTGTCAGGTTTAGGAAGAAGAAAGGATGATCCCTTACTCTCATCAAGCTGGGGTTCTTCAAGACAGAGTCAGCAGGATACCACTGCATGTCCTCCAACCCAGCTCTTCAGAGTGCTCTGTAACAAACCCATGGAATTTCAAGGGAATTGAGGGAACATCACAACAGTCCTGTGCTTGCTGCCCCTGCCTAAGAGCAGGGTGAGGCAGAGGGCTTGTACGTGGCCGACAGAGATACGAGCCAAGAGAAACTGCATCTCATCAGCGCAGAGCAGCTGTGCAGCTACAGCAGGGCAACATCAACACCGTCCTATCAAAAACTACAGGCGCTGGAGGGTTATCCCAAGTACTACACGGCATGAGCTGCAACAAAGAGACAGCAGAGAAACACAACGTCACCTCGTCCAGTTGCCAGTGGAGATGAGAGCTGAGAAAATTCTGGTAATATTGCCATTTTCTCTTATTTGAGGTCTGTAGAGCAAACCCAGGATCACTTAAGGGAAGGAAGAAAACTAGAGAGTACCGAAAGCGTACGTCCTGGCTACACCAACCCAAAATGACTCAGCAGCTACAGAAGGGGTGGAGAGTTGAGAAATGCTGCATCTATTACTGCGTTCGTATACTTTCTCAACAAATACTTTTCTGTAGCCCTGGGACTGCGTGCTCTGAGCTCTTGCACAGGGAAAACTCTTGGCACACGTCCCTTGGGATGGACTTTGGAATGACCAGCTGAACCTGACCCACTGCAACGGGGAAGAAGATACCAACTAAGAAAATATTTATGCTGCAGTCCAAAGGCATTATCACAACTAACAGTCGTACCCGCCTAGCGTTGAACTACCTAGTGACTACCTCGATAAGCTGTGGATCTGCAGATACACCAGATTCAGCACAGGCTGAAAAAAATTGCTGAAGATCCTGAGTAAATATTCAGGCTGACGTGTGCCAAACTCCTTCCTACTTCACGACCGTGCTATTAATACCGAGCTCAGTAGCTTTAAGCTGGTTCAGATACGCTTGCCTGAGCTGCAGTCACACCGCTGGATTGCAGGGTGGATCTGTGCGTTGCCCCCAGTGTACGGGAAAGGATTTGGGATGCGACTGCAGTAATTTGGAGATATTTGTAGCTTTTACTGTCAACTGCAGGCAGAAAACATTACCAAGAGATCTTAAGAGCTGGGTAGCTTGTTGACAACCAAGCACCTACAATCGTAGGGAAAAACTGTAGGTCCAAACCAGTTCTCTATTTGTGTACATACTTTTTACATCATTTTACACCTGGCAAACCTATGTCAGAGCTGGTGAGAGCCTTACACTTGATAGCTTCCCAGAACACCCCCGCAAAACGGACCGATTGTGTAAGTCTGAGCTCACAGGCAGGCTGTCAGACCACAGGAAGTATTGAACCCGAGTGAATCAGAGCTCCATCACTGTTCAGGCTTTTTTCTGCGCTAACTTTAATATGTAGGGACACGTAACCTATCCAGAGCTTTATTAGAGCCCATCCAAGAAAACTGACAATTCCATCCATCAGCAAAACTGCAGGTAGATGCCTGATTATCTATTTCTGATACTTATTTCTGTCTGGTGATCTTCTGAAACCTGGGAAGAGTCCAGAAGAGTCCCTGACTCAGCCTTAAAGCACAGAGAGCGAGAGCTTTGTGCGCAAAGTTAGCTTGCTCTTTCTAATAGGAGCTCCCTGCTCCTGAGACGTTTTGACGGGTAACAGGTCTGAGCCTTCGTGTCCCACTGCCCTTCTGCGACACCTGCATTGTTCTGCAGCACAGCTGGAGAAGTCACAGTGCAAACTGTTGCCATTCACAATAGGTCTCCCTCCAACCCTGATGGAGTAGCAGTATTAGACACCAGCCAGGCAGGTTTGCAGCAGCCTTGTGGCTTTTTTTTTTTTTTTTTTTTTTTTGTTTTAAAGAATGTTTATCAATATGGTGATAGGCGCTTTATATATATAAATATAAATATATATATCTTAGATATATATCACTCCTCGGAGCTGGCTGTGCACTTGTATCCTGCTCAGCACATAACCAGCAGAAAATAAGTTGTTGGGTTTTGGTGGGGGTTTTTTGTTGCTTTTTTGGGTTTTTTTGGTTTCTTGTTGTGGTGGTTTTTTTTGTTTTTTTTTTTCAGTACGTCTTTAAATTTTGAGTTAGCAATTAGCATTTCCAGGACTCTGATTATTAACCAAAGTGGTGTTTAAAGGAACTCACAGGTTGGGAGGCATCCTAATACATCTTTAAAGATTTCTTGGTGGGAGCGAAACATGCTCATTCATATTTTGAGCAGGAATACATAAAGGCCTGTAGAGGGAAAAAAAAATAAATCTATTCTGTAGCACTGCAGGGGGGGGGATAAATAGCCCCTAAAGACCCCATTGTACTTAGGAAACTCTGACAATTAACTGTTTAGCACACGGACAATGAGAACTTCCAAGCATAGAGGAGGAGGGGAAAAATTCTTCAAAAAGTACTGCCTGGTCTCCTGGACGTCACCTCAGATACCAGTGGTCAAGACCTGGCAGTTACGTTGCTTTAGAATAAGCCACAGGAGCGCGTATGGGATGTATTTCAGAAGGACTGGTGAGAGGTATTGGCTGCAGGATCATCAAGATGAATTAGAGAGCACACCAGGAATTTATGTAACACCAATGTCAGACTTTGACGCTACCTTGGAGTTCCCAAACCCTGCTCTGCCACATTTGCTATCCTGCAGTAGCCCACCCTGGGGATAAGTTGCACTTGGTTTACTCTAAGCACGGGTACTTAGGTGCTCATGAGACCCAAACTCATCACGCTAAGAACCTGCAGACACAGTTCTGCTAACACCACAGTCACTTCCACATCCCATTTGCTTACTTAGTTCTTGTAATTAGTTTTCCTCTCTCCTCTGTTCTAATGGTAACAACGTTTATAGCAAACAGCCAGGTACTTGAGCGGTGGCTTGGGACACATATGCATCAAAAAATGCCAGGCTTCAGATGGTATCAGTATACCTCCTGTACATCAAATGACTTTAAAGATCAAAACATACTTTTAAATTTGAATGGCTTAGCATCTTGTAGAACCAAAGGATGGAACAAACTTTCCCTGGAGGGAGAATCCAGATGAGTGGTTCTGGGGTCATAAACCAACCTCCCTCTGTTTATGCATTGCACTCTTCTTACCCCAGCGCGACCTGAACACCTTTCCAAAGCAATTAAATCCAGGCAACTTGAATAAGCATTTTCTCACGTCATCCTATGTTTTTTCTTGCCCACATCCAGGAGCAAAAGAGAGATTGTTGCGTTGTTTTTCACCTCATATAAAACTCCACATCTACTAAAGCAGCAGCGCGTTAGAGCAGCGCCCGGTCCCACCCCGGCACACACAGGGACTGTGAGCGTCTGAGAGAGAGGCAATTGCTTGTAGCTACCAAGAATTACTCACTAAATAAGTGAATTAATTAAAATTTGCATCAAATAAGAAATGCAAAACCTCAATGAAAGTGCAGTAAAGGGAATCTGTGAAGCTCTTATTCACCGGGATGTTTTCTAGCCCATAGTGGTTTTTGTGAGATATTCCATTTAATAAGATCATCTCAGATGCAATTTATAATGATGCTGATGGAAGGAGCTAATCTGATACCAAGAAACTAAGATACCCAAAATCATTTACTGTGCTCACTGAGTTGAATTACTCTCTTCCTCCTTCTGCTAATGCTAGATTGTTCATGCAACATGTTTTTATGCTTCCCTCCCCCCCCCAATATATGATCCCTTTGTTTGTTACTTTGAGAGCTGAGCCTTAAGACTGACAATTGACTGTTTTCCAAATGAACAGTTTAAATGCCTCTTCGTACTGAGGAAGGGAGCAGCCCTTACAAGAGAACTGAAGCAGAGGGCCCCTGGTTTAACTGATCCGGCAGGGCAGAAGGAATGGGAATTTCGCTGTGTAAGGAAATGCCAGCCCTGCTGAGAGAGAAAGGCAGCCTGGAGCAGGCGGCAGGGAGAGGGAGCTCAGCGAGAGATGAGCGTGGCCAAGAGAGAATGCGTGGGGAAACCAGGCAAAGCAGAAAGCAGGACTGCGCGAGGATAACCCAGCTCCTTGGGATTCCCAGTCTATCCATGGGGAAAAGCGGCCTTGAATTCTCAGGGTGTGTCTGCAGCTAGCAGTAAGGAGGAGACAGCCCCGAGCAAAACCCAGGGAATGAAATAAGGAGAGGA
>NW_009259598.1:228916-233754 GCF_000687185.1 Egretta garzetta
AATCTGGAGCTGCTCTGGACACAGACTGATGCTGGGATCGACTGAATTCCCATGATGTCCCAGAGCCAACACCATCCCAGTGACCTCACTGTGCTGGATGCTGTTTGACTGCTCAGGGAAAGGGGGAGCACTCAGAGTTAGATTGGATAAAATCTTGTTATGCTGAATTTCACTATTTCTGGTTATTTTGCTGGGGACTCACCTCCTGGACAATTTTCCCTTTCTCTTTACCTTATCCATAATTAATGTATTAAAACCTGTACTTGGAAAGAGCAATGAGAAGGGAGCAATGAAACCCCTGCTCTCTCAAGTGGACAAATACGAAAAAACCACCCCAAAAAACCCAAAACAAAACACCAGGTAAAGTTCTCCCACTTAAAGATTCCATGAGAATATATTTATCTTTTGTGTTGAAAACTGTTTGGGGTGCTTCCCCCTTCGGCAGAACAAAGTCCAATGCCCACAGCACGGCGTCATCCTTGTGTTTTCACCCAGAGAAGTCCCACAGGCCAAACGACGGCCACCAGCAAGGCAGCGCAGAGTCAATACAATCCATATTCCAGGAGAGGTGAATCCCAGCTCCAGCCGCACCGGTCGCTACAATGACATCCCGCTTCGCTTCTTTGAGTCCTTCCGTGCAACGGGACTGAAGGACAAGATCTCCTTGTAAATATGCTCTTGAAAAACAGAACGAAATAATCATGAGTATCACTAGCATGTGTGATTTTAGGACAGAAATGGAAGTTTGACTGTTGGATGTGCGGAGAGGAGGTATTCAGTGGAGAGGATATGGCAGGTACAAGCTGGGGGTGGGGGGATAGAATGGAGAGAGGCAAGGAAAGATTCTGCCTGAAGAGATGGAGGGAATCTTCGCTGAACACATAAAAGGATGAGCAAGGCAAGGGAGATGTGCACAATCATCGAGGCACCAGCAGGCAATCACAGCCTTACTCAGCATGTGCACAGGAAAGAGAGAGAGGCAGGCAAGTCCCGTGCTAGGCGGGAACTTCAAAGAAGGTAAAGCTTCTTACTTCGCCATTCATCTATCGAAAGCTTCTCATGTTCCAGAGAATCATCGTAGGACTGTTGCGCTTCTGTCTCCTCCTCGACGTCTCGGAACTGGTCAAAATAGGGGTGAGCCAACGCCTCCGTCGCTGTAAGGCGCTTTTCCACATCCAGCTGCAACATCTTGTCAAGCAGGTCCACTGCTGCAGGAGGAGACAGGAACAGGGCTAAGCAAGGTGCGATGGAGAACAGGCATCCTGTGCACAAACCCTGCGAGTGTTTCCAGTACTACATCTCCAGACCCGAAAACGAAAGAGATTCCTCAACCTGGCCAAGTTAGCGTGGAGCTCTCGTCAGTGGGAATACAAAATCTGCCCAACAGCAGCCTCAGGGAGCTCTTACTAACAGAAGTGGAGGCGTAAATTGTGCGGAAATAACAAATCAGGCTTGATTAAGCCTTGCTGTGCGGATGGGGCCGCAAGAACACGAACAGCAAGCCAGTAACTTCATGATATTTTTCACTTTTAATCATTTGCTTTCACTCTGACCCCCACAACTCAAAGTAGTCTTAACATGAATAATCTATATAGAAATCTATACGTCCCTGGTAAACAGGAAGGCAGGAAACTCAGATACAGACAAGCCCGTCAGCCTCGTTCCCCCTTGGTTTTAACAGCTTTATGCTTTCTTCCTTTCAGCTTTTAGAACAGTTTTGTTCGCTCTCACCTCTAATCTACTCGGGAAAAGAGCTTCTTGTAAGAGATTGATTTTTACCCTGAAAATGGCACACTTCAGCTGCCTGTTAAGTATCAATAGATCCAGGTGTTCAACAGTTATGCTTCTGATCCTAATATCACCTGCAACAAGCTCTGGAAGCCAACACCAGCCAAAATTCATCCCAACTCTCATACCAAGTGGAGCTGATAAACGCAACGGTCCTAATCCCGTCATTTGCATCCCACAACCTAAACAAGCCGTTATACCCAGCACCCACTCTCTTGTGGCTTGTTGATATGAGAGTCAGAGGTTTATCTCTTAAATATCATATGTTACAGGCTATGTAATTTTAAAATTAAATATAAAAAATACAAAAATCAAGTCAGTGGCCAAGAACAGCAGAATATTGCCATTCCAATGCCAATAAAGAATAATTTTGCTTTTAATTCATGCATATTTGCCCTGGGGAGGGGCAGGGTCACAACCTGCAAGGGAGGAAGCAGCAAGAAGTTGTAAGAGGAGAAAAAAAAAAAAAAAGTCGCAGCCATGGCGGTCAGCCTGCCTCCTTTCCAGCTGTGAACTCGTGAGAAATGCTGGACATGACTTACCCTGCGGATTGGCTTTGGGGAAGAGCACAGACAAATCCTTCTTGGGGATTTTAGGAAGAGACTTGATATAACTCTTAGCCTGAAAGAGAAAGGAAAGCACAGACATTTACCGCACGTGGACAAGTGCCAGGGGGCTGGGAAATGCAACTCTCACTGCTCAGATGAACAAAGGCAAATGAAGAGCAAATCATCCCCAATGTCACATTTCAGTGACCAGTTGGCAACAAACTATTTATATCAATTGAGATACAGAAATATTCCTGCTTTAAGGGCCAAACTGGAGAACAGAGGAGGTCAGTGGTTTGCTGGGGCATCAGGTACCTCACCTGGGAGCCCCTGCAATCCCCACCAGTTCCCAACACAACACCAAAACCATCAGATGTGCCACTGGCAAAGAAAAACATCTTCCTTGCCAAAGGGAAATGACTGCTGTCACTCCTCTTCTCTGCAACACCTCTCCCGTCTCAAAGGCACAGCCAAGTTAACCTCTCCCCACCACACCTCCAAGACCTGAATCCACAGTGAATTCTTACCGCTTTGTCCTCCAGCTTCTCCACGAAGTCTTCTCCTGGATGCCCCGTTACTTTCAGGATCTGAGTCAGTTGATCTAGGTCTGCCAGGCTGAGTTAAAGATCACCCGTCTAGGAGCAAGCTGTGGACGCCACCCAACAGCTCAGCCTGCGGGCTGGGCGCACGAGAGCCCGAGGAGCCATGGGAGCTACGAGTAGGTTACCATACAAACCCGACAGGGCCCCACATTAGACTGGCAAAAATAGCTCCAAGGCTCTCCTCCCGGGATGCCACTTTCACCAATGGATAATTTTGTTGGCACAACTCTGCCACGGCACGTGCCCTTCAGTTTGGGGATGGAGCTGTGGCCACACAAGGTTAGACTGCCAATGCAGAGTACCTGCAGCCAGCACAGAAGTGTGCTTCTAAGGGTGGCTTGGCCCCCTCCTAGCTTCTCTTTTTTCCTCACTAAAAAGACCCACCGATCCCTGCGATTACCTCGTGGTAAGCCAGACTGACACCTACTTCCCTCTGTAGCCTCATTCATAAAAGCCCGAAGCCCTTTCACACACGCCAAGAATTATTTACCCCTCCTCCCAGAGAAAAGGTTCAGCTTGAAAGGATACAGTCTTTTCCTTTAAACAGCGTTTTCCCTGTCAGCATTTCTGCCATGATGCAGCCAATAGACCAGATATCCACTGTTCAGAGAGAAAAAGGAGGAAAAAAATAAATAAGAAAAAGAACTTTAAAAGGAAGCAACGATTGCTGGGGCTGTTGCTTACAGCAGGCACTGATTCAAATTTCACTCCCATTTTCCACCCTCCCCTGTTGTTTCTATGCTGCTAAAGCCTCTGCTTTCATCATTTTCCACAGGCACTAGCTTTGGGAATTGTGCAACAGCTTTGGGACTCACTCCACTCCAGGGGACACTGATGATAAAGAAGAAAAACATCTGGAGGATTACATGAGATTTGACCCAGGCGTGACAGCGGGATCCCTGTGCTCGTCACCAGACAGTCACACCGCTGAAGCGCGGCAGCTCACCTGTCTGGTTGTAATGCATCCAGTTCAGAATGACTTCTGGGGCTCTGTACCAGCGCGTAACCACGTAGCCGGTCATTTCAGCATCAGCGTGTCTGGCCAAGCCAAAATCCAAGATCTGCAGTTCACCAAAGGAAGAGGGAGAAGGAAGGGCAGGGAAGAAAAGAGAAATCCTACGGGCAAATGAGAATCTACTTCTAAGCAGAAAAGAAGCAGATCCAATCAGATAACGAAGCTCCAACCACACCACAGCCACCCACAGGACGCTTCAAAGAACTAACAGGTTTGTCTTAATTCCACTGTAAAATTGCAAGGTGGCTGCAAAACCAGTTGTTGTGTGAAGACCCTGCCAGCAGGATCAGTGCTGCGTGCTAGCTGGAAGGTCACTGCCTTTCTTGAAGCTGAAGTTTCAGCTCTATGAGCTTTATTTAATTGGGTTGTTCTATAACCTGGCAGCAAGGGCATGCTCCCAGGCCACCACGACTCCCCCTTTCCTATAAAAACACCTTGCAGCTGACAGGGGATGGCCTCTCCCTCAATCCTGGAGGTGACCTAACCTTTACAGGCAACGGAGCCATTCCCTGTAACGTATGTTACAGCAAACGCGCGCTAGGGCGCCGCACCAGCGAGCAAACCCTTCAGCGAAATACTGAAGACCACTTGGTCTGGCATCACAACCGTCGCATCAATGAGAACTGAAGGGTAACTGCAGTTGGATCCAGTTATCCTCCAGGGATCGTGCACCTAACGCAAGAATTGCTCAGCACGACTGAATTTGTTTAGGAAGTCATTACGAACTGCCGTGCTGCGGGAATTACGGTGACAGGATGTGCATTCCGAGTCTTGGGCCCTGACTCAGCAAGTTACATCAGCAGGTGAGTATTTCCCACTGCCTGCAACCGCTGAGTAATGAAACGCCTCGAATCAAGTCTCGGAAGGCAAGAGGAAATGTGACAG
>NW_009259598.1:233786-241055 GCF_000687185.1 Egretta garzetta
CACGATCTGATATGCTACAAAGTGGTGCTTTTCCACCTACCTTTAGCTGGCAGTCTTCGTTCACGGCCAGGTTGCCTGGCTTCAGGTCCTACAACAGACAAGAGCAGAATAATAAGGATGTTTTGATTCACAACGCATCAACACGAGCCTCAGCCAAACCTCTGCTTGCCTTTGACAGGATCCCGTAACATCCTGAGCCCAGTGCTGATAGAGCAAAGACACCATGCCTCCTATGCTGTATGGCTTTAGATTACGGTTATATTTTTTCTGAAACAGTTTTAATTCAAAAAGCATCATAAAATGCCTCACAGCTTGTCAAAAAATACAGCATTTCCTTAAAACGCTGCACAAATGAGCAAATCCAAACACATTTAGGGCGTAGGAGTGAAAAGAGGGAGGACGCCAGAGAGACCTTAGAGCAGACGAGGCTATTAGCAAAATGATGTTGAGGAATTGATTAACTTTACGACCAAGCTGTGTTTCTCCTAAACAGACAAAAATCAGAGTAACAGCGCACATGAACTTACCCTGTGGATGATTCCGGCTGAGTGAATATACTGCAATAAAAAGAGAAGCCGTGATGTGATCACCGGCAGACAAGACTTTCTGTTCTCCAGCAGAGAAATGAGAGCTACGAACGAGAACTTGCTGAGAACACAACTCTGCAGCCTGCTGCAGGCCCCCGGCCCCCAGGGCAGCCGATTGAAAAGAAATCTCCCCACTGAATTTCTGACAATATTTGCAATTATATTGCCAGTCTAAAGAAGAGGCATAGAGCTGAGAGGGCTGGAGCAACAGTTCCTCACAGCGAATAAACAAACAGCTTCAAGCTATCCAACAAAGGATTACAGGTGGGAACATGGTCAGTAAACGGCATGAAAACATTGTTGGTTTGGGTGTTAGACTATGTGGGAAAAAAACCCTCGTAATTAAAACACAAAATTGGAGATCAGATTTGAGTTGCCAAAACAAACGACATGGCTTTTATCACACCAGTTAAGCCTTCTGTGTGTTCTTCCCCCCCCTTTATTTAAACTCAACAGTGCCCTGGGGAAAGGCGTTATTAAGGGGAACTCATTGATGCCTGTAAGGCACTGCTCCGACCCCGGGTGAGGGGCATTACAGAGGGCAGCGTTAAGAACTTGTCTCTGCATCTCAGGGTTTGCAGGGATTGCTTTCTGCTCTCTCATAACCAGTTAAAGCAGCATATTCCTTCCTTGTTCTGTTGAGTATGAAATCATTCCCACTGTCTTCTCCCCCAAGAGCCTCTCTTAGGAATTCAGCAGAAGCTCAGCCTCTTCCTTTCTACGCAGAGTTTCGCTAAGGGTTTGGGCAAGTCAAAGAGCGACGCAGCCGCTGCCACGGAAAAACACATTGCAAGGTCTGTGACTGCCGACTGCTTCGATACCCGATTGACTGAGGTGAACAAGCAGTCATTTTGATGGACGTGTGCTGGAACAAGAGTAGTTCGACAGCAAATATCTGTTCTCGGGGGAAGCCACAAAGCCCCAGATCTTCCTGTAGAGTGTTGGAAGGGGGGGTTGTTAGGGTCAACCCAGAGGTGACACGTAGAGGAGACACGCGGAGTCACTAAACTCCTCCAGACCCACCTACCTTCAGCCCTTTCAGCATTTGGTAGACCAGGTACTGGATCTTTTCATCACTGAATTCATGTCCCATGATCTTTTGTAAATCAGTCCGCATGTATGGCATCACCAGGTAGCTAAAAGGCAGTAAGACAAGGCCCTGAGTCTAGAAGAAAAACATAGGGAGCCAGGCTAGCCTTGATCTCACTTGGGCTTGGGTTTTTTTGTTGGCTGTGTAACTATGAGTTGGTGTGACAGTGTTTCTGGCTAACCAGCACAGCCTGCAGTGACGCTGGGGTTTTGACCTGCTCTGAAAATTGCCCTTTTTCCTCCCCTCAAATCAGATATCTGACATCAAGTAAGAACAACGATCTTCCAAACTTTAATGATCCTGAATTAATTTACTTTAGCCCTCAAGTGATGTTCAATTCCGGGCAGCTTTACACCATCGGGGAGCTGAAACATCTTGCACAGCTTTGAAGAGCCTTGCAAAACTGCCGCGTTGGCTCCCAAATTTATCTTTGTAACACTCTCCAGCCCTGCCTCGGAAGACAACATCTAGCTTCCTTCAGTCTTTGGCTTGCCTGCCGAGACTGCCAATTAGTTGATGGTCTTCCAGCAGGAACTGCTCTCGGAACCTTCAAACACTTTTCCTGCAGGCTGCTAAATACCCAGCCATGAGCCAAAAACCCAAACCCAGGCACATGCTGCTCGCGCCCGAGGATGGGGGAAGGGAAAACGACTCGTCCAACCTGACCATCAACACCAAGGGAAATGCCAAAAATAAAATAATAAAAAAAAAGGTCAGAATCAAGATGAAAAGAAAGCCAGATCTTTAAAATTCTCCGTTTAATTACCCCAGGGCCTGATGACCGATACTGCTCCCATTCCGAGTGCAGCCCCTTAGCTCAGCAGCCACACAGGCAGTGCTTTAGCGTGGATCGCGCTACGTGTGATACGCCAGGGAACGTAACGCCTCTTCATTCCCTACGTTGGTCTCTACACACCGTGTTCTCCCAGCTGCGAGCACAGCACGAGATCTGTTTATGTGTTCTGTGTGTTTTAGCCATGGGAACTGTCTTGTGCTCTTGATTATCCCAGTTATTTGGGGACATTCAGCTTTAGTCTGGCCCCTTTTCAACTCTGCTGGACTGCACCTCAACCTGATCTATTATCCTGCTGCTAAGTCCCGGGTGTCTCAGGCAATAGCTGAGTCTAGACAGAGGGAAAAAACTCCAGACTTACAAGTCCTGGAATCCCTGGTAGGAGGTGGCAGAGGTGAAGACATCAAGCAGCCCGATGACCTGATGGAGGAGAGAAGTCCACATTTAAACCTGGAAAGCATTTGCCATGCACATGGGACTTGGGTAGCAGCTCTCCAACAGCAGACACACGTGGGTGAGCACCGAGAACTCCATCTGAGGAATCCAAGGACTCCTCGCTATGCTGCGCAGCTGCTTTTCCTCTTACTAATACACAGGAGCACCCATTACATACCTGCTTCAGCCGGGTGCCAACCGGGCACAGCAGACAGGCAGCAGTTAAACCCAAGACTGCCTGCACGTGCCAATTAAAGTAAAGGTGATGCCACCAGAAAGGACTTGCTCCTAGGTGGTGAGAACCCCCCCTTGTTTCATCAGGAATGGAGAGAAATGAGTACTTACGTTCTCATGTTGCATGTGCTTCAACAACATGAGCTCTCTGTATGCTCTCTTGGCAAAGATCTCCGACTGGAACGGGCGGCAGAGCTTCTTGATAGCCACTTTCTCCCCCGTCTTCTTGTCTATGGCTGAACTGCAGCAGACAAATAAAACCCAGTTCTGACACTGGCAGTTATGTTTTAACAAATTTTGCAATACCAAAGGTCTTCTCCTAGAGAGGAGCCAATTCTGGAGCTCACAAAGAAAGGCCCCTTGAGAGACCCAGTGGAGCTCTGCACACACAGATGTTACCCTGAGTGGCTCCGGGCAGCAGAACATGGCCCGTGCTCTTTGGGATACCGAGCAAAGCATTAGCGGCTCGGCTTCATTCCCTTGAACCTGCAGAAACAAGCTGGAGCTAACAAGGCTGCGAGAACCACAAATGGGTAAAGCTCAGGACCAGTTCTACCTCTGCCATCCCCTAACGCATGGAGGTAAGGGAATAAAACAATTTCTGCTTTGCCATCTGCTTGGAGATTGTCATCTCTTAAGATATCAGCCGCCTTCGCTGTATTCCGGAGCAAAGACAGGGCATGCCACGCGCTGAAAACGCAGGCTGCTGGAATTAATTCTCCATCTTTGACGCTCTGCACATGCTTCTGTGTAAAAGCAGGTCTGGCTGAAAGTGAGAGTCTTTTATAAAGCTCACAAAAAGATGGTACCACAGCCATTGCTGGAGATGGGGCATGTTGTTCCCTCTGGTCACACTGACTGTTTGCAGCTGGACAGGGCGACCCTGCAACACTTCCTCTGCTTCTGGAGGCTCCTTGATCAGGCCCCAGGTTTTACCAGGTGAGAAGTGGGGAGGGAGAAAGAGCTGCAATTTGGGATTCTCAGTGGTGTTTTCTGGGGGGGCTCAGTGCACCCCATTGCACAGCAGTGCCTCAGCCCTTCCTTCACCCCTCCAAGAGGAAAAAAAAAAAAGGGTTTTCCCTTGCCAAATGGCGCTGGGGTTTCCAGAGCAGTTCCCCCCACTTTGTAAATCCTTATCTTGCCTCCTGGGGAAACAGAAGGGCATTGACCGGTGTGTTCAGTCCCACGGCTTTTGGCTGCACAGGGCAACCGAGCCCAAGTGAACGCGGGCATTCGCACTTTGCACGCGTCCGCCAGCCTTGCGCAGACGCATTTCCCTGCTTCCTTCTCCAAAGGGACGCGTGATTCACCCCGCCACAGTCCCCGACTGCCAGGCTCCAGCCACCGCTCCTTCCTTGAGGCTCTCGGAGGACCCGAGACAGGGAGGGGCAGGTACCATAAAGCTGTAAAACAACATTACCGTGACCTCCAGGGCCGTCACTCGGAGGCCGGATTTCATAAACAGGGAAATGTCTCCTGTAACACCCCAATGAAACGGTGCGTTTTGCTGGGGTTAGGGCTGATTGCATTCAGGAGAGGTGGGAATATCCCGCTCCGTGTGGCTTTCCCTTCAGTTCAGTGCTGAGGAGGGGTTATCAGTTCCTTGCTGCAGATCTTGGAAGTCTCTTGCACAGCTTTCTCCGCTTGTCAGCCACAAGAGATCGGCTGTGGTGCATCCTCCGGCAGTCTGGGCTATCAACAGTTCTCATCACCCTCCCCGATACCATCGGGCAATCTCCCTGCTCTTGGCCACCGAGGTCCCTCCAGTCACTCCAAACTATGCGTGCCAAGAGCAGACGCATCCTTCGGGAGGTGCGATGGAGACTTCCTCAGTGCATTCAGCCGGGAAAAGC
The DNA here is from genome assembly GCF_000687185.1 of Egretta garzetta. Classification (NCBI taxonomy): domain Eukaryota; kingdom Metazoa; phylum Chordata; class Aves; order Pelecaniformes; family Ardeidae; genus Egretta; species Egretta garzetta. Next base: position 238,779 of record NW_009259598.1, read on the forward strand.
AAAGGAAGTGCTGGAACAGCCACACCGGGCAGCTTCAGCCCTGAAGATGGCATCGGGTAGCTTAGGAGGGCAGTGAAGAGTTGTCTCCGTTTCAGGACTTCAGCAGGTGTCGGCAGAGGGGACAGCTCCCTGTAAAGTCTTCTGAGGAGCCAGGGAAGTAAGAGGAGGGGACTCGGACCACCGTAGTCCAAGAGCCTCTGCAGAATTCAAGGCAGATTTCCTCACCTGAGGGTGCGTGTTCTTTACCTGCCCTCCCAGCTGCAGGCCTACAGAGCACCCAACCCCACCACTCAGCACAGGGAGCCGGGGGGACGGAGCTCGTGCCCAGCACCAACAGCGGTACTTTCACCCTCGCCATGAGGCACGGCTAGGAGTTAGCCCGGCGAGCCCACCGGCTTCTCCCCAGCGCAGGTGTAATGAACGGCTCAAGTCGGGGATGACACCGGGCAGGCAGAGCTGTGTCCCTGCCTTGGCTGGCAGAGATCGGCAAGACCAGCATTGGAAGGGTCAGAGGGCTCTTCTTCTGCAATCACGTTCAGCTGGAAGCCAAATCACTACAGATTTTGGCAGAATTAATCAGGGCAGAAATGCATCTTTGCTGTTTCCCCCCCCCCCCCCCCGAGTTCAGTTTTTCAGCTGCTCAGGGAGGTGTCAAAGCCAGCAGCTCCCAATAACGCTGTGACAAGAAAGCTTCCCAGCAGTTCCCAGCAGAGGACAGCAAATCCTAACACCACACACTTGGCTTTGCACCAAACCCTCCCTGCTGAGCACCCTCCCTGCAGTACCACCACCCCCCGGGACCCAGGGCTGCTGTAGCACCCACCCCTCCATCCCAGAGACCTCCACAGCAGCCGAGACTTTCACAGGGACCAGTAAAAGATTTGTCTTATTATGGTTTGGGGTTTTTTTTATGATGGGCAAGGAAACTTTGCAAGGATTTCCCTCTACCCTTTTACGCCCTGTCTCTATTTTCTTTTAGTCTTCCTGCTTTCCCCTATAAAAACCAGAAGACACTGTACAAATATTAAAAAAAAAGGTCAAGTTTAGTCTTGCCCAATTTTGCAGGACTCCTTTAAGCGTCTCAGAAGCTTAAATGCACCTGGACAGCAATGCAGGGAAAGGGAACGGGGCGCCTCTTTGTAAACAGGCAGCCAGGGGACAGGGACAGAACCTGGGCCCCAGAGTTTCTGGATCCGTGCCGTGGCAGCCAGCAGACTTTGCCCAACACCTACAAAAGGGGACACACCTTTTTTTTTGTTTTGTTTGTTTTTTGATTTTTTTTTTTTTTTTTAAAGCTCAGCCTGTTATGAAACCAGGGCTCCGTGCAGATCCCATCAACGGGCTGCTCCATATTTAACCTTTCAAAAAGTTGCCCATCTCCTCTGGTTCACCAGTGTAAACCAAGCCACATCTGATCTCTGCTCGCTCTCGCTACAGGCACCTTTGCCCAACCGATTAATTAACAGCAGCTCGTGCCGCTCACCCGTAGGTTGAGGATTCTCAGCTGCCAGGAAGTCCCAGCCTGTTACCGATCCTGCGTTACAATATTTTCTATTTCATAATTCCAAGGTGGGGGTCAGAAATTCTCCCTTAGTGCAGGCTTGAGACCAAGGAGGCTCAAAAGCCACCTGACCCCCTGAGCCAAGGTGACAGCCCAGGTGACAGCCCAAAACCACCTCGCTGCACCTGGCAGCCCTGCCTACCTGCTCCTGCCTAAGGACACCCGTCAAGGCAGGAAACTTTCCCCTCCCTGCCCACCCAGGGCAACCACAGGAGGAAACATCTCGGTTTCTTGAAGCAACCAAGTCTCCAACCCGCTGCCGGCACCGGAGCGGGAGGCAAACCACCTTCATCACACATGCAAATGGCCTTTCCTAATGGAGGGGTGCCGACAGGCACCTCCTCGTTTCCCCCCCGGCGCGGTACTTTCAACACCCCCAGCTCGCCCCTTGCTGCCGACCCCACTCACCACACCGAGCCGTAGGCTCCGGACCCCACGGGGTGGAGGGACGTGTATCTCCTGGGCAGCTCCCAGAGGGTCCTGTTCACCTCCTGTCTGTAAAAGCCTCTTCTCCTTGCGATGTTCATCGCCCGGCGGGTGCGGGACTGCCACCCCCCCAGAGTACCGGAGTACGGGAGGGCTTCTGGGGTGAGAGCGCGACGGCGAGGCCTCCTGCGCTGGTGAAAAAGGCTCTAGCGAGTTTCCTCCTCGGCTGTCAGCTGTTGGGAGCGTGAAGGGACATGACTCGGGGCCCTCCTCCCTCCGCCTCCACATTG
>NW_009259598.1:241263-271580 GCF_000687185.1 Egretta garzetta
ACCTGGCCGCCGGCTGGGAAATGTCCTCCTGGGGCTCGGCAGGGGGGGGATCTCGTGAAATCCCTGCTCTGAACAAGCGGATGAGTAAGGACTTGTCGAGCCGGGGAATCTGGGGGAGAAGCCGCAGCGCCTCGTCAGACAAGCGGGGACATTCTTCTTCCCAACGGATGGAGGATGGCTCCCAGCTCGTGCCGAAGGACACCAGGGTGTTACGTCCACAGAAGAGCAAGGCAGCCGTGGTGATTTCCTCCCAAGCCTGGTTTCCCAGCAGAGCGGGGCCATGGTGACAGCGGGTGAAGCTTCTCTGCCTGCGTCCAGGTGACTGCAGCGAGGAGGCTCAGGAGCAGCCATGAGATGGGACCATCCCCACAACTGTTCCTGCCCCAGGCTTTGCTGAGTCTGGTCTCATGTCCTGCAGCAGGTCTAACCCCCTTTGCAGGTCTTCTTGGAGAGCGCAAAGCCCAAGTTCACCGCTGCGTCTACCGGCACCACACCAGACTGGCAAACCCAGCCCATGAGAAGGTCCCTTCCCGGTAAGCAGAGACCACCTCGACATTTTGCTCCAGCTTTAGGAGGCTCAGGTGGGGCTCCCACCGAGGAGGCAAGTGCATCCTACCTGCTTTCCTAAGGAAGTGACTAAGCTGTGCCTTAATGAACCTGCCTTACAGCCAGGCTTACACCATGCTCTACCCCACAGCCCTCACCCCTGCCCAGAGCCTAATCCGCAAAGGTGTCCCTGCTCCGAGCACGGCTGTGCAGCAGGATCAGAGCCACCCGATAAATAGGAATGACTGAAAAGGCACCGTCGGGGCGTTAGGAGCGGCTCACTTTGCCTGCTTACAGGTGAGCGCCGCAATAGACTTTACCATGGGCCCTCACCTTCAAATGGCCACGGCAAGGCCTGCCATGATATAAAACACAAACGAGGGACAGGGCGCTACAGCAAATTAACCTTGCTTATGTACATACGTGTAAATAAGCCCTGGCGTAGCAACAGCACAGCGAGGAAATAAACCGAGGATGGGCTCGGTTCTATAAATATACCTGTGAGCAAGAGGTGTTACAGCAGAAACTCCTGGTACATCAGCAAATGTGTAACTCATTTGTCATCTGGTGAACACAACTCTTGCTCAGCTACGCGTGCACACGCAGGTAATCAGTGCGTAATTAAGGAGTTTTAAATATCTAGGGCATGTCTTGGCTGTAGAGAGGTGAATTCATTCAAGTGACTGATTCAAATCGAATAGGAAACCTTAAGTAACTTGATTTTGTAGGTGGAATTTGTTTTTTTCCCCTCCAAAACAATCCTCACTGATTGTAGGTTGGGGTATTTTTGCTGACCAGGATATGTGGTAAATGAGCACATTCAGGATTTGTGTCTCTTGGGTTTTAGGGATTTTTCTTTTCCTCCCAGAAAATAGCAAATGGCAGGTCCTCGTCAGGCTTTTTCCCTCCCCTCTCAGTTTGTACCAAGGCAAGCAAAAGGTGAAGACAAGCAGGAAGGCGGCTCCCACGCAGGGGAGAACTCCCCACGCTGCTCTGTGCTTCCTCAAACCAGCCCCGCGCATCTCCCGGTTCTACCGAGGCCTGGGAACCCCGCCTAGCGAGGCTTTCGTTAGCGTGAAGGACACAGCTTTGGTCAATCATTCTTCTGAGCGAACAGCACTGATACACAACAGGAAAAAAGCTCCCCTAGGAAGAGCCATGATGCTCCCGCTCCCATAACACCCTTCCAGCACTGACCAGAGGGCAGCTGAAGAGGGGGCGGGGGGGAATAAAATACCACTTTTAAATGGCAAACACACACAAACCAGTACTACTGGGGAAGGGCCCCAGGTGCGGGCAAGCAGCAGAATTTTGCTGTGTTGAATAAAAAAACTACACTGAAAAAATACAAGGCTGGGTTTTCCCCGTGTCCAGTACTCACGGTCAGACTCTAAGCTGGCTTCATATCACAACACGAGGGAGAAACCCACACGGTGCTAAAGCTGTTGAGTGCAAGAGGTTTGTAAGTACCATCAGTGCAGTACATCTGAAAAATAGGTTTTATTTTTAACCAGTGGTATCGTGACATCTTATCTGGCATAACCAATTACAGCAAAATTCATGGATAGAAACAAAATAGCAGATCTCTTTTTTTTTTTTCTCTTTTTTCTTTTTTTTTTTTTTGAAGTGCGTCCTCCTGTTCAGCCTGCAGGCAGCTGAGCAGCATTGCACTGAAGGTAGGGAGTGCATGCCACAGGGGCTCCCGCCGGAGCACGGACTCCGAAAGAAACATTCCCACTCGCACAGACACACACACACACACCACACACGCACACACATACAACACATCTATATTTTTAAAAATCTTGAGCAGTATTTCCGCATGGAATCACACTGTAGCATCTACACATAAAATGGCTGATAAAAATAATCTTGCTGTAGGTTTACATAGTATATCTACATTTTCATTTGAATACCTGGACTGCTGGTCCAGCAGAAAAGGGAGGTTTTCTGTCTTGATTTTGTTGGGCTGAGGAGAGTTTTAGCCCAGAGCATGAAATAACTGCTCTCTTCCTCTCACCCCAGACTTTTATTAAGTGTTTGACCCGAAGAGATCACTGGAAAGTAGCCTAGGAAGAATCAATGGCTTTGTCATCCGCGTCCCATCCCTTTGTGCTGCCTCGTTCAGACATGGGGTAAAACCACTACGAACAGTTCCTCTCCGTCCCATCAGTAACAAGAACACAGAATACTGCAAACGCCTTTCTCCTCACATACGTCGTCCACGCAGGACGCCCGCAACAAACGCGCGCCTAAAAACGTCTCCTCCACCAGCCCTAAAACCGGGCTCCCGAGCTCCCCAGGTACGGCTCCAGCACACAAACGTGCCCACAAGCAAATACAAAATATCTGAACCATGTTTGTATTCAAACATACTCCCCTTTCGTGTTTCCTCAGGCAGAGATCAACCTGCTAAAAAACAGCCAAGAAGCTCTTATCTGAGAGGGTAAAAAAAAACCTCTAGTAAATGTTAGTTTTATATATATAAATATTTATATTTATAGATATAGACAGTGAAAGGGAGATGGTGGTTTTATGCACGCTTACTTCTTTGCTTTGGATTCCAATACTTCTAAAAAAATTCTTTTCAGGAAATAACTTAAGTTCTGGCACAAGATGCCATAGTTGTTTCTTTGAAGAACATTTTTTACATTTGATCTCACAAGAAACCCTCCGTCCCAAGCTCTCCTTCTCCGAAACCAGAAGGTCAGAACACAAAGAAAAAGGTGCATGTTTCTGTGCCGAGTGTTTTAGCCTTTCCTCATCAAAGCCTCCAGAACGGCAGGGATTTCACAACGAGCTGCAGCGTAAGAGGAAGGATGCTGTGACTTCATGGCACTGGCTGAGGTACTCAGTGAAACAGTTCACTGATGATTTAACTGCCCCAGTGCCACCCCCGAAAGAGTAACGACAAAAATCAAGCAGCTCTACGTGCACATACAGCTACGACATGCAAAAACACCCCACCTTTTGAGGAACAAAATACAGAAACGCGTGGCTAGCAAGGATCCTCTCCCGCCTCTGTCTCCTGCGAGCTAATGCTGGGAAACCTCAGAACAAGAGGAGAGGAAGAGGGAAAAATACAGGAATACTCAATCCAGGCGTAGAGGCCGTTGCCTTGGAAAGTTGTTGCTTGATTACATCAAGTTCGTGCCTGGCTATCTGGGAGCCTTCACCCTGAAAAACTGTGGGTCAGAGATTCCCACTCCAGACTTCCTTTCCTCTTTCTCCCCATTCCATTTAAGGCACAAACTTATTTACAGTTTCAGACAAAACCTTTTCATGTTCCAAGAATCAGACAGTAGAAGGCCTCTACGTTCTGCTGCACCAGGAAGATCTGGACGTAAATCAAACATCCCTCAACCCCACCTTCAGTCCTGAAGAAAACAGAGGACTCTCTAAGCCTGTAGACCAGCTTCCATTATTTTGAGGTTACTTAACTGTAGAAGAATTGATAAATGGCAACGATTGTAACCAAACTTTAAATGTCAGCTTCCCCACCTTGCCCCAGCAGGGCAAACTGGCTGAGCACTGTTACTCTGGAAGGACTAAAGAGCAGTCAGGACAGGTCTCGAGGCTCGCCCCAGGCTGTACACAGAATACAAGAGAGCATGCAGCATGTTTACATAGACTCAACTTTCTTCCCTCCCCCCCACCCTCCCCAATTCCACACACACAAACCCCCTCCACCAAGGAGAATATTGTTGTGACGAGGCACTTGAGCAATGATTGGAGAGTCCCTATGAAAAGGCCTTCCCCTCACAGTGAAGTGGGACAAACAGAAGAGATCAGTTTCTCAGGACTCCATCTCCTCTTGGTCAAGCGGTGGTGGCACAAAGCTGATTACTTCATCATAAGTCAGGCCTGGTGGGAGAAGCGTGACAGGAACTTAATAGGCCATACTAAAGACATCCCTCATGCAAGAAAACCTGCAACAATCTTAAAGGTTCTAACGGTGTTTTAAATAAAAACCATGGTTTGATTAAGAAGCAAAAGAAAAGAACAGTTACGCCATTCTCAGGGACTAGCATACACAATAAAAGATACTTCCAGCATGCTGAGGAGATGTGAGTAGGTTTGAAAACAAAGACATGAGTAACTACATCACCTACGTGTTTGTATGCTCATGGTAATAATTAGTTACCAGGGATTATGCTACTTATGTGCACCACGCGCGATAGCTTCGCTTGGCGTTAAGGACCTCAGAACAAACAGAATGCCCATGTTTTTATCAGTTTTATCTGTGCCTCTGACCACCACGGCTTAGTTGCACCACAGCTATGGAACGGACCCCAAGGGAAGCGGGTTGACTCTCTCTCTCCCGTCCCCCAAACTCACTTTTCCATTCTTCAATCTCAAGTTCTCTACTTTCAAAAGACTGGTCGTAGGGGTCTGCCACTGGTTCATCGTCCGGGTCGTGATACTGAGCAAAGTAGGCATGAGCCAATGCTTCTGCTGCAGTGATTCGTTTGTCTGTATCCAGTACCAACATCTTCTCTAGCAAGTCCACAGCTGCAAAAGCACCAGAACAGAAAAGGCTTTTACATAGCGAGCTGTGTGACGCCATATCCTGAAGTGCAAGCTCATAAAAGCCCGATGTATATGAGGAATCCGTAGTTTCTCAGGGCCCACCCATCACCCACAATTTCTTCCTCTCATAACCTCAGCCCACACACACTTTGTAAACTTTGAGAATGGTACATGGCTCTATTCTGAACTACTCCTGCAGTCAAAACAAAACCTTGGGCAAAGTCTTGGTGTCCCAGGACCTGCTAGCTTCAGCTTCAGGAGGAGCGCGACATTAAAAAGCAAGCCTTACCTAGTGGATTGGCACCAATAAACACATTTTCAAAGTTCATTTTCGGCATGTAAGACAAAGACTGAATGTAGTTTCTCGCCTGTGGAAATAAATACTCTGTTGAAGTTTAATACAATCCAGCTGCCAAGACAAGAGTACATTTCATTCATCCTGAAGCACCAGTTATTATGGTCTGTCTCCTCACTTTGCCTTCTCTTTACTTATTCTGATACTTACTAAGCCCACGAGCGTTATCCCTTCCCAAGTAAAGGCCACTCAAGACAGCGGAGGAAGAGCTGACGTTATTTGGGGTTCATGCAAGACTGAAAAGCAAAGAGGTGCTGCAAGAGCTGACTGTCTTGGAGTCTCGGCAAGGCTGCGTGCAGTACAGTGCCTGGGGGTAAGCCGCACAACATGGCACACAACACAAAACCGACTCCCATCCAGGCTCTCCTGAGCCTCAGACGTCTGTGGTTGAGTACGCACTGTCCAAATCTCAAGTCTCCATTTAGTAAGAAAATCTTGCTGGAGAGCAGGTAGTTAGTCACCCACCCCATGCCACATGCGAGCACATCATCTATAGAAGCAGCAAACACTGCAAGTGAAGACCTGCCCTGCAAACCCCCCTCATCTGCTCAGGTCTCACCTCGTGGCTGGGCATCCTGTTAATGAGATATGCAGGGGGTGTTCCCGTCAGACGCATGATCTGCTGAAGCTGGTTAATATCTTAAGTGCCTAGTCAAGGGCTTTGTTAAAAACAGTGCAAAAACCATTTTAAACAGAAAACAGCTGCATACAAAGCATCTCTTCTGCAAACCACAAGGCAAAAGCCAAACAGGCAGGGTCGACTAATTTTTTCAAATACTTGTGAAAAGTTTAGCAATTGCACTAGTGAACACTTCAAACAATGCAGAATTACTGATCGGTTGGTAACAGCGTCAGTACAGAAAGTATTTCTGCCCGCCATAAGTAGCATTACACTACAACACGGCTGCATTCGCGTTTCCCAACAGCTTTAAGCCACCAGAGGAGACGTTTCCTTTGGCTGAAGCTACTCTTCAAAAATTTTCCTAGGCTGCTGCAGCTAGAAACAGCCTGAGGAAAATGAACGAGAATTAAAACAGAAGCAAAAATTGTGTCCTCTGCACTGGTTACCAGCTTTTTTTCTTGCTGCATAGAAAGTACTTAAGTTCCTTGTGGTGCAAAGTGAAATCGGCTCACAATTGGCACCTCCTTCTAAACAGCTTTGAATGCGCTTTGGTATGTGGGCGAGGTGACAGAAGGCAATAAATGCAAAATTAGCAAAACATTAGCATTGCATAAGACAAACTTAGCTGATGTCAGTGAACAGACAGAGAAAGTAAGAGCAAGTCAAGTAATGCAGCAGAAAAACAAATACAGAATTCATTACAGTGACACAATAAAGGCCCTCAAACACTTATTAGTTTTGCGATCTCCATACAACTGAAAAAAATTAGTAGAAACGGTACCTTACTGCAATTTTTTTTTTAAACAGACTCTTGATTTGGACCTGGCTAAGAGCAATTATTCTTTTTATCGTGCAATGTTAAGAAAAAAGACCCACTTCAATCTTATGTATGCCAAGTAATCTTTTGCTTAACCTAGTCAACCTTTAAGCTTCTCTCTCACTAATCCCCTGCACTTCAAATACCAGCCTAGCCTTAGTGTCAGCTCACAGGGTGCCCAAAGCCGCCTGCGTTAGGCGGTTCTGACCTTCCCAGGGGCAAAACATCCCAGGGCTTTTTAAATAGGTGTGATGTTCAGCAAGTTGACCAATTGGTTCCAAATTGCACCACACTCTATCATCATCAAACACAATTCGAGGCCAACCCCACATCTCCCGTCACTGTTACATGAAAAAGAACATAAGCTGCAGGACAAAATCTCATCATCACCGCGCTGATCCTCTGTTACGTATCAGAAACAGCAGAGTGACTTGCTGAAGTACGCTGCTCGTTACCTCTACGCAAGTTCATCGCTCACGGTGCATTAACTTGTTAACCTGTACTGTTACAGCATCTCTTCCTCTAACTTTTATGCACTTCACCTTCAGAAACAGTAAGATTCAATGCCATTTAATAGTGTCTTTGCAGAAGTTCACCCTTCAAGATTGGAACGATACAGAAATGGCAGTATGGCTGAAAATAGAGGTCACCCTTTAAAAAGGAGACTGCAGAAAGCTTTTTGCTATTACCTTGATAGAGGGCCCCATACAGCAATACCGTTTAATTACACGGCACGATTAGTTATATTCTCAGCAGCCTATATACTGTGTGCCCTGGAAACAGCTGCCACGTGAAAGCACCTAAAAGGCATTTTGGATTTTATGCTACAAAAGCAGAGATGGTGGCAGCAGCAGATATTAATCATACTGCAGAAGGGACTGTGTGTGTTTAGAGGGTAATGCACTTGCTCCGGTTTGGAAAGATCCTTGGGTAGGCAATCTGGAGAAATAATAATAATAGAGACGAGCCTCAGGCTCTTAGCTGTGAAAAATACTTCCCCAGCAGCATCTGATCGTACAATATATCACGAAGTATAAACCCACAAACTGAAAGAAAAGTCACGAAGCAGTAAAATGAGAATATGGAAGGAAGAAATCATACCACAGGCAGAGGTAAGAGGAATGAAGATCAGATACACACAGCATAAGAACTCAAAGCCATCCAAGAGCAAAGAATGACAAAGGAAGAAAAAGAACAGAAAATAAATCCCCACACATACTATAGATAGACTACAGGAGGGCAGCACACAAACTCGGGACTTCCGAAAGGGCAGATATTACAATCAAAGTGTAAACTCACAGACTCTGAGGAGATTTTCTTCAAAAGCTCAGGCCCTGGGGTTCCAACGAGTCTCAAAATGAGCTTCAACTGATCAATATCTAATGATGGACCATAAAGGAAAATGCTGGGACAAATCAAAATGAAAAGCGCAACATATCAGCCTATTAATGTTGAAAGTTAACGCCTGCCAAGGCCTCGACTGAAAGGCTATTTTAAGCAAACTGTGTTCATTCCTCTCGTTTAAGATTGAATACCCCCATGTAGCACAGCTCTGTCTGCATCAGACAGATCCAACGACTTCTCTACAAATAGACCACATGCATCCAACCGGTCACTGCATCCTTAACTATTGTGAAGCAGAAGTCAAAGATTTTGCCCCACTGGCAAAAGATCAGTTTACATGCTCACTTCACCCTTTCAGGCCCCACACCGAAGTAGCAGCAGTTAGCAGGATTAGGTTGTGTTAGTGACAGATAAAGTAAAGCAGAAGGCTGAAAAGTGTAGGCACTAATATTAAAACAAAATAAAGTCAAGGCCTTTTGTGAACAACTTCCAAGGCAGTTCCGCCACTTGGAAAGTAAGAAAATGACTGGACCCTGCTCGCAACCTACAGCATCCCTGACCCTGAACATGGGGTGCACCTTTCTTTGGCCCAGAGCAGCTGGGGTGCTGCAGCCAGCAAAGGGGACTGGCCCTCACCAGCTCCCTGGAGACCAGCAGAGCAGGAGGCCAAAGCACTTGGATCTCCCTTCTGCCCTACACACCCGCTGGAGCAGCAGAGAGAACAGAATACGGGCCCAGATTTAAAATCTCTATGTAGAAAGCTCTCAGGATGTAACATTGCAGATGCAAAGAGTGCTTTATCCAGAGCAGAGCTTCCACCAGGCCACGTACCAATGCGAGCTGCCCTCTTTAACAGGGCAGAAAAATGAAATATTTGGCATAGATGACAAAACATACACTTGAGGGAAAAAATCCACTAAATACACAGTTGTATATCTAAAACTCAAGACAGTAAGGAGATATGAGGCATCTTTTTAAAACCATTAAAAAAAAATATATCCTTTCTTCTCTGAATTATCCTCCATGCTGCTCTTCAAAACCTACTAGGATTTCAGACCGTGTCTGTAATGTTTATATTTGCCCTTAAAATTGTATCAAAGTAGTTACACATTTTCCTTTCAATAAGAGCAGTCTACTTACTGGACAGTGTTTTTTGGAGATATGAGGCATCTTTTTAGATATAGTTGTTAGAACACCTTTTAATTCCAATACTATAAGCACTTCAAATATTGTCTCTTTTTTTAAAAAAGAAGAAAAAACCCTCAGAGTTCCTGTAATACTGACAAGCTGTATATACAGGAAATTGCCAATACTTCACTAAAACCTTTATCTTCTGATGTAAAGTTTGGTCTAAAGCTTTACATACAAAATGAGATAAAAGCCCTGGAAAGAGTACTTTGTCAGAACAGCTGAACTAATTTCTCACTTCAAGTTGCTTGGCCAACGCCCACCTACTTAAACACTCAAAACCTAAGAGTAAATCCAATGTGCCTAGTTGGATTTAGCTTAGCTGCTGAATTGCCAACTCTTAATTGTCAATGCTTAAAATGAAATCAGTCTATCTACTGGTGTAAGAGTAACCACAATTAGCTCACTTAAATTGGCTTTTCTTCAGTGCCATTTAAAACAGCCCTTACACCTTTCACTCATTCTTGTGCAAGGAACAGTTGTGCAAATTTTGGACTGCCAGCATGCCTCAGAAGTCACATGCCATACCTAAGTTTAAATACTTAAATTCTTTTAAAGGTATTTAAAAATCACATACACTAGGTGGGCCAGCAACACTGCTGCCCAGTTTGCTGTCAGCTTGTTCCCCAGAGGACAGCATGCTATGGGGAGATGCTTGTGCACTATGCTTCAGCGCCTTCTCAGATAAACAAGAGAAAACACAGAATGCGTAACTGGCACATGCCAGAACCCAACCCTGCTTCTAGTTTTAGGCCTGCCATCTATAACCTGCAGCATTATTTAACTACAGGGCCTACCACGTCCCAGAGAAATGAGCCATAAGCAATTAAAGACAGGAAAAACACTCAGTAAATACAAAGCAAAAGGAAAAAAAAAACCAAAACACATGTGCATGGAGAAGGAAAGCGCAGCATGCAAACCCCAAACGCCATCACCAAGGTACCCCCAAGGAGTGACGAGTCTCAGTGATTCTAAAATTCCAAAAACAACCTGCCATCACCACCAGTAGCAGGCACCACAAGATTGTAAGAGCTTACCCAGGCAAAGCAAAGTTCAGAAGTTGTTTTAGCTGCCACCACAAGCCAAGAATAAGATGTAGCAGAATATGTAATTTCAGACTGGTTAGTTATCACGGAAGTCTCATACTACTAAATAAAAACAGTAGTAAAACACTCTTCAGAGTTTAAAGGGAATACAGTCAACTTAAAACATACAGAAAAATTAAATTGGTTAAACTGGTACAAAACATTCAAGATATTTTTATTTGTACTTTATATCATTTTATGCAAGTCAAATTGTCAAACTTGAAGTCAACTTTCCTACTTATTTGTATGAATCACGCACATTAGAAGAGCTGTAAAAAAAAAAAAAAGAATATATATTTAACAGAAACTGATCTTGGCATAAGACAGACACAATAACAAAAAGAAAGCCTCTAGGTAAGCCTCACATTAAAAGCCCAAAGGACTCTGATTTTCATTATCTCCATTTTTTTGTCTCTGGCTAGTCTTCCCTGCAATCACGCTTCCCTTCACCTCCTGGCAGCGCTTTTACCAATACTAGGAATCCATCTTTCATCCAAATATTTCCACCCATAGATTACAATAGGAACAATTCAATTACCTTACATTCAGTTTTAAGTTACGAATATTGTAGCAATCCTGCAGACCTAAACCCATATTAATCACAGGGTTTTCTTCTAAGAGTATCTATCTACAACTCTTGCTTTAAGTCAATGACAGCCATGTTCAGAATCTCAACAGATTAGGTCCTTCAGAACTTAAAATTAAATTCAGCGTTAGTTTCTCAGTGGCATAATCATCATAGATGGTATGGAAGATCAATCATCTCAGAATATAACTTTATTACTTACCAGATTAAATTAAACAGCTTGCCTGTACTGAAGCCCCTTACAAGTAACGTATTTCTTTATACAGCCCAGGGATGCATGTCTGACGGACTGTAAATATCATCACACCATTTCTGCTAAATCCTTGGTGAAAGGGACCAATATTTCAAAGAAGAGAACCATCAGAACAGGAGGATGATCATCCTGGGAAGGCATTACCTAATTTGTCACTATCCATTCCACTTTGGAAACGTGAAGCTGTACAGTTGAGAAAGTTAACATCGTGAGACCAAAAAGCAAAAACAATGTAAAATTTTTGGTTGTTGAACTGGAGCAGTTTCCAGTTTCCTGAACACACAGAGTACAGTCACGTTGCCTCCAACTGCAAAGTGATTTCCCTAGAACCGCAGTGGGTTTGGATATACTATATCCTTGGCTACTAGCAGCATGGTAAATATACCTTGAATTAAGCATGTTAATATTAACTGCAATGTCAGTAAGTCAGCAGTTGCATAGTGACACTGTGGGAGGAACACAGGCCTCAGCAAACCTGTGGGTACAAAGAAATTAAGAGCCCAGAAGTATCCAGCAAGACCTACATCTGGAAAATTCCTAAAACTTTCTCCAAAAATACGTAACAAAAGTATATACAAAGATTTCAAAGAGCCTTCTGAGACAGACAGAAGCTGGAACCCTACTTCTGCTCGCTGTCTTCAGATGTCAGCAAAATTGGAGTGAAAGCTGATGGCTCAGTGCCTTTCTAGATCCTTGGGTAAGTGTTACACGCACAAACAAGAATCAAAACCACAAACCCTGCTCCCCTTATAGTTCTAACCCCATGATCAAACAGCACATACGATATTTAAAGTGGGGAACTGCACACACAGACTGTAAGAATTAGAGTACCACAAAGTTTTTTCTACAATGGGAAAGGATTGGGCCTTATTTTTCTTAAAATCTAACCAATTCAGAACAGAAAAAGCATTTCATTCAGAAGCATTACTACCATTTGCAAAAGAAATTGAGCATTTAAGGTAAGGAATCACAAGCATCTGCTAGGAGATAAAAATTAGTAAAGCATCTTAACATGACAAAGCAGGCAATTTAGATGCTAAAAGTAAACTTCCTTTTGCATTGTGGATACTATTGGCTATAATTCACAGCTAAGAACAAAGCTGGAGGAAAAAAAAAACAACTTTGCAGGCTTGGAAGATAACAGGTTTGTTCAATTCCTAAAGAACACACTGTGAAGCAATTTTTACCTACTGCAAATCCTAGCAGCAAATATTTTTTGTGCAAGTATCAAGATTTTTAAAATCTAAAGTGTTACTGGGGTTAAACAGTGGCAATGGCTTAAAGACTTCTGCTTTGTTTGATTCAACAATTCTTGATTTCTCATTTTTTCTTGACAGAAAAACAAAATCTGCCCAAACCAAATTATACTTGCTAAATCAGCCAACAGAAATGTGGCAACTTTTTTCTAGCTTCTAAGCCACTTTCATGTTAGCACTGCTTCTGCCCCTGACAGAAAAAAGCAGCAGTATAGCAAGTTCAACAAATTTGGAGAGAGATTATGAGGTAGAGACAGGCAGAAAAAGAGGGAAAAAAAAGGTAAAGTTAAAGCACATTGAAAAGAGAGATGAAATTGTGCCAAAACTGGAATGAAAGCTTTCCCCCTGCCAAAGTCTTAGAACCTAGATGCTTTCCAGAAGTCATGTAGTACACAGAAGGCCAGCACTTGCAACACTAGTTTTCTTTTAATCAAATGCTAACGTATTTGAATTAACAGATATTAATAGTGATAAATTAATAAAAGTTATTAAAATAAACAAACTGTAGCTGAAACAATAAACTTTGGTAAGAGGTGGGCAATGTCATTTTCTCTGGCAAATAAAGTCCAATTTCTGGGCAATGAAAAATCTTGCCCGTAGGAAATGACCCCTCTATGTTGCGCCGCTGAACAAAAGTTGTAACAATTTGCATCAAGTCTCAGTTCTATCCTGGGGAAAATCATGACCAACTCCCACAAAGTACGCTCTCATAAGATTGCTGAAGTGTCCTACCCAGCCCACTTTGGTGCAGCAAAGAAATAGTTTCAAAAAGGCGTTATTCGCATCTTGATGTGATCTTTTTCACATCAGTACAAGCACACAGTAAAAGAAGGCTCACAATCTGTTTACGCTCAAGCATGGAAGCGGAACCTAAACATTTCAGAGCAACTTGGAATGAGATCCTTGGCACTGAAGAATCTGCAAACCCACTGCTTTCACAGCATACCACCAGGATACAGAAGAGAGGCCAGAAGGGATGCTTCACATTTGCTAGAAACCTGAAGCGTGAGAGGATTCTTAGCAGACAGCCTACTCCATGCAGTTATTTTCTACAAACTCAAAGAGCAATGAATTTAAATAAACTTAAAGGAAAGTAACTCCCAGAAAGAAATAACATGTGAGTAATTCTAGTGATGCTAACAGACAATAAAGAGGAACAGGTTTGCCTTCTTGCACACTGTGATTGTTTCACGTGCAGCAAAATCAAGAACTCACCTCATCATACTGTGACTAAAAGAAGCCATTAATTTAAAAAACAAACAAACAAAAAAATCCCACCACCAAACCGAGAACTTCTTTTCTTGTGAAGTACGTGAAAGTGAAGATCTCTAACTTCCATTTCAAAAATATATTACTTTTAAAGGATACGGTCTGTACCGGGGAACAACGTTCTTCCAGTCAACAGTTCAGCCATAATGCACCCCACTGACCAAATATCAACTAAACAAAATAAAAAACAAAGCAACGTCATGCAGAAAAATAAAGTCTCAATAGAATCACCCTATCAAACAAGTACAAACAACTTTATCCTTAAATAGTCTTGCAGCATTGAAACAATCTGGGATACATTGCAAGCAGTAACTACGTTGTCCAAGACTTGTCCAAAATACAGAATACTAGATCAGGCAAGTTTTCCTTCCGGAGCATAGCATGCATAATCCACACAATCAAAGAGGCAGAAACCTGTTCAAGACCACTCTGAGGAATGAATTTGCACATGGCCTTACATAAATTCTACCAAAACAACCACGAACTATTATACTACAGATAGAAGTCCATATACATGCAAGAGGAAAAGAGAAAAGAAGAAAAAGTAACGAAGTATGAAATCACAGCAGCACATTATTTTCTTTGATCCATATGCTCTCCTGTACAAGAACTATTCTTAGCACTTGCTTTTCTTCTCTGTGCCTGATCTGAAATGTTGTAGGGAAGCACAGCGTGCTGCTGAGAAGATACTGAAAACTGTGAGGAAGATACAACTGTGAAGAAGTGGCTAAGAAGAGAGAAAAGGAAGGGAGATTTATATACTTTTTAGCACTTCTTCACACCGTAACTCCAGACATTTTTCAGTGTATTCCCAACAGCTTCCTAGAAACACACCTTCTCCTCACCCACTCCATTCACTTAATTTGAAAACCACTGTGCTAGGAAAAATAAGGGGTAAGTGCTGACAATATTTTGCTGACTGTAATTTCAAAGGTTCAAGTTTAAAGGAGTCTTGTGAATGCTATCACAATGATTCTTAATTTACATCTGACAGACTGTGGTTCAAATACTAATTCTATGCCTTCCTCCTTTTAATCACTCATAATTTGCATGACTGCCAACTTACGCGATCAAATAGAAAGTAGCATTTAGAGGACAACCTCTTTTTTTTATTTTTTTTTTCTCCCCAAAAGTCAAGAACTGAAAAGCCTTGTGCTAGCTAAATGCGTTACCTGTCTGGTTGTAATGCATCCAGTTCAGCATGATCTCAGGAGCCCTGTACCACCGGGTAGCCACATACCCGGTCATCTCATCATCCGTGTGTCGGGCCAAGCCAAAATCCAGGATCTACAACAGAAAAGACATCCACTAACTACTGCAGTGGAACAATGCAAACTAGTTAGAGCAAATAACTAGGCAGTTATTGGATTGGGTGGAGGAGACGTGGTGCAACTGCAAAAGCAGATTATGAAACTGAATTTCACAACCTGTTAAAAGACACTAGCCTAGAACAGCGTAGGACTTGACAACCAGAATTATGTCTGGCTATCTTCTCTCTAGAACAACTAAACCCAATCTAAAGCTGTTAACTCTTCACTTTCATGATGATTCATTAAAAACACATGAACAGATAGAGAAAAAACATCCTTACAGCCAATTACAGCTGGGAAGGACATAATGAGTTTGGGCCACAAAAGTATTTCCATCAGGAATTATTTTGTCCCTTTAATTCCAAGGGACATCCACAAAGTATTCACTCAAATCACAGGCAAACCAACCGGACCTTGTGATTCCCTTACCTTTAGCTCACAGTCTTCATTTACAGCTAGGTTGCTAGGTTTTAAATCCTAAAGAATTAAACAACATCAGCATTAACAACAGTATACATGTTGTTTCACAAATTTAGCTAGATAAAAATGTAAATGCAGATAGAAAATAGATTCTAACTGGCTGTAAATATCAACTCTCCATACTCGGGAAAATTATTTCATCCCAGAGCCAGCTGTCTCTTCTGTGGTCCTCCGAGGTGTCACATATAAGCAAAAATGCATAAAGGCTTATTGCAACACCAGTGCCGTAAATGTGTATTTAACAAATAGAGAACCCATTTCACAAAGATACACATCAAACATAGGCAGGAACAGAAACTATGGATCTTGACGACCACTTCCCATGTTTCACCTTTTGACTGTTAAACCAAAATAATTCTCAGAAAAATTTCCTCGTTTCTACACTGTAAGATTCTGTGCTACATTTTTTAAAGACATTGGTTCAGTACAGGAAGCAATCTTACAATAAATACTCACCCTGTGTATTATGTCAGCTGAATGGATGTACTGTAAGGCAAGATGACAAATTTTATAACAGTCCAAGCAGCCTCCTCATTTCTTCACTAGACAATCCTGCCCTACCCCATCCCACACAATCCAAGTGCTATAGCTTGTCTGCAGAAGGAACCCAGTGTGTGTCACTGGGTTCAAGTAGGTGTTTCACTTTGCCTCTCCTTCGGAACACCCAGGAGCACTGCCACCACGAGTGGAACACCACAAGTAAACAAAACCGAAGAAATGGAAGATCCACAGTCAGAGCAGATCAGAGGGCAGCATACTTCATCTTTTTTCAGACTCTGCCCATAGGAACATATAGAAATTTCTTCTTAAATAATACATAGCTTTACTGATACAGATCTCCAGAGAGGTACGAAGGGAAGGAACAATAATAATAAGTTACCCTACGATATGTTGGGAAAGTTACAGAAGCCCCACTATGTGCTTATAGGAATCTCTGAGGATATGACATGGTTTATTTGTGGACGGGTATGGTTGGACTCGATCTTAAAGGTCTTTTCCAACCAAACAATTCTATGATTCTATAACATTCAAGAACTTCCACCTCCCCGCTGATGAGCTATCAACATTCAGGTAGAACAGGGACAAGTACCTTCAGTCCCCGAAGAATCTGGTATATGAGGAACTGCACATGGTCATCGGTGAGTTTCTGGCATTTCACAATGTTGTTCAGATCTGCTCCCATAAGGTGTGTCACCAAGTACCTACGAACAAAAGGGAACACGTAGACTATGAAGCAATCCCTTCCACAGGATTAGGATAAAAATTCCCCATGAAGTGCCAGTAGCAGGGCTGACTGTCCCAAAGCACATTGCTGAATGAAATATCGTTCACAACACTTTACATAACGTAGCAGGTTAGCATGCCAATTCCTACAGCACTGGTCAATAAACCACCAGTGAACAAGTTTGAAGAGTCCAGTAGTTTAGGATGCCCTGGTATCTTTTGTGTTGGAATTCAGAATTGTTTGAGAATGATGGCAGACAAATTAAGGCAGCAAATATTTATATAAAAATCTGGGAGATGTAAGGAAGATACAGAAGATTTTTGTTGCAGTCTTCAGAGAAGTTACCTACACATCATTGAATTCTTCTAGTGACTTGGCAGGGGTGAACACATCCAACAAACCGATCACCTAGAAAGAAAACAGTACCATGAAAACATGGTGAAATCCATTCATAGTATAATATGATACAGTTAGTAAGATCCTGTGTGGGATAGAAACTACGCAGTCCAATAGATGTTTCATTTCCAACTACATGAATCATTCAGATGTAGACATTAATATTCATACAAGATCAGAAACAAACATTCAATTCTTGCATAAAAATATTATTAAGATTAAAAATATACAGCTGTCTTTTCACACCAGCCATCCACTTAAAGCATCAAACGGGAGCCATAGCAAAAAGGCAGGTGTAAACACTGGTTTGAAATACCTAATTTCAAAAACCAATTAAAGTTTGTTCAGGAAATAAATGGATGAGCAAACCAAAAAAACGCAACCACCAGACAAAACTGTTTGCTTCCTCCTCAATTCTTAGTTATACTGCTGACTACATACTATAATAAGAATTGGGAGACTGTACTTGTTTCACTTGTACTGAGTAATGGCTAGAGAAATTCAAGGATCAGTAACGTAGCAATGAATAATAATGACTACAGTAGAAAATAAATCAGGAAAACAGTGCAATGTCATGAGGACCCAATTTTCACAAACAGCTTCACACTGTCATTTATATTTTCTGCCCAAAGAGCAGCTACTCCACCTTTCACTTTACAGCTGAGCTGTTCTAGCAGTAGAGAGTAGAAGTAGATGCATGTATGTATTGGGTTTGCATGGCAAGGTTTTGGTAGCCGCGGGGGTACAGGGGGGGCTTCTGTGAGAAGATGGACCTGCTGCTGGCCAAGGCTGAGTCCATCGGTGATGGTGGTAGCACCTCTGGAACAACATATTTAAGAAGGGAAAAAAAAACAAACCCAAACACCTGTGCACCTGCAGTCAGAGAGAGGAGTGGGAATATGCGAGAGGAGCAGCCCTGCAGAAGCCAAGGTCAAGGGGAGAAGGTGCTGCAGGTGCCGGAGCAGAGATTCCCCTGCAGCCCCTGGGATACAGAAGATTTTTGTTGCAGTCTTCAGAGAAGTTACCTACACATCATTGAATTCTTCTAGTGACTTGGCAGGGGTGAACACATCCAACAAACCGATCACCTAGAAAGAAAACAGTACCATGAAAACATGGTGAAATCCATTCATAGTATAATATGATACAGTTAGTAAGATCCTGTGTGGGATAGAAACTACGCAGTCCAATAGATGTTTCATTTCCAACTACATGAATCATTCAGATGTAGACATTAATATTCATACAAGATCAGAAACAAACATTCAATTTTTGCATAAAAATATTATTAAGATTAAAAATATACAGCTGTCTTTTCACACCAGCCATCCACTTAAAGCATCAAACGGGAGCCATAGCAAAAAGGCAGGTGTAAACACTGGTTTGAAATACCTAATTTCAAAAACCAATTAAAGTTTGTTCAGGAAATAAATGGATGAGCAAACCAAAAAAACGCAACCACCAGACAAAACTGTTTGCTTCCTCCTCAATTCTTAGTTATACTGCTGACTACATACTATAATAAGAATTGGGAGACTGTACTTGTTTCACTTGTACTGAGTAATGGCTAGAGAAATTCAAGGATCAGTAACGTAGCAATGAATAATAATGACTACAGTAGAAAATAAATCAGGAAAACAGTGCAATGTCATGAGGACCCAATTTTCACAAACAGCTTCACACTGTCATTTATATTTTCTGCCCAAAGAGCAGCTACTCCACCTTTCACTTTACAGCTGAGCTGTTCTAGCAGTAGAGAGTAGAAGTAGATGCATGTATGTATTGGGTTTGCATGGCAAGGTTTTGGTAGCCGCGGGGGTACAGGGGGGGCTTCTGTGAGAAGATGGACCTGCTGCTGGCCAAGGCTGAGTCCATCGGTGATGGTGGTAGCACCTCTGGAACAACATATTTAAGAAGGGAAAAAAAAACAAACCCAAACACCTGTGCACCTGCAGTCAGAGAGAGGAGTGGGAATATGCGAGAGGAGCAGCCCTGCAGAAGCCAAGGTCAAGGGGAGAAGGTGCTGCAGGTGCCGGAGCAGAGATTCCCCTGCAGCCCCTGGTGCAGCCCTTGGTGGGGCAGGCTGTCCCCCTGCAGCCCATGGGGGCCTACAGGGGAGCAGATCTCCACCTGCAGCCCAGGGAGGACCCCACACCAGAGCAGGGGATGCCCGGGGAAGCCTGCACTGGAGCAGGCTCCTGGCAGGGCCTGTGGCTCCGTGGGGAGAGTAGCCCAGGCTGGAGCAGGTTTGCTGGCAGGGCTGGTGACCCCACAGGGACCCACGCTGGAGCCATTTGTGAAGAACTGCAGCCCATGGGAAGGACCCACACTGGAGCAGTTCATGGAGGACTGTCTGCCGTGGGAGGCACCCCACGCTGGAGCAAGGGAAGAGTGTGAGGAGCCCTCCCCTGAGAAGGAAGGAGCAGCACAGACATCATGTCATGAACCAACTGCAACCCCCATTCGCCGTCCCCCCTGTGTCACTCAGGGGGAGGAGAAAGAGAAAACCGGGAGTAAAGTTAAGCCTGGGAAGAAAGGGGTGGGGGGAAGGTGTTTTAGGATTCGGTTTTTACTTCTCATTATCCTAAACTGATTTGATTGGTAATAAACTGATTTCCCCAAGTCGAGTCTGTTTTGCCCATGACGGTAACTGGTGTGTGATCTCTTCCTGTCCTTATCTCAACCCACAAGCTTTTCATTATATTTTCTCTACCCTGTCCAGCTGAGGAGGGCAGCGATAGAGTGGCTTTGGGGGGCACCTGGTATCCAGCCAGGGTCAACCCACCACAATGTGTTACCTTGTGAAAAAGAGTAACTATACCTTATTATCCCATAATAATCTTGTAGGTTATTTGCAGCATTTAAAAAAAAAAAAAATCCATCTGGTGGATAAAGATCATTCTAATTTTCACTGGAAAGTGCTTTTAAACCTTATTTTCTTTCTCTTAATAGCAAATAATACATTATCAATATAAAGGGACGGGTTCTCTTCATCCACCTCCAAAAAACACCTCTTCCTTTTTTAAGTCAGCATCTCACTTGTCTTGGATACACAAGCATCACGCACATTTCAGCAACTTCAGTAACGGTTCAAGCATGCATATGAAACCAAGAGTTGGATTCCTGCGTTCCCCTTCGCACCATCCTTTTTATCCTGTTTTTTACACTTGTCAAGGATGTCAGAATCAATTGAGTGATCTCTAAGAAGGAAATTGAAGACAAAATCTTTGAAGAACCTAGACTATGTTTTTAGAAAAGATAGCAAATGGGTAGGAAATAAAAGCCTCTGTCTAATCCATATTACACATTATAGATTGCATTTAACTGAGGAAACTGAAGACAGGACACTTTCCTGTCTCTCAATATACATCGCAGCAACTCCATTTCTAGACAGACATCTTCAAACTCTAACATTCACATCCATCCTGTATAATGATTTTCATGCTTACAGTTTCTTTCTCCAGTGGATTCTTCCATATCAGTTTTTACAAGGGGTGGAGAAATCAACATTATCCATGCAGTTCAGCATGGAAAGACAAAAACTGACTACTATCTAGACTTCAGGTTTTTTCATTCATCGTTTTTATTTGCTACACTATAAAGCACAGTATCAAACTATCCGTATCTTTCATAGTTTTACAGACATTATACAGTTTTTCTGCAGTGCATCTCTGGCTCACTTCTAAGGAAGTGCGAACACCAGGAGATTCAGAACCCAACCCCTAACCTTTTGCTTTCCCCTCCCAGCATTTTAGCATGTCACAGAGCTTATTAATTTCTCCGTATGACAACAAACCCATTTGCTCTCCCATCTGCTCTGTGTTGTGCTTTATGCGAGCTAACAAGGCCTCCTGGAACTTGAAAATATAACACAGACACACATGAGTGCTCTGCAGGTCCATTTATTTGCTCAAGATCATCACGACCAGACTAGCTACAGGATACAGAAAAGTATCCCCCACTCAAGCCCCTTAAACCACCATACCAGCCAGATTTGCTGGTGTATCCGTGCCACGTAAAACCAAGCCTTTTACTTCTGAACTGAGATCTGAATAGTCAACACACTGGCAGAACTAAGCCTGCCTGAACTGGCTCTGAACACCTCTGCAACTGCAGGATTTTTAAACCACAACCTAGATAAACTTCCCACAGATAGATGCTGGTACGATGAACTGATAATAAAATATCTCTATATATAAACAACTTAACTTCCTTTTATCCCTTATTCTCAACTCTACATAGGCTCTTTGCAATACTAATCCAAAAAATACTAACAAGTGCCAGACAGAACTCTCGTAGCACCAGTCACAATCTAATTCTCATTGCTTAACCTTATTAGCTTAGACAAAATGGATTAATATGCTATTTTTTTTTTTTTTGGTAACAGATATTCAAAGCTTTTCTGTTTGGAGAATATCTCGGCTATGAGAAAAGATCCAGAAAAAACTCCAGGGGACAGACATTAAGCAGGGTCAAATGCTACCTCTACTGTTGAGGCAATGGTATTGTACAGAGGCACTGAGGAAGTTCTGTTGACAATAGTACATATATGCATCAGAAGTTGCAATTACGTTAGCCACACTAAAACTCCAAGGAGACTTACGGGATACCAGCTGCTGACTGCAGTGGTTACAAGCTACAACACACAACCACCACTGCCACAACAGAAGTCCTGAACAGACCTTCCAAGGAGAACCTTCCAATGAAATTAGGTTTCGTTGGCTTTTGTGCTAGATAAAAGTTCTAGGTTTGCTCAGCCCACTTCCAAAACAGTATTTCCGACTAAGCTGGAGTTTGCTTGGACAAAAAAAACAAAACAAAACAAAACAAAACCAACCCAAACCCCCCCCCCCCCCCAAACCAAAACCCAAAAAACAAACCAAACAAACTCAAACCCAAGAGCCTTCCTTTCCTCTTGACATTCTGACAGCTCTAGAGAGGGTAGGTTGTAAGTCTTTTTGTTCCACTGCATGTAGTATTTGCTCCAAACAGCATGCAATATAAATACGTTGGTGTGTTAACGCCACAAACTCACAGACCTGTTCAGCTAACGGCTTTCTATACCAAATGGAGGTTATATCGAAAAATGGTTAGACAGTAGATCGCATAGTTCAGCATAACATTTGCCCCATCCTACTTTGTTTCCCTGCTGATGATTTAAGTGGATGGCTTGTATGAAAAGCCATCTGATTCCCATACACACACTCCCCTCCTTTCTTCCTATTTTACCTACAGGAATCTAGTGAACATCTACTCCACACCCTTCCGACACAGGCAAGCCAAAACAAATATGAAAAACACTCCAGAAGACACTAAAAACAAACTTTGATTTTTTTTTTTTTTAAATAAATTCTTAACGTAATGAAAATTACAGCTTACTCCAGTAAGCAAGCAGGAAAATGTCTCTGTCCTAAATCCTTAGGACAGCACAAACCTTCTCAGCAGTAATTTCCAGATTATTCTAGGAAATATGAAGGCTTTTTAATACAAAATTGGTTATGTGGTTTTGTGGTGGTTTTTTTAATCTGCATGGTTTTCTACAACCATAATCCCTTGGACTACTGTAAGCTTTGTATTTGTATTAGGAAAACGGAAGCATCAAGATCCTCAAATGCAATCGTGCTGGATGGTCACTGGATAGTCCAACTTTAGACCAACTTTTCATACCATCTCCTGCCACTTACATTTTCGTGTTTCATGTGCTTAAGTAGCCGTAGCTCTCGGTAGGTCCTCTTGGCATGGATGATGGACTGAAATGGTCGGGACAGCTTCTTTACAGCCACACGCAACCCAGTTTTTGTGTCAAAGGCAGAACTACAAGGAAGAATAATCAAATTATCAAAATTAATTACTTATAAACACCTTCAAATCCACACTTTGCAACTCCAGATAACAACTATCTGGACACTGAGCCACAGTCAACCCCATTTTTCCATTTTGGCAATGAAAATAATTTTTAGGCATCCTGGTCCACAACCTGCACCCCCACCCAAAATCCCCACATATTTACACGACTGTTGGTTTCTACAGAAAATGTTTACAAGATGAGTCTTGCTCACACGGTGAAGAGAAGTTTTGTAAGGAAAAAAAAATGGTTATGATTTCTCTGTCTCAAAGCAGTTTTAAACATAAACATGGCAATAAAACTCTGGAGAGAGGAATAATACTTCTAAGTATTATCTGCATTCCTGAACACATTTTCATATACCACACTTCATCACAAAATGCTATGCTCAAAACACCTTCTTTTATGGTTTAAGTCCATACAAAAAACCAAGGCCTGGGCCTAATAAAAACAACTGTGATGGCTGTTAATCACATCTGCATGCGAATAAATGATAGTTAGCTGTACATTACTAAAACTCGTCCCCTTACCAGAAACTCACACATAAAACCTGTACATATAAATAATGTTTCTTCTTAGAATCCATGAAAAATAACTCCATCCTATTTGGTAACTTCATGTATATATAGTTGATATTTTGTACCGCAAAATCATCTTTTGAAATAAGTCCTATTACAACCTATTTATTTATAACATTAAGAAGCAAAAGCCTGATACTTTTGAAACAACCAAAAATTTAACACATGAAGAACTATGACACCCTGCATAAAATCTTCCAGAGCTTAGGGCTTACATGTGAGGAACTAAAGAAACGGAGGTATTTAGCTGTGAACTAAATTACTCCTCTTTCTTCTCTTCTCTGATGTTCTTATCTAAAACAGCTCTGGTTTGTCAAAAAGGAAGGAGAAAGAGAAACAGAGGATGTGAATTCAAGGTTACACTTGATTCAAGAAAACAAAGACAGGGAAAATACGTATGGAGAAAGTCAGAGAAGGACAGTATTTGTCTGCTTTCCTGCTGCATTTTGACTCAGGGAAAACTGATTCCATTGAAAAGTGAGTATGCACTAGCTCTCTATAAACATAGAGTGAAAAGCAAAGCTATACGCTTATAAATGTAAAGTGTGAAGCAGCTTAACTAACAGAAAGTTAAAACCAATCTCAAAAGTAGTCCTAGAACAAAACCACAACTGTATATATATACAACCCTCACCTCCCACCCCCGCCAAAGAAGCTATCTGAAAGAACTGTAGTTGTCATTTATTTTTAAAGCAACTAACTGGAATTAACTTGCAAAAAGATTCCTTATCTCAAAGTTGCTCAGTTTCCAAGGAACTTGCTGTATGAGGTTTATGAGAAATAGAAAACAAAATACAAGCTTGTTTCTACGAACAGCGATCCTTCCCCTGGGTCCTGCAAGAGAATGGAAAAACCCACTGTGCACGACAGAAGAGTCGTCTTCTCCTTCCCTATAAAGAGGCACCTGCACACATGCAGGGGAAAGAGCTCTCTGGAAAAGATGTGAAGAGACAGCCAGACAGAAGATCACAGGAGCACCAAATTGTCAAGAGTTGGAGTTCTCGAACTACACCATACTGTCTCAAAGAATGCTCACTTCCACACGAGTTATCCTCTACACCTGACTCAATCTAGGCAGACAAAAGATGACATTAAGCATTCGTTTTTTAATCTTGATTTCAAATGATCTCCAGCAAGTCTTCACGCACCACTAGAATATCGATATTTAAGCAGCAACACTTCAGGAAACATTGAATTCCATTTTTTTTAAGCTTCACGTACACCATTTTGCAATATACAAACATACCCAATTCAGGCTGTAATTATATGACAATATTTTAATAATACTCAAGGTGTTTTCTAGGACTTAGAGCAAAAAAAAAAACCATTAGTCATCATAATTCAACACATGCTCTTGCGAATTAGTCATGAATCTTTACCAGCTTTCAAACATTTTGGGTACAAAAGGCAGCATATACCAGTACCTCTTTCATCTTGAGAAGAAGGGGATCCCCTGCATATTAACCACCTTCACAGCTACACAGTCAGATTTCTCTCTTGGTTTCCACAAGATTCTCTTTAGAGATTTCAGAGCCACCAGATAGAAAAAGCTATTTCAGAGTCCAAAGAAATTCAAATTTCACCTTTTTAATGACATTTTTGGGGTCATCAAGTCATCGTTCCACTGTAAGTAGTTGTACAACCTCCAAGGAGAATTGCAGTCAGCAGAACTGCGAAACTGTTTAACCAGCACAATGTCATTGTGTGCAAGCCCAGGAAAGAAAATTTTGTATTACTGCGTATTCACAATCTAGAGTTACTCTTGAAGTCAGAAGAACTCTAAGTTCAGTCACATTTGAGGCCTAAAGACTATTTCCCTACAGATAAAGGCAAGCTGAGTAATTTTCTGCCAATACAGATAACTGCCTAATGGTTTTCACGAGTACAGAACACAGAGCTGCACAACAGCTGTCATGTTGGAGAATGTTTTAAAGAACACTAAGCTGGCTTTCATCACAGACTTAAAACAGCTGCATTACATCGATCGTATTTCAGCTAAAAAAGACCAATTGGGAAAAAATTGCATGATCCACAGTTTTAAATCCCTTTTAAAAACAAGTTCAGCAAAAATTCAGAATTTACTGCAGCTTCCACGTTAACCTCTTACGTAGTATTGCACTATGGCACATGAATTGCATCCATCTCACCCTAAGCGAGGTACAACTACAATTCTGCTCTAACCTGAACTGAATCCAGAACATAAGAGCTAGAATAAAACAATTATTTTAGAGAATCTATCCACTGATTCAACTTTTATCTTCTTAGAAGTAACATTTGAAGTAGTCTGAGGAACTGAAGTACACACAAAATTACTTAAGGGTGCAATTTATTTAAACATTAGGTCATCAGAATGTTAATTTTTGTGCAGACCATTTCGCTAAATAGTATGCTGCTCATGGCTAGCACCTATGCAAACACCCAAGCTAACTGAATCTCTTCAGTGGTACCTTTGGAGTTAATTTATGCACCCCTAGTTATAGACAGAAAAAACACTGTTCTTGGTACCTGACAGATTTACACCAGTCTATACCCACATTTCAACTGGTTACCCTCCTAGCGCCCCATAAAAAGTTGTAAATCTTATTCTCCTCTGCTACGTTGGCTTCTGCTTCCAAGAAAGCTGCAATAAAAATCTCCCTATAGACAGATGTTCTCACACTAATTGAATTTCTTAATATAAAAAATTTCCACGAAGTTCAAGCCACTTGCCTTCGCTTTCAGAGCTCTGCTCACAGCTTTTCTGTGCCTGCCCATCTCCTGCTCGATCCTCCTTCCTCACATGTGTTCTGCTAATCCTACCTGTACGGCTGCTTCAGCCCACTCACAGGTTTACAGTTCTTGTCATATCACTCCTCACCTATCTGCCACACCTTACGGGAGAAGCAGGCACCTGTCCCTCCAAGTGCATACATACTTTGGAGGCACTTGCACACTTTGGTAAGGGATTAGTAAGCCTAAGGACGCGCAGTGGTAAAAAAAAAAAATAAATAAATCCAGAGGAACTGTTACTACAAAAGTGATGTTCAGGGTTGTTACTTAACTTCCTCTGGAGCCTAATATTTTAAAATTTCTTAAATCCATAGTATTTCTGTGTTAGTTTAAAAAGAGGGGAATTATCTCAGTATCTTCATAATACCAAGGAAATTCAGAGTCAGAGTGTTGGTACAGAAATTGGTTGGTATTCAGAAATTCAGAGTGTTTGTACAACTGTGGGGCAACATGGGAAGAAATCACAGGTTTTGGAAGGACTGTATGACCTGACAGTCTACAAACAAAAAAAGCTAAAAGATTCTTATGTGAGATTCTGATGAAGAGTAAGTCTTGGCTGTTCAATTCCTTTCTAAATTAAATAAGGCAATACAGATAGCCTGCAAAACAATTAAACTAAAACCCTTATTTTACAAAGGTATCAGCACAACACACAAAGAGCTGCTGCAAAAAATACAATAATGAAGTAAACTCTTAAGACTATACTGAGTCTGCCTTCACAGCATTTTAGAAACCCATGGCAAAGATCATCAAAACACCTCTTTGCTTAGTATAGAGCCGGCTGAACGAATGCCTTTTGCTGGGACCTCCCTCCAGCACATGTAAGAAACGAAGCGATCCTCCAGCCAAACTGTGAGTCACCGATCAATCCCATCTCCATTCAGCAACTTCCCACTGCAGGATGCTGCATTGTCTAGGCCCCTCTCCTCCTTCCATGAAGTATTACAAGACAGATACTTCAGGAATCCACATGTGGCTTAGTCTAGACCTGGTTACAAAATCCTTTTCATGCAAAAGACTATGTTGTGTGACTATACAAAACTGTTGCAAGAATAACTGAGATAGCAATTCACACAACAGATGTCACAGCAATTGTTGCATGACTTAGTAACGAACAATTCCAGGCTACGTATCGATGTTTCTCGAAGTTTTGGAACTGAACCCCTACTTGCATCTCCACATACTTTCAGTTTTTAAAAATGGATCCTGAAAAACACCTGAGTTGGCTGTTTGAACGTCTTCCTTCCGAGACTGCACACAATACTTCCAGAACACTGGAATATTTGGTCTAAGTTTAAGCGCATACCTTGGGTGCCTTAAGCTGCCTGCAGAAAATGCCTCTCTCTCTCCATCCACTGACTACAAAATAAAGTCACGTTCTTATATTAGGCTGTTCCGAGTCATGCTCACATTAGACGTTTAAAGCAGCCTGCCACAGACAGCTCCACAGTCCAAATGATTCATCTGCTGGCTTAATTCTTTCTTTTTTTATGAATTTTCCCCCCCCCTTTCTAGAAATTCCTCATTTTTAAATACCTCATCTTGACAACTAAATAAACAACAGAGCATTTTATTACATTCTAACATAACAATGCAGTAGACATACATGGAAATATACTTAACCATTCGGTTTAGGGGTGGTTAAATATAACAATGCAGTAGACATACATGGAAATATATATACTTAACCATTCGGTTTAGGGGTGGTTAAAACCCCACAATTTACTATCCCAGCACAGAGGTGCACCAAACTCAAAGCCTCAGATGAAACCAGGTAACTTTTTACTGGGGAGAAAAATCTCTAAAGGGACAGAGAACAGAACAAGTCATTGCAGGAATATCCTAAATGCTATGCATCACCGTTTGCAGCTTAATAAAATTACATATACATACAAGGGGGGTTGTTTGTTGGTTTTGTTTTTTTAATTCTGACATACTTTCCATATCACTAGTCTTTCTGAACTATATCTTGTCTGAAATATATTTTTAGAACAACATATGGAAAACCATTAACATGGGCTGCAAAAAGACTCATGTGCCACATGTCTGAAATTGCTTCCAATACAAAATTGTTTCATCTGGGCTGAACACAGTTGCACAATCTTTGAAAGTTTTGACACAGCAGAACAGGAAATTCATGATGCAAACTCTATTTAGTTATTGGTTGTGAAAACAAACTTTGGAAGTATTACAGGCACAGTGGAGATTGCGGGGAGGGGGACAACAAGAGGAATGGGCTAGACTGTGCAGGGTCAACCTTAAAAATACAATGGACAAGGCACTGAGCAAATTAATTTCCTATTACATTCGGGGAGTTATGCAACTGTGGCACCTACGGGGTATTTACCAGCTATGGCTTTTCTTTCACCAGAACTAAACCCTTCTATTAAAAAAAAAAAACAACTCGGCAAGTACATTGGTTAATCTTGCTACTAGAATTAACCAGCCTTTGCCTTTTGTGAAATGTAAGTATTTGCATACTTGAGGCACAGGAGCTTTAAAAAATGCATGCTATTTAAGCTGAACTTACCAACAATTTTCTAACAGTAGGTTAAGAACAGCTGAGAACTTCTTTAAAACTGCAGCACATGCAAAACAACTCCTTTTGTTTACTCAGAGTGCAGTATGCATCCCTCCTTATGATACGACATGATAGTCATGATACAAATTTGCACATTATGTTAATGAAATATGCATGCCTCCTCAAACACAGCAGCAGAGCAGCTGTGTAATCATCATGCACCCACATTTGAAAATTCTGATCACACTTTGACAGAGCCAAAGAACATAGAATGAAAACCAGAATATTCGTGTGGAAGCCATTTCTTAATAAAAGGACACAGTAATCTGTGAACGCTTTTGTACAGCCCTGCTATATGACTGCTAAAGTCTGTCAACCTGATTCAAGTATGACCTTGTATTTAATATTAAACAATGTACGACAGCCCAATTAATTTATGTTTAATGATCCAACATGCTTCAGCAGAGAAACTACAAATTAAGGAAGTACTGTATTTCACATGTGTAACCTGTCATATGTTTTGCTCCTATGAGGCAAGCATTAAAAAACTAAACTCCTATTTTCAAGCTCTCTTATTTCTGCAGGTCTCATACCACAATTTAACTCTCCCGAGCAGCGCATACTGCAGTAACTCTGTCATTCTACAGCAATAAAACAAGTTTTCCTGTGCTCATCTACTATTGCCGAGGAAATATTGATACTTGTAAACCCACTGGTGCAAGGCAGAGACGCAAAAACAGCCCTTGCAGCCTTCCCTCTACCCTCCCTGCCTATCAACAGATGCCAGTTAAAAATATAATTGCCTCAAATATAAGCTATCCTACAGGTCCAGAAGGAAACTGGGACAAGAGCTGCCAGGCCCTCAGCTCTGCAAAGCCAGCTACGGGGGACTTGCCAGCCTCCATCCCTCTCCACCCCCCACCTACTAACTGCAAGAAGGCACAGTGGAATATGTCTATATGAGATCATTCGGGGGCGGGGGGGTTGGGACATGATTATCTTCCCCTGCAAAAATGTTTTAGTGCCACCTGCCATGTGGTGCAATCCCCGACGCATTCCAAAGACAAGACTGCGGCTTCACGGCACTACCGCTCTTAAATCAGGAGGCAAAGTGTTTCTTGCAGGAGACTGGTAAAAAGCTGGGGGAGAGGAACTCCCGGAGGACAAGCAAGCCCCGCTCTCCTCGCCTTGGGGGAGGTTTCCAGGCGGAGAGCCCGGGCAGGGGCCGAGGGGGTGGGCAGCAGCCTGGCACGACCCCCCCTGCACACACGCACACCCCGTCCCCTCCCAGCACTCACCAGACGGAGCCGTAGGCCCCGGAGCCGACCGGGGAGAGGTTCTG
>NW_009259598.1:272168-298255 GCF_000687185.1 Egretta garzetta
AGCGGGGCCCGATCGCTCCTCACGACAGCTCTCGCGAGAGCTGAGGCGCCAAGGGCAGAGATGCCCCAATATGGAACCAGCGCGGCGACTTCTCGCGAGAGCGGCCCCGCGGGGAGGGGGCGGCCCCGCGGGGAGAGGGGCATTTCACGGGGTGGGGGCCCCCGCGGTAAACCCGCCGCGGTATAAACAAGCTGAAATTGGGAAAGCGCTGCCCCTTTTCTCGCCTTTTTTTTTTTTCTTTTCTTTTTTTTTCCTGAGCGTTGCTCGGCTTCCCTGCACAGTTCACTTGAGAGGGGGATGATTTTAAGTAAAAGTGCTTTTAAGTAAAAAAAAAAAAAAAAAAAAAAAAAAAAAAAAAAAAAAAAAAGGACGGGAAAATAGCTGAAAGCCCCCTCACTCAGGCAGCGCTTCTGCAGGCCCAGGGCAAGGTGTCAGGGGCACCGGTGAGTAACGGCCTGCCGGGGCCTACGGCAGGCTAAGCGTGGCCCTAGTGCTCCTGGAGCCTTACAGGCCAGTATTAATTGCACTCGCAAGCTTATTAAGGACACTTTGTTCCCTTCCAGGGGCTTCAAGCCAGCAGTGATGGGGGAAGCTAACCTCTCTCTGCCCAGATTTCCCAGTGCCCCGATCCTTCTGTGCTTGGAGAATAAACTATTTCTCAGTGCTGTAATAGGCCTTGCAGTATCAAAGATACATGTGCTTGCTTTCAAGTATGAGCCTAAGACTCTGAAGCCATTGAGTGCTGCAGGTTAAGCGTGGTTTGGAGTGGGGTCCAGGGTGTCTTTGCCAGGTAGGGCATGCAGAATGTCACAGCGAAGAAATAGTGTTAAATAGATCTGTGTTTTAAGGCCACGTAGCTATTGATTTTGAGCTTGAGGAAGATGAGTCTCATTAGCAGCCCTGTGCAAGACATTCTGAATGCAGTGTGGAAGCCTGCTTTTAAAACATTTGGCTTCCCATGTTAAAACCCTCCTCTTTCTCTACACAGCGTGACAGAGTGGGACCCCGGCCTCTGCTGCTGTGAGTCATGACGTTGAAGTCCAAATAACAGGACCAAACAGCTGAAAGTTACCACTGCTTGCATCTAAAAAGTAACTACTTGGCGTGCTGGGGTTTTTAATGTGTAGTACAAACTCTAGCTGCTGCTTAGTTTTTCTTGTTGTATTATCTTACCTTGAAAAGGTGGTTGTGCTAAGTCTTCAAAAGCTTGTACTGGGTATGAAAAGCTAATGAACAAAATGGCTCTTAAACTTATCTGTGGAAGACCTTGATTTCTCTCCTCTGCAAAAAGAGGGAGAAACTGTGCCCTAGGGTTGGAGTGTGTTTGAGACCTGCCTACTACGAGCTCTTTCTGTGGTTTAGAATGGCTGGGGCGTGTGTACGTGTTAGTAATGTCTCACAAGACAGTAAATACTGTGCTGGGGTCCCTGTTGCTGTATCAGAAGTAGCACATCTCAGTGATGCAAAGCAGTAGACCTGTACAAACTCATCCTGGTGGTTCAGGAAATGAAATATGAGGAGAAAACTTAAAACCCGATGAATTGGTTTGCAGGTTTTGAAACTTCAAACTTCGATTGCATTCTGAATAGACTCTCAGCTGCTCACTCACAGCCTTTTTATATTTCCCCTTTTCTTTCTTTGTTCTGCCCATAGCAAAAAAATATGTTCCTACATGTCACCACCCTTCTTAAATGTACTTTCACTTGGTAGCTCTGGATTTGAATTTTTTTTCTGCTTCAGCTGGTGGTATGAGAACTTTGCCTTAGATCTGCTCTTGCACTGGACCTTTACTTACTCAGTATTCACTTTGGGAACTTGCATCTTACCTACTCTGAGTAATAGTGATTGAATTCAGGTCTCCTTCCTGATATTGAAATTCTAAGGAATGGGAGTCAAACATTTGAGGGATTTAAAAATCTGAATGGTATCAGATACCAATCTTACACAGCAAGTTGTGGCATTTGTACAGCCTCAGATCTAGCTGCTCTCTGTATGATTCAGACTAATGCTTTTTCCTCCAGGATTGGAAACAAGGAGAATTCAAATGGTTTCCTCAGCTGTGGTAGGTTTATGGAGAGGGATTGTACTTAGTTCTCTAAACACAGGCCTGCTTTTGGGTTCCCAAAATGGAGGGGATTCAGGATGATTTCTGCTACAGAATAGGAACAAGGCAAGTTCCAGAAGGACCCAATCTTCCTACAACTGATTTGGCAATCAATTTGTTTTGATCCTAAGAGCAGCCTGTCTTTCATGGATTTCAGTCTGCAGAGGCTCGCTTATCCCTGCTGTAACTACCGGCTTCACAGGAGTTATATTGGGATGGACTGATTACATATCATACTTTTTATTTTGGTTTTAGTAGATACTTAGTTAATGACCCTGTTTCTTTCTTACAGTTTCACTGCCAAGGAAGAGAGGGTTCACTGTGGTCTCCAGCATTTGCTGTTCCTCTGGTTTTTACTGACCGTGATCAGAAGGAAAATAGGGCACCAGACAAGGATACTGTTGGTACTTGCAGGCAACCAGCAGCTTACAGGATCCAAAGAGGAAATGCAGACTGAGGAGCACTTCCAGGCGTACTTTGAAAGAAAACTGTCCTCCACCTTGGGTGGAACGCTACAGATCCCTCGGGAGAACAGAAGGCTACAGTGCAGGTGAGTTCTGTGCCAGGAATTTATTAGGCGTAAAGAAACTGAGGAGACTTTTCAAGCCCCAGTGTAAAAAAAGGTGCTAACTTTTCCACAGCTAGTAATTAAAATGCTGAACTGCACCGATCGATAACCAAAGCAGAACACCCAGTAACAGCAACTCGCCCCTGAAGCGTGCAAGATCAGCTTGGCATTGCACTACCAAAGTTGCGATTTGCAATCTGAAAAAGGGTCTGTTCACTTCAGGAGTATGATAGTGTGAGAGATATATGCACTGTAAAGAGAAACTGCCAATCGTCATCGTTCCCTCCGGTGCTTCCCTCAGCCCAACTGTCAGACACAAGCTTTCATTTGCTTTTTTCTGATTTGTGCCTTTTGATATTTTTATTTCTTAAATTTCAAAAGCCTTTTTCTGTTCCCTCTTAGCTGGGGAAATGGGAAGTTGCATAATGGTATGACTGAGATTGAACTGCTTTGGCATTATTTTGGAGCTATGTCCCTGTGTTCTTTGAGGAGAACGGGTGAGGCTAGGGTACTGATAAAGCATTAATGTTTCCACATTTTCCCATCTGCCAAAATTCTCTTTTGGGCATTATACTGGGAGCAGAAGTATCTCTTCTGCCGGAGGAGCTCTGCAGGCTGCCGGCTCACCAGAAGGCAGTCTTTGTTGGCAGCATAGGAGAATTCCTGATGTTCTTCCAGCAAGGCAAATATAATAAAAAATAGGAAGCCTGTTCATCAGCTTCCCTTTTAGTTTTGTTTGACTATGAATACTCTCAGTTTTCTTCCTGAATCTCTTCTTGAATGCAGAGTGGACCATCGATGGTTATAGCTGTGTCAAGTCTACAAAGTCCTCCTAAGAAAGTAAATACAAAATCTCTGATTCATCATTTATCTGGGCTTTATTTCAGCATGTGTTCTCAACATAAACTGAAATTTAAGGCGTCGTTTTGAGACCATGGCAGGACTTGAGATCAAGCCTAGCTATGGGTGAGGTTCCACAAGGTGTGGTGAGCTAATCTAACAGCTTGCTGCTGCCAGAAGAGACAGGGCCACACAGGGAATAGCAGCGGAGCCAGACCTCTCTCTTTCTGTATAACTAGCTCTTATATCAGCTCAGTTATGTGTGGAACTGCAGTTTAAAACGATGGGTCATGTCTATCTTAGGCTGCCGTAAAGTAATTTCCCAGTGATAAGGCAAATGGAGCCATAGTTTGAGTTGCTATTGTGTTTTCTGGTTTTCATTCACCATGAAGACTTGTGATCAAGATTAATTTCTGTAATAGTGAGATTGTTTAGATTCTGCAGTAGCCTTCCGTTCCCGCACTTTTTATATATTAAAAAAAAAGAAGTAAGGAGGGGATTGCATGAAGTTCTGGAGTCAGAGAAACAAAATTACTTGATGGAAAGGGTTGAATTGTGTATAATTATGACATGTGATCTAGTGTTAACAGTGTCCACCCAGAAACACCTGGTGCAATAAAATAAGTCTTGCCCAAAGATCAAAGGGAGAATTTTACTCTGAAGTCACAGCTAATATTATTGGAAACTTTATCATTGCACTTGATGCTTAATAAGAAAATCTCTTTATTCCCTCCCCCAATTCATTGCTTAAGAACTGTGTCTGCCTTGCTTCCTCATACTCTTTTCCCTGTTTCTTTTCCACTTCTCTATCTCATCTGTTTTCTCTGTTCTCCATTTTGTATCTGCTTGTCAGTCCAGCGTGTAGTCACCTTGGACAATAAAATGATGGAAAGAGACTCAGCTCCATAATACTAACCAGGGTTAGTCCCCACAGCCACTGTTCAAGGCTGCCAGAAGCCTTGGGCAGACACTACATCACTTAAATTTGATTTGTAAGTAGAAAATCACCAACGTTGCCAGGGGACTAAAAAGGGGAAAAAGGAGCACAGGGCCATGGGGTTAGTCAGAGTTTACCTACTGGAAATTCTGATTCAAAAACATTTACGCAAAATAAATCATGTAGGTCAAGTCCTGCTTGCATCCCCTTACTAAATAATGCAATAGAGGAAACATTTGACTGTTTGGGGGAGGTGGGATAGGCTTGCCTGTTTCCCCCTGCCCCAGATGTAGTGTTTGTATTTCTCTCCTAGATTGGAATAGAAGGAATCAAAATCCCATCTCCTGTTTTTCTGTGGTGTTAGCGAGGTCAAGTAATTGATGCATTCAGCGCTCTGGGCTCCGGCGCTGACAGGCTATCATACAAATGGCACACAGAGTATTTGCGATTCATCTGAATGGAATGCAAAGCCATGGGGTTGCCTATGTAGGATTCATGTTATGTGCCAGCTGGATTCTGCGGAAGGCTAACGCCTGTGCGGGTTCACAGCGTATGGTGCCTGCAGAGAGCTAACCGTAGCAGTGTGGCTTCTGTGCCTGCATGTAAAAGGCATTGCATTTAGCTTAGCTTATCTGATTCTTTTCAGCTTCTCCTGGAGAAGGTTCAGAAAGATCATACTCAAGATGTTCCCTGTCCTGAACTGGCTGTTTTCATATCGGTTCAGAGAATGGATCTCAAGGGATCTACTTGCAGGCCTAAGTGTTGGGATGTTTCAGATTCCTCAAGGTAGGCAGAGAGAAAAAAAACACTCTAGCTTCCTTTTGTATATAATGCTTTTCATAATCTATCTCCTGTGTGTGCCTGCGTTCTTTCTAATGTCATGTGGGAACTTTAGCCTTGGAAGTTCCTTAAATCATTAACCTACTTATTTGCATATTTGCAGGAGAACTTATTTTCTATAATCAGATGTTACATGGTGTAATTTCAAGGACAGGACACTATTTTTTTCATAAAGTTCCCCTCAAACTAACTCAAAATATAGACTCATAGCAGCTTTTTCCTATATTGCAAACAAAATAACATGGTCTTTAAAATCCACCTCACACAATCAGGTCTGTTAGATACCCACGTGCATAGCCACCCCCCTTGTAGGTGGCCTAAATGGAGAGTTGTTCTGGTTCTTCATCTAATTTCTAGTTAGCAAGGGCCCATGTTGTAAAACAACATTGGCTTTTGTCGCTAACTGGCCTGGCTTTACCAGGTCCTGAATTCCCTAAAAACCAGACTGTGGGAGTTGAGTGGCCGTCTTGCTCACTGATTTGCCATGTTTAGACCCAAACTGGAAAGTGGCAGGTAGTGTAAGCAAGACCAGTGCTCGAGCTGCCTATGTGTGGTGATTCTGTGAATAAATATAATGGGTTTTTCATAAGGGTTGGCAGGTTTTAATCAGTAAAATTTTACTTAAAAATAGTAAGCAAAGATAGAGAGCCTTCCCAATTTGCTTGTCTTTAGAAACAGATTTTTGCTTTCCAGGACTTTTAGGAATTTGGCTGACCAAGTTACCTCTGCCAAATATTAATGGCTTCCTTTCTGCGTTCTGCTGCTCGATGGCGTATGTTGTATTTGGGACTTCGCATCATATCTCAATTGGTGAGGTTTATTTTGTACTGAGAAATGTTTCTACAGGACTTAGAGATTATGTTCAATGTTGCTTCAAAAGACTGGTGAGATGTCCTAATCTATGTCATCTACTATGCAGAAGTTATTTAGAATCCAGACCCCCAGATTCTCAGTTCGTTGTTGTTCCACTTCTGCAGCTGCTCTGTGGTGAGAGTTTCACCAAGTCAGTCAAATTCCTTTGTACCCCCGAGGACACAAGTGATCACAGACACCAGTGCAAAGGAGATAGCTGGAGTGTCATGGAGGTGTCTCCTATGTAAAGTAAAGTAAAGCAAGCTGCTTCACATTTACCCCCAGGATGTTGCTGTAAATGGTGATTTGGCTCCTGGTCTTCTGCATGGAGTTTCTTGCCATGATTGAACTGTTGATGGGTTTACATTCTTAATTTGCTCAGAAGCTAGATTATTAAAATGCTGTTTACATGTGAGAAGGCCCTTTACATTATCATAATGAGAGGGTATGTGGAGCTCTGGCCTCTTAGGTAAATTGGCAGTTCTTTCTCTGACTGACTATGTTTTTCAGCCTTTCTGGCAGCTCATTGTAATGCATCCGT
This sequence comes from Egretta garzetta, assembly GCF_000687185.1. Taxonomy (NCBI): domain Eukaryota; kingdom Metazoa; phylum Chordata; class Aves; order Pelecaniformes; family Ardeidae; genus Egretta; species Egretta garzetta. The sequence continues at coordinate 278,851 of NW_009259598.1, forward strand.
TTTTTGTGCTTTACATTAAAATCTTTGTTGTGCATCTGACCAACTGAAGACTTCACTCGTAAAATGGTAGGAATCTGGAATCTTCAGACAGGACTTTGGAAACTTTAGGTACTTACTCAGAAACAGTAAAAATTGATTATATATGTGGATTATATAATGAATGAAAATAGACTGTCTCATACTGCACAGGCTGATGGTGGAGGGAAGAGATGAATGTGTGGTTTTAAGATAAGTCTTTGTTGCAACATCTCGTGCACTTCCATTTTCTGTTCTCTGTTCTATTGGTTCCAGGCTCATTCAGCATCCTAAATGTGGTGGTGACAAACATTCTGAAGACTCTTAATTTCAACCAAACATTATCCTCTAATGGTTCACTAGACAACTTCTCAGACCCCACATTAGTGAAAGATTATGTGGAGGCCTTGACACTTACTGCATCAATAACATTTTTGACTGGCATCATTCAGGTAGAAGATGAATCTATTTTATCTCTTTAATGACGTATCCTTATGTGCATTCTTCGTACAAATGTAAGAACTGGTACTGCTTGCATATTCTTACCACAGATACTAAGCTCAGCACATTTGAACACGTATGTTGTGCAAAGTGGGTCATGAAGGTCTATCTCTTCCTCTTGTGCTGTCTGAAAAAGGTATAATAGGTTAAGATTCATATATCCATGATTAACATGTGTGAATAAACTATCATCCTTTATGCTGACCGGTTCTGCGATATGTCGACCCTTAGGTAGTCCTGCATAACTGCACACACTTGATGTAAACTGCTCCTGTTTTGGTTTGGCAGTGTTTTACTTAATTGTGCATAATGCAAATAGTGTGTTCAAATAACCATCCATCACGTATGGCAGTGAAGAGTCATGCTCTTCAAATATGAAAACAAGAAGGGCGGGTTTAGACATTGATAATTATATCACATCTCACTTCTCGTTTGTTCCGTACAGTTGCTGCTAGCCTGCTTTTGCCTGGGGTTTGTAACAACATACGTGCCGAAGACTCTCATCGATGCTTACCTCACTGCAGCAGCATTGCATGTCATTGTATCACAGTTTACCTTTATTTTTGACATCATGCTTGACTTCCACAAGGGCCCCCTGGACATTTTCTATGTGAGTAAACTCACTATGAGCTGAAGAAATGGATGCTTCTTGGAGGGGAAAGAAAAGAACAGCTTCAGAAATTGAAGGCAATTTCAATCTAAGTCAGTTGCTAAGGGATATTTGTGCAAGTGTCAGCTGTGGTTTACTTCGCCTTCCTGTTGTCTTGAACGGTATATGGAGCTTGTGTGACACGCAAGAAGAAAAATCTGTGTGGATATTTTTATTACTTGTGTAGTTCTATGGTATATTTTCAGCATGTCTATAATTGTAGTGGAGAAAAGGTTAGAGGAAAAGGTACTTCTTTCCTCAATAGATCATCATGAGCAAGCTATTGGGCACACAGTGTCTTTATCATATCTGACAAAAAAAGCAGCAGATTCCAAACTAAAGACAAGTTAAAGTTAATTCATCCTAATTTACTTTAATAATATCAGTCAGACAACTTGAGAAAGGTAGTGTAGAAGAGAGAAGAATGATGGTACTAGATCTGAGCTGTTTGTAGCAGTGGTTTCTCTGCAGAACCGATAGACAAGATAGATTTTTTTTTTTTTTTTAAATACTGTTCTGCTCTTAGCATCTCTGTTCTTCTAACTGAAGATACCACCATAGCAGAAAGGATGAGTTCAAGTGTCAGGGAAACATATGTCCATCTCCTGGAATATCAAAATAGTTGTAGTATCTGCCTCTAATCCTCTCTATGATGATTCTTTTTCAGACTCTATTTCATTTCTTCCTGGCTCTCCCAAAGGCTAATGCCACCAGCATACTGCTATTTTTGCTTAGCATGGCCGCACTACGACTCAATAAAGCTATCATGATAACTTATAAACATAGTCCTGTTGCATTTCCTATGGAACTTCTCTTGGTAAGTGATCTTCAAAATGCCATTGTGATAACTGAACTAACAGACTGTATAATATACTGTATTTCAAAAAACACTTCACATGTTACTTCAGGATGCTGTTATATTTACACACTGAATCTGTGCTTAAGTCCTTTAAATACTCCTACAAGATGAACTGTCTTTAGATGGATTGTGTACAGTTTCAGGAGCAAATGCTATGTAATCTCTAGTATTGCTTCTTGTTTTCTTTCCCAGATTATCACGGTCACCATTATTTCTAATCGCATTCATCTTCACGCTAAATCTAGTAGTGCTGTGGTCAGTATGATTCCTCAGAGGTCAGTAATCTATGCTGTTTATGAGGTTGTACTTTTGAGATAGTAAAGAGATGTTTCAGCCTGTTCTTGAAATCTGACATGGGCTGAATTCTACTGGGAAGTACAACTAGAGGAATAACTCTTCAAGAATTTTAATTGCATCATCATTTCTAAGCATATACAGAATTCAAACTACAGTTTTCTGTATTAGATTCAGGTTTTATTAGCACAAAGAGGAAGGGATTTGCATTTTTTGTGAGGTGCATGTCTTACAGATGGAGAGCATCTCCTGTGGGGTGCTGGATGCCTCTGATGATGATCCTGGTTTGGAGTTACTGTGGACAGAGCTCAGAACAGGTCTAAACTTATCTGTTCTCTGATCCTATAGGTTTCTGCCTCCTACACAGCCAGATTTATCAAACCTGAGCAAGATCATACTGCATGCCTTCTCCCTTGCCATTGTAAGCTATTTCCTTCTTGTTTTTGTTGGGGAGAGGTATGCTTCTCTTCACAACTACAGTATTGCCAGCAATCAGGTGAGAACAAAACTACACATACTTCCTAGGCCAAGAAGCAAGCTGAACTCAACTTGCAAAGCCTCTGACTACCTGACAGTTGTAGAAATGCAAGGATGGAGTGAATATGCCAGATGATGGTTTTGTAGCAACTTGTTACCCTTCCCTATGGGAAGTGGATGTTAGAAGCCACTAATGTGAAGGCCACGACACGGCCTTCTTTGACCAAGGGGCCTTTGAATATTCCCAGCGATTGGGATGAACCTCACACACACAGGGCTGCACCTGATCCCTGAGGACCACTGCTGTCATGAATCCATGAGGCTATAAAAGCATGAGAAATTAATAGCTGAAATTGTAAATGGCCAGAGCAGCTGTAGTTCTTCTCTATATGTGGCTACTATCCCAGTGTATGGATTCTCTGCCCAGACTGAGTGCTCCAAGAGGTTTTTAAGCTAAAACTGTTAGTTTCCAGTGTGCTAGAGTTAGTAAGTAATAGGTGTTTTGCACTACTTTGTTTAGCTTGTGATGGCTTTGGATCTTTGCTAGAATGAAACTATGCTAGTAAGGAAGCTGCCCTGACTTCTCAAAGCCTCTGGGGATAAATATAAAGGGAATGTCTTTTTCCACTCAGCTTTTGTCCAGGTGTACTATGCTGCGTACTGAGAGTTGCCACATGTTAGCCTGAAAGTCAGTGTTTCATAGCTTTGGGGTTCTAAGTGGATTTCCTTGAAAGAAGGAACTCAATTTTGGGGTCCATGAGACCCTCAGCTGTGAAAACTGTATGCATTTTAAGAGAGCTCATTTAACCACGGGAGACCTTGCTTTCCAGAAGGTTTCCTGAACTTAGCCACACAGATGAGCAACCAGCAAGTGTGAGCAAAAGGAAAGGACATCCTGATAAGATACTTTTGTGCAGGTAAGTAATTCGTTTGGGGTTTTCTCTGCTTCCTTCTGTTTCTGTTTTACAGGAGCTAATAGCTGTGGGGCTATGCAATATTTGCAGCTCATTTTTCAAAAGCTTTGTTGTCAGCTCTGCTATTTCTGGAACTGTCATTCAAGAGAAGACGGGGGGAAGAACACAGGTGAGCTGGGCTGGATTTCTTAAGCTTCCAAACTCTCCTCTAAAATCACTGTATACTGAGTATAGCCTGACATTTAATGTAAACAGTTTGTGAGATATAAAGTTACATACCCATGCAACACGAGTTCAGATACCCTACCTGTGTATGTTATGTTACGTACTATACTTGTATGGTATTTACAGCACATCATGTGCAGTGAAGGAAGCCAGGATCCTGTGGGGAGAATAGGATACGTTCATGCAGTTTAAAACTGTATTTTAGTGAATATACCCAAAAAGCCAAATGGAAAATTGTTTGCGCACCTTTAATTCTGCCACTTCTTCCTAACTTTTGAGTACTTGACTTTGTGATCCTTTTTTTTAGGGGGGAAAGAGGGTCTAATATGCAATGATAATATATAATAATGTTTTAATCATACCTCTTAATGGAATGTCTTTACATGCTTCACTGCATCATAGAAATAATTTTTTTTAATAAAGAGTTTATTGCAAAGTCTGACTTGCAAGAGAAGTATGATATTACTCAGGTGAAATTATCAAACCGAAATCCTGCATTCCTCTGCTGTGCCTACGAATAGTCCATTTAGGAAAAAATTGTATCTACAGAAAACTCTTGCAGCTTGAGTATTCTAGAATTTGCACCATGCATTGCAGCATACCTGTGGCCTTTGTTAGTTGTCCCCTGGTTATTTTTCCCAGTCGGTGGCATTACATGGGCCATACCTACTGGTTTAGAGAGGACAAGTAAGGAAATGGTTCTGTCAGGCCTCTAATAAAGTGTTTCTGTTCAGTTAGCAGCAGCGATTGGAGCATCTATGATGTTGGTGATTGCGCTGAAACTGGGACACTTTTTCCAGATGATACCTAATGTAAGTGAACCTGAAACAGTTATGGCAGCAGTCTACTTAATTTGTAAGCATAAAATAAAGATTTTCTAAGCATAATATGAAGATTTTTCTGGGACAGTTAGGGATTATATCATGCTCTAGACTTAATTGTTTTCAGGGCTGGACCAAACCAAAATAATGACGTTACACTCCTAAATTTCAGCAGGCTAACATATTAGGTAACAAATATTGCATCTCTTCTCCCATCTCTCACTGATCAGTACAAGCTAAAATTCATTGGCTAACACTTGAAATGTCACTGACAGCCTTTACAATTTGAATGTTGTATTTCACTTTTGGTTTCGCATCTTCCAAGCTTTTGCACACCTGTGTAACAAATTCAGAAGTTTCTCTCTTGCATCAGTATAAATAGTCCCAAGACGGGTGCTTCAGGATCTTTAGTGTAAAGAGGTAAATAAAATCTTCCAAATCGAAATTTGGGTTTAGTGTGTCTGATTCTAGCTTAGTCTTTGAGGTTTATTTTAAAACCATATGGACTCTTAAACTGCCTTCTGTGGGTTTTGCATTGCCAGTGCAATAAACATAAACATTTTGTAGATTATTCAAAGTAATCTGTTTTCTGCTTTTCCCTTAATTTTTTATCTAGACTTTTTTTTTTTTTTCCCCTATAAGTTTTTTTAGGGAATCACTGACAGAGCATCACTTCCGGATTTTTTTCCTGGCCTCTTTATAGGATGGGAGAATTAATCCCTTTCCCAAAACTAGCTGACAAAACAGAATTTAACCACCTACTTCCCTTCAGTCTCCTTTTCTTTTCTAAGAAAGGCTGTTTCAACAAACTGTGTCAAACAACTGCCTAAATCTGGCAGTGAACTACCCATGCTAATCGAAACCATTCTTTGAAACAGCAACTCTTAATTCTGTAGATAGTGTTGGCCTTTCTCCTAGCGCTGCAGGAGGCGTAGGGATTCATTGAAGAACACTGTAATGGAAACTACACATAGCATTTCAAGAGGAAGTCCAGTTGTATTGGTAGATGTGATTGTGAAATCCAACAAGTAGTTGTATGTTAGTTTCATGTTGGTTTGCAGCTCAGAGGAGAACTGTTATACATATCCATAACAATTATGGAAAGAAAGCTATTACAAGTTTTTCGTTTCAAGCAGTTTGCCTGTCATGGATATCTGTTCCTTAGCACGTTTGTGGTTGCAAACAAAAAATAAATGCTAATAAATAGATGCTATTTTTCTGATTTGCATAGGGTATACTGGCTGCTATTGTGGTATTTAACGTGCTCCCTTTTCTTGAAAAAATTCTGGATGTCCCAATCCTGTGGAGACGGGATAAGTATCATTTCGTAAGTAACAAAAAAAGCCACCTAGGATTTGGAATGTGTCTTAAAGGGAGAAATAGATGTTTTGGGAGAGCAAGGCAAAGCAGCAGCCATTCCCTTAGAAAAGGGATTCTTTGAAATATCCACTGGAAGAAGTGTATTGGAATCTCTTCAAATCAATTTGCAATTAATTCTCTGCAGGGAAAGCTGTTTATTGTTGTTGCTTCCCACATCCCCTGAGAAGGAAATTGTCTAGCTGCCAGCCGGGGCCACATTCTCAAGTCAACTCTTGTGCAGGATTTCTCATAACAAGGAAGTCCCCCAATATGATCTGGGGTTTGCTAATAATTGAAGCCCTGTTAGAAAGTCTGGCGATTTGAACTGTGATATGTGATCCCTGTTTGCAACTACTTCCAGGACTGCGTTGGTCTAGATCTGCCAACAAGGCTTTTCATGTATTGCCGTTTCTAGTTTGGGTTTTTTTTTCTGTCTGAAATTCACAAATTTGGGGGCTGAGTTGGAGGTCATTTTGCATCTTTTTACTGCTCATGTTCTCCCTGTCTCTTGTTCAAAGGTTATTTGGCTTATGACTTTTGCTGCAGTGCTTTGTTTTGGTCTTGATGTCGGTTTAGCGATCGCCATGGGATTTACGTTCTTCATAATCACCATTAGGTCACACAGGTACTTGTGACTTTTAAACAAAATACTAGTTTTTCTTAGAGTTGATGTGTTAGAGGTAGCTATACATGTGACAACGAAAAAGCTGTTTCATGTTTGTAAACACTGCAGTCAGGTTATTCTGGAGTCTCTCTAATGTTATCCCAAACCAGTAATCTCTTTGAGTTTATGGGTTCTGGACTGGTCCCTTCTGCAGATGAATTTCCATTCTTCGTGCTACTGAAGACTTCTTACTGTGGTGTAGGTATCAGCCAGGAGAGGTGATCTGTATACACACTCTATAGGAATAAAATGAGATGTTGTGCCTTTATTTCAACATTAGTCTTCACTGCCATTTACCAAGTTGCTTAATCTTCTCTGTAAACTCAGTGATAGGGGAGGGACATTACATCTGGCACATGTTACTCAGTTCATTAGCTGCTAATCCAAACAGGAAAATAATTCATAAATCCAAGCCACACCTCATGAGATTTACCATGAGAGGAAGGTGCTTGTCTGAGTAGGCTGAAGCCTCTAGAATAACATGAAAGAGGTAGCAAATAACTCAGTTGCTGCAAATATCAGACTGCTTGTGAATCTGGTCCAGAGTGGCTCTGAAAGAATACCTTCCGGAAGAATTTCAGTTGCCTTCTGAAACTCACTGTATTACCTCTGCTCAGAGTGATCCTCTTGAGTTTGCCGTGGGATTTAATGAGCATTGTGAAAGAGCATTTCTGCAGCCACTGTTCAGTTAAGTGAACGGGGGTTCATACTACAGCTTCAGGGTCTATAAGCACTTACCAATTTCCTACCAGTGAGAGCATTATGTTGACAACACTCAAAAAACCTTAGGAAGTTATCTGCAAGCAGATTGCTTTGAATAGAGTGTCTTGACGACAGTTTTCCATACATCAGGGCCAGCAGCCAGCCAGCTGCATGCTTATTCCATCCATGCCCTGAACTGACCAGAACCTGCCCCAAAACCATGCAGCACCGTTAGCAAAGCACAGTGCCCAAACCAGGATACTCTCCTTCAAGGCAAAACCCTGCATTAATACTGCTACGCTACCTGTGGGTCAGACCTAGCCTATGCAAAGCCAGCCCTAAGCACAAGTTATAGCTGCCCCCGCTGGTCTGTGTAGATGTATCTTGGAGGAGGGCTGCAGGGAGACGGAGAGGGAACATACTTCCTAGCGTAATAACAATAATCCGAGTGTTCCAGAGCTAGAAATGGGACATTATACATTCTTGAGGACACCAGTGTAGCTGAAGGCTGTGTTTGTGTACTGCACCCCTACTCAAAGAACCCTAATTATGAGTGAATAGCTTTTTGTACCGCACCCTCTAAGTTACAGTTGGTGTACCCAGTGAAGAGGACAGAAATTGAGATCAAGCTTTTGGGAACAGATGGGTTTTCTCTGTTCTCTGTGAAAACCTAATAAACATCTTGTTTCAGAATGAAGATGGTGGTGCTGGGACAGATTCCAAACATGAATATTTATAGAAGTTTATCCATCTACAGAGCCGTAAGAGGAAACAAAAAACAAATGTTCCATCCCTCTCTGTAATCCAGCTTCTTCCCGTAAATGCCCGGGGGTGACCATTCAGACTCAGTTCCATTTGATCTAAAACTTTGAAAACTGAAAAATGCTTAAGTAGCTGTAGTGTGAAGTGATTCGGATACCTAGCTCAGCCTGCTCGGGCCTGGGGAGCTCCCGTGTCCATCCATGCTGTCTCCACAGTGGAAGCTGCACTGCTGTCATTTCCAGAGTCATTTGGCATTTTTTTGCTGATCTGCTTTTCTCAGTCTGGTTTTGTCCTCTCTACATATATTTTCACAATAACAACCGTGCATGTGCACCGGTTCTCCTGGTGATGGGATAACAGGTACAGCGCGGGCATTTTTAACACGTTATTTTCAAGACTTGCACCATGCAGAATTAGGCAATACAGTAGCAGAGAGCTTTGCCTTTGCTGCATGGGTAAATGCCCAAATGCTATGCTGATGGATTTGCAAAAAATATAACAATATAAGGACAAGGCTAGTAAGACAAAGATAGAGCGTATGTTTTCTGTAATGAGCATTAAAAATAATTTGGCTTCTTTTATATTAGAGCAGCCAACTGTCATCTGTGATAGATCTGCTGGAGTTATGTTTTTAATTGCAAGAGAAGCAGATTAGTTTATGGTAATTAGGTCCATGTTGCCAATGCCACCACCAGTACATGGTGTAGTCAACAATGGACCAGATAAACTCTGACCTGAGGGTAGGACCTTGCAGGCTCCAACACAGTCAGTCAGGAGGGGAAAAATAGCTTCTGCTAGGTACAGCCCTCTCAAATACAGCTTTTGTCTTACAGGCAAGGGAGATTGAAGGTATCAAAATCTTCCAGTGCTGTTCTTCCATCTCTTTCGCAAACGTGAATCACTTCAAAACCTATTTGTTACACAAGGTAAATGCCACTTTTTCAGTCAGCAGAAGTTTCTAAGAGCCTGTGTTGGGGAGATAAAAGCTTTAATAAAACTGCCTTTCTTTTTCAGATGGACATGAAAGCAGTGCCTCTGGATGAAAGTGAAATGAGGGCTTTCATTTCACTTAATCTGTCTGACACTGCAGCGGAAAGAAAAGATCTTAAATGCTCTTGTGTCTGTGATCCACCTCTACCACCACCTAGGGTCAGCTTTAAAAGTATATTTATCTAAGTCTGTTTGTTTGAGGTGCCTGGTTTTACGTTACTGAGGACAGAGTTCTTAACTTGCCAGTACTGAAAAGGCTGTAAATGTTTATATAAAGCATATATATATTTGCTGTATGAAAATAAGCAAGCATTACTGCTCTATTTCTTCAAACATACTTTATGTGACAGAGCAATAGTAGCTCAGCTTACTGGGTGAATTAACTAGCAGTTGAAGTATTCAACATATCCTCTCCTCAGCTGAAAGAATTAATTTTGTCAGGTGCTTCAGTAGGGATTTTCTTCTTTTTCCTCATAGAGGTGAGATAATTCCCTTGCTTATGAGGAATTTGTTCCACCACCAACACTGCTGAGTGCAAGTATAAAATAGTTCAAAGGCAGCTACGATTATCATGATTAGAGGATTTCTCATCTTTACTACAATTGGCTGCTGTGCATCTTCGAGTCACTTGTATCCCTTTTTATCTGAATTTTCTGAATTATCTTAGACAATGAAAGGAACTTCAGGGAATGGACTATCTTCAGAAGATATTTTTCAAGCAGTTATATGTGATTTGTAAAAGCCATTGTATGAGAAATGGGTTGAAAGGCAGTGGTTTGGAAAATATATGTGGCACCAAGGTGCTTAGGAGGTGGAAGCGATAGATAATTTAACATCATCTTCTGAAGTATAAAAATGCAGAGTGACTTTTCCTTTCTTGCGTTACAAAAATCAAAAAACACATTTGGAACTACTAAGAAAGGAAAATTGATTAAATCGGTCCATTCTGTCACCAGCTGCCATACAAGCAAGTAGATGAACCGAAGGTCTGCAGAGCTCAGCCAGTAAGGGTCAGCTGACTGTTGCTCAGAAAGGCAATGGCTGTGGGCAATCTTTTTTTTTCTTCTTTTCTTTTCGGAAAGGTAGAAGTAACAAGTCAGATTCCAGTATCACAGGCCATTTCAAGGTGTGGAAGAGCAAGGTACCGCTGTACTATTTGGTGGCTGAAGGCACTCTGCTAACCACATCTGAGGCTTGCCTCAGTCACCTGCTACTTTGCATATCCTTGTAGCTTTGTACTATAATTAGTGTTATTTCAGATGTGTTTTTTACCATGAGAGAAGAAATATCATATGATTTTACAGTCCTGTCTTACTTGCAGCAAAAAATGTTCCACCTCCTGGGCCCAAATCTTCCAACCACTGATATACTCTGCATTTTCCATCTTAGATACCATACACAGAGAAACTGATGAAGCGACGTCACGCAGACAGCAATTCCTCGTCATCTTCACTTAATTTGGTACATTGGTCAAAGTACGGAGACAAGCTCAGCTCTAGGACGCTGTTGGTGGGAGCAGCCGATGCGCAGTGTGCATCCCCAGGCTTTAACACGGGACTTATGACTGAAAAGAATGAGGATGAAGGGAGAAGAGCTTGCCTTTCCCCAGGCTCTGCAATAGATAATTCCTCAGTCCAGTTGGATCAGGAAGAACAGCCAATGTATTTGCCGTGTCCAGTTCACACCATTATTTTAGACTTCAGCATGGTGCAATTTGTGGATTTGATAGGTTCAGAGTTACTGCGACAGGTAAGCAACCTATCTGCACGTAAATGCGAAGCCTAAAGCTTACCCAGTGTCTTATGGTTTTTGTTAGCCTAAACGCCCTGCTACATAACAATCTGCACATCCTCCAGTTGACCTTTAAGGTTGCAAGATTCAGCTATTGAGTTTCAGAAATTAATAAATACCCATAAACCCACTGCTTTTTAAGAACAAAAGCCCCACTATCCATACAAAAGACATGGAAAAACCTGACATCCATTGTCACCAGTTCTAGAATCATGTAAACTAAAACCACATTTATAAAAATGGCTAATTTGTTTTTTCCATTTTGGCTGTTTATTTTTTCTTCTAGCTGGACACTTTAAAAAAATGCTCCTCTTTAGAAATGTCAGATATAAAACTACCAGCTGTCTTCTCCTAGAGTGGTTTTGTTGTTATTGCTGACTGCCTAGTTAGCCTTTTCTTTGAAGTATGCCTTGAATTTTTAAGTCTTCAAATGGGGATCCTAGCCAATGGAGATAGATATTTAGCAAAATTAAATTTCATGTAGCCATGCTTCTCAAAGATACAGTTCCAGATGGATTCTTAGACAGCTTCCTCAAACTCTGTAGCTCAACTTCAGAAGAATTTTATTCAATAGCGGGTTAGACTAACACCTATTAGGGACAATTGGGGACTGAGCTGATGTCCCTAAAATCCTTTAAGATCTATTTGCCACCCATTGAATGACCCTCCCATTAGGAAAGAGGGGTGAATTCAAAGACTTTCCAGATTCCTTCCAGCCCCATATTCTGAAATTCTGTGATTCTCTGAAATAATGAGTTTCATTGCCTTTTAAAAAGAAAAATTAACTGCTCTTAGGTCTTTTAATTACGAAGGGTCAGGCATTGGCAAAATTATGAGAATCTATCCCCCCTAAAATCTGATTCCTTTAAAACTAAATTGATATAACTAGAAGTATTGGTCGTGAAAATTGAGACAACCAGAATTACAAGTCATGCTTGAAAATACAGGTTCCTGTTTGCATTTACACGATGGCATGGCACCTGCATATGGAGAGGTGTTTCAAGTTGGTCTGTTCCTGTGAGAACTTCTTGGTTAAGTGAAAAAATAGCTGCGTAGTGGAGGGCCAGCATGGGGTCTGGCAGTGACCTGCCCTGCTTCTGGAGTCGGCATTCATTAAGATCTTGGACAGCTTGGCTGTTTAGTGCTGAACTAAAAAACAGGACCTGAGATACCGGAATAAGGGTTTTCTTCAGAAATAAAACACTACAAGGGAGGTTTTATTTCCCTGTTTGTTTTACCTTCCAGTACACTTGTATAATGCAGAATTGCTCTAATGCCTGTATGGAATTCTTTCCACAGATCATCCATATGTTTCACAATGTTGGCATTACAGTCCTTATAGCTGGCTGTCACTGTGAGTATAGTAGTTATTTACTAATACTAATTTATCTTCAAGGATAGGTTTTAAGCTTAAGTAAAATGTTTTAGCTGTACTGCTTGGTATGGTTTTGCTGCTTTCTTTATTTTCCCCCATTTTTTGTAGCCTCTGTGATGGCAGACTTTGAGAAGAATGATTTCTTTGACAGCTGTGTCACCAAAGAAAGGTTCTTTCTAACTCTCCATGATGCTGTGCTGGCTGCTTTGGACAAGCATCAAAAGCCAGATAAGCTAGAACCTATTGTGGAAGAGTTTGCTGAAGGACCACGAGCCGAACAGCAAAAGGTAGAATATTTAGCTAAACATTTGTGCCTTCATGTAGTTAAATTATCCTGTCAGCAACTTAAACCTTGTCCTGTGGCTGAGCAAATAGTGCAGAACAGATGCTCTTTTGAATTCTCCAGTTTTTCACAGGTACTTGCCTTTTTGCAATGGGTTGATAATCCAATTTGTTTCTTTGAGTCCTGTGTTCCTGCTTTGGGAAAGGCATCTTTGTGTGCAAGCTGGAGAGACATCCAGCTGAGTTTTGTGGCAGGGAATGGCTCTGTTGCATTTTAAATTGTTTCCATTCCTCTGACAGAGCAAGGACAGGACCCTGCCAGGGCAAAGCAGAAGCTCCAAGTTTTTTATTTCCAGAGGTTACTGCACCAGCTCCCTTGGGGCTGATGGGGGAAGTGAAGGACAGTGCTTGCTTGATTTCCTGATGAACTGAAGTTGATGCACATGCGCTTTCCGTCAGTCCTCTGCAATAATTTTCAAGCTCGCTGGCTGTATCAGCCAAGTTTGAATAGGGCAGATGGTTGTAAGTTCCAGGAAAAGCCCTTGTTCTGAGTAGATTCCAGTAATTGCCCCACCTAGGGAAAAAACCCAGCCTTGGCTAATCATTCTATGCATACCACCAGGCTGGGGTCCTAGAGCTGAATGAGGCAAGAATGAAGGTAAAAACCTATCCAAATCTGCAGGAAAACAGGGTTCTTGAGTTCTGCTGCTCATTAACTCTTGGTGTTGTACAGAATAGTCTAATGCGAGGATATTGACCTTCCGGACTCTCTCTCCCCATAGAAAAAACTTGAAAGAATGAAGGTGACAGTATGTATGTATTCACCAACCTCTGTTTAATGGACATTGTGGGGGAAGGGTTGGGAGCAGCTACAAGGCAGGAGGTGACTGGTTCCCCAGGAGCCCGTGCTGAGATGAGGTCGGGCTGGGTGTGCAGATGGGACCTGTGGCAGCTTGGTGATATCAGCTTCGGCAGTCCCTGCTAGCTCATTTCCTTGGCAGCTGGGGATTTGGACTACCCTGTGCTCCCACGCCAGCACGGCCCTCTCGCTGCTCACATGATGTTGCCTTGGCATGGGAACGGTGCTTGACCCGGCTCAACAGATTGGCCACCCTTGGCTTACAGTAATGTTTATGTACATTTCAGGAAAGAAGTTTGCTTCTGAAGAAGAATAAAGATTTTTCCTCTGCAAAGAACTCTGACAACAAACTTCTGCATGAAGAGCCAATATCACATCTCTCATCTTCAGCCCAGAATAAAGCAGAGCCAAGCTCTCTCCGGCAGTATGATACTCCACCCCTTCGATCGGATTTCCAGGACCCAGGCTGGGGGAAGAGATGGAAGTATACCAGCAATCCCTGAATTACAAGTGTTGGGGAATTGGGATTTCAGTAGAGAGAAGAAAGGTAGAGTTAAGCAACAGCATTCGATCTTCTTTTTATTTTTTCTGGTCCAGAGTTCTTAAAATAGACAGCCTGACTAATGCCTCCATTAATTCTGTTGTTCTAAACAAAAAGCAACATTTACATTATTGCTTTCAAGCATTTTCAAATAGATATGCTACCCAGCAATGCCGAAAGCAGAGAAATTTCAATGTATAAGGTAATTCCTAGTTTCGTAGCTAATTCTAGCAAATTATTTGTGCTTGTTTTCTGAAATTCTGAAATTAAATTTCTTTAGAAGTTTAAATGTCCTAGCTTAGGACTTCTTATATATTTATTGTTTGCTAGTAAGTGAAATTAGTCTGCCATATTTCAGCAGGTTACATGCAGGCAGTTTCATTATTTTCAGACTTATTTAGAATGATTATGAAGCTTCAAAGAAAACTTTTTATTATTACTCTTCAACACTTTGCTGAAGTTGGTATTGTCTGCACTAACGTAATGTGGTGTCTGTCCGTTATTTCTGCCTCTGTCCCTTTCTAATCCAGAACTAAATCCCAGTAAAAAATACAGTATTTTTTTCCATGTCTTTGTAGTCCTTTACTGAAATAGTGAAGAATAGAGGAAGGTATTCACTTTGTTCTGAAGAGCCAGGAAAATTGTAGACTTAGGTACAGTTCGCACTTGGGAAAAAAAAAATCAACTTTGTTGATTTTTACATTTTCTGTATATTTTCAGCCATAGAATTTGACGCAGTAAAATATCAGTACAGGGGCGTGAGCTAGGATTCCACTGAAAGCAGAAGCATTTAACTCTACCAGCAATACACATCACAAGGCGTCATGCCCTTGTCTGGTGGATTATCCCATGGCACAAATTGCCTAGTGTGAAGAGCTGCGGGTGAAATTAATTTTAGATGAGCGGCCAGCACCACGTACATACGCCATTCAGACCCTGTTTTAGAGAAAAACTTGGATTTAAATGATGGATCCTTTGTGTACAGATCCTATGCTCTGGGCTAAATTTGTTAACATGTGAACAGCTTGAACTTCTGCTGCTGGGCATTGTGTGGTTTCTGGATGTGCAGTAACAGCAAGGTGGCTCTTCCGAATTCTGCTGCTCCTGGCTGCTAAATTTTAGCAATGATAAAATGGCTAATGGGAATCTGTAATGTAGTCCTGTGAGTTCTTCTCATTTTTTTTTCATTTAAATTCTTACTGCTTCCAAGCCGTTTCTAGAGGGAAGCCACAGTTCTGCACGTGTAAACTCTAATGCTAAAGGACTTTAGCGAATGTTACAGTGTAGAGTTGCTTACTGTGGAGGAAACTGAGTCCTGGAACCCTCATACCTTTTGGATTGAAAGACAGGAAAAACTGAAAGCTCAAATGGTGTTGAGTAATACTCAAACCACATATGCTTCCCTACATTGTTTTGGACAGTGGCTTCACGCCAGGCTCCTCTCAGCTCTGTTCAAAACAGAGTAATACAAAACCCATGAAAAGCATAGCCCTAATTTCCAGATTCTGTTGGCTCTCCTACAGCAGCCTTGATTTAAGATGACATGGCATTCCTAGCTGTTGGCACCATCAAAAGTGTCCATTGCAAACAGATTTTTTTTCTTTTTTTTTTTTGGCTTGTTCCGCAAAGTTCTGAATCTTTCCTTCCTACCCCCATGACTCTGCAGAGCTGAGCACCTGATGACAATGCAGACGTCAGTATGTTAGCGTTCAAATTATGGGTATTCATGTTGCAAAACAAATATCTTGCTGAGAGGAAGTCCAGACAATCCTGATCTTTTTCCCTTATAGCTGTGCGGTGCCATAACTCTGCTCCCGCGTATGTACACAAGGCTTCTGTTTAGCCAAGCCCAAATCCCTGGACGCGGGCTATGAAGCGACAAAGCACGTACTTTATGGCCAAGGACTCCACCTATACCTCTGAAAAGCCACAGAAGTCAGAGTTCAAAGGCCTGTCTGTAATCATGTGTTCGTAGGCAGCTCAACATTCTCAGCTGACCTACTTGCAACAACTCCAGTTGTTCTGTGCACACAGCAACTTTTTAATGTCCTTCCCAGCTAGCGTGGTGCTGTGATGTTTTCCTAGCAGGGCACGTTGCAGAAACCCAGGCAGCTCTCCCACTGCACTCAATTAGAGGATACAGATCCCCAAACATGCACATTATCACTGCAGACGGTGTGAAGTGTGTATCACCAACCCCAACCCTGTTGTCGTTTTATTAACATATTACTCTGGTGCATAAATGTGCAGAAGACCTAAAGAAGCCAAGGGACCTTGGGAGTCAGGGCCAGGCACTGCCGCGTGTCATGCTGCGCAGGAAGCGACGAGGAAGGACCAGATAAACCAGTTACATATGAGCATAGTTCAGGGGCATTTATTCTGCTGTAAAAATTAGCACCTGGCTGGTTGTGGAAAGCTGAGCACATCTTGGCTTAGGCCTGGCTCAGCAACCCTTTGAGGGCGCTACCCCAGACCGTGTTTTTCTATCCCAAATTAGAAGAGTCACGGAAGAAACTTGGCAGGAGCGAAGGTGCTCGGTAATATCTTGCTTCTGTAGGAGACCTCTGCATGAGGCTCCTCGTTCAGCCCGTGGTGGCAGCTGCAGTTCGAGGGAATATGACACCCGGCTGCACGCTTGCTTTGCTGTGCAGCTTTCCAAATCCAGCCACGAGCCGTCTTTGATGTCCATGTGTGAAGAAACCCAGCCTAGGCCAGCGGAAGTATGAAACAGAGCAGTAGTCACGTCAGGTGTGAGCACGCACCTTGCCAGAGCCAACTGCACCAGTCATTTATTACAAATACGGGCTGACAGATGGGCTACCTATAAATTGAGATTATGCGAGCTTCTGTGGTCTGTTTATATCGTGATTTCTTTTGAGATATGCTGTGTGATAGAAGCAGGGGGGGACTCCATCGTGCTTGAGGTCTTTCGGCTCAACAGCTCGAAGGCAGTAGTTGTGCAAAGGCTGAAATGTGTCCCTCTCCATTGCGTTATCACAACAAGGTTGGACTCGACGATCTTAAAGGTCTTTTCCAACCAAAGTGATTCTATGATTCTATAAAACCTTGTGCGCAGTTTCTCACTTGGCGGGAGGACAGCTGTGCTATAAGCCTCAGGCTTGTAGCGAGTCATAGAGCGACAATGACCAGTCATGAAAAGGGGTTTTCTGTCTTCCAAAATTGCACGGGCGCATACCTGCCTTGCCATGAAAATATTTATCACGCAATGCCAAAGGGCCCTGCTCTGAGGCAGAAATCCAACGCAGACACGGCTCCTGCCCCCGTGCCAGCCGATGGCTGTGACTCCCTCTGCCGGCTTCCTGGCCGGACCGTGCAGCTGCACGGAGCGAGGATCCCCTGTAGAAAGCTGACAGAATATACAACGCGCTTGTAACAGAGCTGTGAGAAGTTTTTAGGAGTAAAATAGCATTAAGCAAAACTGCAGAGGGGAATAAAACTTGCAGGCTTTCCAAGGTAACCATAGAACGGCCTCAAAACGTGTGTATTTGTGTGGCGCTTGCACAGAAATGCCTGGATCGCCCAGTACCTAAAAGTACTTTTTGTCTTTATGGTAATTATTAAATAAGTAGTTGAATATTAAGAATCTCTGACTGTAACGGGCGTTTCGCTCCGCGGAAGGCACGCGACTGACAAATCCAAACTTGGAACGCGCAAGCCCGCGGGAGCGTTTGACCGCCGTGATGTCACGGCGGGTGACCGCGGCTCCGCACCGTTGTTCTCCCTGGCAGGGTTGAGGGAGAGCCAGGGCACGGTGGATTCCCTCATAGAATCACAGAATGTTTTGGGTTGGAAGGGACCCCTAGAGGTCACCCAGCCCAACCCCCCTGCAGGAGCAGGGACACCTTGAACCACATCAGGTTGCTCACAGCCCCCTCCAACCTGGCCTGGAATGTTCTCAGGGATGGGGCCTCCACCCCGTCTCGGGGCAACCTCTGCCAGGGTTTCACCACCCATCTTTAGGGAAACATAAAGGAAGTGCGAAATAAGGAATTTCCTTTTAAAGCGCAATCTCAGGGCCTTGATAACAATGTGCCAAAACCTTTTTCCCACTTTTTCCTTTTGCAGATGCCTGTGCTAAGGTAACTTTCTGCTGTAGGCCAAATCTTTTCTTAGTTTTCTGTTTACTGCGTGCCCTTTGTCTAAGTATTACTTCTCTTGAGGAGGGAGGGGGGGAAGGGATCCCAGCACTAGAAAGCAGAATGAAAAACCTGCTCAGGAGTGGAGTTTTGGCCCTTTGATAGAGCTGAACACTGTTTGGGATACCTTTGCATAGGCATGGGGTTTTTTTTCCCCTTTGGCAATGGGAGAGTTGGCTTCCCAACCCTGGTCCTCTTGAACCATTGACTGAAGGGAGCAATCAGTCTTTTGCCTTGTCTTCAGGTCCCTGGGGATGCTCCTTGTCACTTGTTTCTGTGGCACCTTTATATTTGGCAGCTGCCACGCAGGGGAGAGGAGAGTGATGCAGAACCAAGTGAGAGGGAATCTAAAAGGCTCGTCTCCCTTGGAAGGAGCTCCCAGAGCATATCTGTTAGCAGGCATCTTTTTGTCCCACTGTTTGAAAGACCTCAAGTGATACAGGGCCACCAAGGCTGGCTGTAGGTTCTGGAGAGGTGTGTGCCCTTCTTATTCTGGCCAAATCTGGAGCTAGGAAGTGAATTCTGGGGCAAAATTCACGGCTTGTTTAAAATAGGAACACCTGTCTGTATGGGCACCTTAAAAGCCTGCCCTGCACAGTCTGAAGCGTGGATGGGATCAGGCAGGCGCTGCTACTTCTCCTTTCTTCTTCATGTGAAATCAGGATTGCTTTTTAATCAGTGTTCTAAAAAACATCCAACAGGGAAGTCAGGCAAAATTGATAGGGCTATAAAAACATGACTTCTCCGCATGTTTCTGCGCGGCTGTTGTAGACCATAAAACCTCAGGGCCTTGTTAGAAACATGCAATCTCTCTAACAGCACGCCACCCGTGCTGCAGGGCTCCGGCATCCTTCTGCATCTGCCTCCTGGTTGTTCTGCTGCTACAGATCACTGGGTTCTGGCTTTCTTGGTTTCTCATCCAAATGAGCAAGTTTCACAGCATCCTTTGGTAGATTGAAGGTTGGAGTCAACAGCCTGCTCAGGATGAGAGTACGCAGCGAGATACTGGGATGTTTGTTCCTCCCCGCGGGGAAGGGGTTGCCCGAGCCCTGGCGGGAGCCGAGCGCTCCCGGGGCGGAGGAGCGTGCAAACCCCTGGGGCTAGGCGGGTTTTTAACGCGACTTTAATTGAAGGCACGTTTCGCGGCGCAGGCAGGGAGCCGGTGGGC
>NW_009259598.1:298434-327598 GCF_000687185.1 Egretta garzetta
CCGCTTTTATTATTATTATTTTTTTTAATCTTACCATAAGAATGCTGTGATGTCTTGTTTACTTCTTTCTCTAACTTTGATGCTCTCGTGTGGCTTCTTTCCTACCACAGGAATTTTGCAAGTCTTTGTATGCGGTGAACTTTTGGATGCAGATATAAAAATTAAAAGATCTTGAGTAAATCCTAAACAATGGCTCCCAGCAGACTGCATTAAGTACTGCAGTCAGTGCTGCTCGTGGATTCCTGTCTAGGGGAAGGTGATGTAAATCCTAGAGCCAGTTCTGTGTGCTCAGTAAAATGCTGCTTATTTGTGTAAAATCTCTGGCACCTCAGGAGGTTTTACACTCGATGGTGCCTTGGAACCAAAGTAAGGCTTTGGGGGTGGGAGTTGGAGGGGGTTTTCTTTAGGCCTGGAGTAATGCTTTCTTAGTCACTTCCTCAGACAAATCATAGGGATTTTAAAAAACTTTCTGGCTGCTTCCAGCAAAAATTCACTTGTTTTGAGGTGGGGCTTCTGAGGGGTGAAGAGCATTCAGAACTCTTTGGGAGACATGCATTATGTTTCCGTGCCCTTTTGTACATGTTCCTGGTATTTCTTGAAGATAGCACTAGGACAATTTTTGATGAGTTCTCTTCTTTCTATAGTATTATCTGCATCCTAATTTCTGAATGAATAATCCACTTTTTAATTCTATACCTGTTACTCTCTTTTCCTTGTCCAGCTACAGACAAACAATACTGACTCTGCCAACAGAGTACACAGTTGCAGTTGTGGAAAGACTGATTTCTGTGTAAATTTTGAGGTTGCTGAATGGTAACTTTCAGTGCTGGAGTGATGTGCTTTGGTTTTTTTTTTTTCCTTTAAATCCTTTTTAACCACGTAGCCAGAACAGGTTAACTGCATTGCTGGTTAGCTGTTGCTTTTGCCACTAACCTTGATTTGAGCGCAGAACTGTCCTATTTGTAAAATGCTGTGTTTATCTTCTTAAACGACATGCTTCAACTCTGTTTTCTGTTACTATACATTTATTAGATTTTGCCTCAGAAGTTAAAGAAACTTGCATGTACTTTATGCTTTATGTTGTACAACAAAAAAACCCCAGTGTCAGCCTCTAACTTTAGGTGCAGTTCCACGACGTTTATGCTATTTAAATACAAAGCTGCTCTAGTTAAATCTTCTAAAATAAGCTTAACTGGGTTGTTGCAAGACTTTTTCTGTAAAATCTAAACTTGAAACCACATGGAATGTCCTTTTAACATCTAATGTTCTGTGGTAGTTTGTTAGATCACACACATGTAATTTTTTCTATATGAAGGCCAGTAAAAAGCACGAAACAACTGTTTTTAAAAGGTTAAGGTTGGTAGGTATTAGGAATTATCTTATTATGGGTAAGTATAAAAATGCAGAGAATGTTCTGAAGGGATTTAAAGCAATTCAAAATATTTTTTGCTTTAGAAATGAACTACACCCGCTTTAAGTTTCCCTATCAACCCAAACCAGTTAAAAATGGGAAAAAAAAAAAAAACCAACAAACTGGCTAGGAAAGGTTAAAATAATCAAAATAGTACAAAACTGGAAAAAGTTACTGCTTTTTTCATCGTTCTGTAGTTAAAATTGCTGCTACTTAGGTTTAGACAAGACCAGCCTAAACTGGTTATTTACAGAAAACCCTTGTAAATACTAATTACAGTTCTATGTATAAGGTTGGTTTTTTAATGGGAAGGTCAACCAAGTTCTTAGTTTTCCACAAATTCAGGATATTCCTATTTCTTCCCATCCTTCCTGTCTTCAAAGTTTTGTTCTATATCAATGAAGGAGTGCATGCATTTATCCTAACATACTCTTATGCAGAAAGAGAGCAGGCAAAGTTTCTTGGTAATACGAAGGTGAGGTACCTGTGTCTTCCCACTCCAGTAAAACTACCCCAGATCTTTTGGGAATCTGGAAGAATGATTAAACCAGCTGTCTCACATCTTTGCTTAGGAAGCTTGTACTTGCGTAGCCCACTCGTCGGTCCTGTG
Organism: Egretta garzetta; assembly: GCF_000687185.1. NCBI lineage: Eukaryota > Metazoa > Chordata > Aves > Pelecaniformes > Ardeidae > Egretta > Egretta garzetta. The sequence goes on from NW_009259598.1 coordinate 300,456, forward strand.
TCTGCCGTTGTGGGGTTGGAAGAATATCGTGGCTGTGTACCTATGCCCAGCTCCCATTTCCATGAGAACTGAGGAGGAGGAAGGACAGCGAGAGTGACAGCTGAATGCCTTGGAGGAACAAAACCCAAGCTTAAATACAGGGAGATCCTGAGTTCTGATGTTGACTGTCACTGGGTTGCTTTGTGGCCTTGAGTGAAGCATTGATTTCAGTTTCTTCTTATCTCAGTCTTTTCCTTTAAAAAGGCAAGGAAATAGAATTACAGTTGCTTTAATTAAATTATTTTTAGAAAACGTGAGGCAAGCTTCTACTTGGCCTTTTCCTTAATACTAAGAATATGTCAGGAAATAGACATGTCAAAGCTTTAGCTGCTAATAAAACGTAGGGAGTTCGGTACGTAGGCTACTGCAACGTGTGTTGCTGCCAAAAGATAGCTTTGCTGAAAGCTAGCTGGGAAGTATGTGATGTATTAATTTTATCATTTCACGAGGTGTGAACATCTTGGGCACTAACAGTCAGTTGATTCCCAAAGGCACTCAAAAAAGCCTGTCCTTAAAAAAGGAGCTTGTAGGCGTACAAGCTTTTTTTTCTTACTAAAACTTCTAATAACTTCGATTCTTCAGACAGCTGCGTCTGAGGTGCGTTCAGGTAGTTACTTTTGCCCAGTTGTCGAAAACACAGAAGATTTTTGTGGTTCTTTGAAGCAGTTTCTAATATGTTTGGAGATTGGTAGACAAATGTGTTGGGTATAATACTTGCACTGGTCCTTAGGAAGGTGGCAGAGCTGCACAGTGTTTTCCTGGGAGCAGTTCTTGTGCTAGTTTTCATCGTATGACTTTCAGGGAACCGAAAATAGAATTCCTGCATTCTGGTGTTTTGTGAGCTATATTGGATGGGGATGTCCATGAACTCAGCAGGAGGAAGGAGCGATGGGATGTCCATGAACCCAGCAGGAGGAAGGAGCAATGGGTGTCCTAGCAGTTCAGCCTTGCATCCGCCACGAGGTGGCTGCTTCTTGCTTTGCACAGACCAGGCCACGTGGGTGCTTGTAACGCCTTGGTGCAGTATGGGGGGGGGGGGGGGGGGGGGATGCAGGCTAACAGGAGATTTACAAGCTTGATTTTTGAAGGCTCCACGTGCTGTTTGGAGGGGAATGTCGCTTTGAGCTAGCTCTAGTGTGGACCAAATGTCCGCTCCTGGCTGAGGTGGTGCTGGGGCATGCATCTACGCGGTTTCCTTTGAAAGAGATTAATTTCCTGTGCTGTGAGACTGTTGTGTTATGTGAACGAAAGCCTGATAGGTGAGGAAGATGTGGTACTTCAAAACTATGGTTCTGTTTGAAAATACAAGCTTCTATTTGAACTAAAATACAAATATAGATGTACTTCACCAGTGGCTCTGGTAATTTGCAATGGAATCGGGCACTTGTGACTGTTAGACCATAATTGCCGGTAAAATACTGTGGCTTTTTTTCTGTCTACGTTGTATGTTGCAAACCCTTAGAAGCTCAAACTGTTCTCTTTGTCCTAGGAAAAAATGACTCTTTAGGTTACTACTGAGATTAAGACCCATAGTTTAAAAACTAGGCTAAAAAAACCTATCTGGATTCAAAGCAGTTAGAGAAACAGACAAGAAACCAAACAAATAATTCTATATTATAGCTCATTTTCTCTGAAATGAAGAAAATAAGTATATTACTAAACTGGGCTACTGGTCTGTATGATGTGCAGGTGATGGATGTTTCATTGGCAGGCCCAGATGATCGTACTGCTTCACCAAGTCCAGTGTCCTGCTTCAGCATTGTCTTTTATGTTTTGGGAAAAGTTGGCCTACACATGCACGAAGCCAGCAGTTCTGTGTAAGGGGCACCGAACCGATTGTGCCTCAAAGCAGAATATTTTATTACTGTAAGCATGAATAACTACAAAGGTAGTGGTAGCTGTGGGGTTACAGTATGTGGCTTGTTATGACAAATGTACATGATCTGAAGTACTTTCTTCTAATTCTGTGAGCACTGGTGAATTTATTTAATCTTTTCTTACAGGCTTTACTGAGCGGGAGATATTTTTTCACAGGACTTTCAGTAGTTCCTCCGGCTCCCTCCACTCCTGGAGTGAGGGCGGTGGCAGAGCTGAGTTGGTACAGTACTGCTGTCTTGCTTCCTCTCCCTCTTCCCAAGTGCATGCAATATTCAGTATTTTCAAGAAGCTGGTTTACAGTTATCTGTAATTTTCTGGCAAGACTCTTGACATGCAGTGAAGCCTCACCTCTCTCTTCTTCCTCAGTAGAATTGCTATGAAGAGAGACAAGGAAGCTGGTAATTTTTCCATCTACGCAGTCTGGGGAGCAGAAAAATCCTATTAACAAGTCTGATACTCTCCAGTTCGTTACCGCATGTCTTGTTTGTATCGCTTTCCTGCTGTCTTTGAGGAGCCCTGGAGTTCCGACAGCCCTCTCAGGTTCTTCCTCAACTTCCTTATTCAAAACTTTGCCTGGGATCAGGATCTTGGATTATGTTTTCCTCACTTGTCTTTCATAATTAATACCAGGGCTACATATTTCGTAAGTATTTTGAACAGACGTTTAAGGTAGTCGGAATGCGTCGCCCACAGGATTTTTTCATTCAAATACAGAAGTGATTATCAGACTATGACAGGACACAACTGAAGATCTGCTGGTTTCCATGGAAGTCCCTTGGTTTATAATAGCTGGAATAGCAGACAGTTCTACAAACAGCTTGTTAAGTGCTTGTGTGGGTGAGTGGGTATGGGGAGCAAGAAACTTGATTGCCTCTGTTATTTGTGCATTAGTACCGTTCTGATGGGAAATTCGTTATTACTTACCTTCAAACTGAATGCCCAGAGATTGACTAAACAAAAGTATGTCTCGGTGCCTCTGAGCACCATTCTTTTGAAACAAAATGTTAGACCATCTCCAGTTCTCTTAAGTTCTTGACACTGGTATTCCGGTAGCTCTGGGATGGCCGCCCTTCAGCAGCAAGTATTGTGGATCTGCCATGCTGGCAGAAAATGCCAGTTCTTTTTTCAGAAAAATAGGGTTGGAAGAGTGAGTTAATTGCCGTAATCACAAAATAATGTGGATTATAGACTTGTACATCCCCCACAATCTATAATTCCCCCAAGTGTCCTCAAATACTTAAAAATTTCTTGAGCAGAAGGGTGAAGTGCATACAAGCAGGAAAGTACTGTTATCATTTCGGACCTGAATTCATATTGTAACTGGTCAGGCTCAAGCTTTCAGTATTTATCAAACACTGGGTTTGTCAGCAGATCCACATGTAAGGCTGGTACCAGAAGCAGTCATTCTGACTCGATGTGCCTTAACATGATCTTGAAATTGCAGGTGCACTAAGGAGTAGTAGTGAGGTGCAGTCTGGCAAGCATACTTCCCTTAAAGAGACACTGTCTGGTTGCATGGATGTGAAAATGGAAGAGATGTTCAATCCCCGCTTTTCATCGTGCCATATGGAGCTTTTTTTTTTTCTCCCCTCTTCCCCAAATGAATACAAGGAATCCGTAACAGCACTTGAAGCGAGATCTCGCTGCAGTGGGTGTACAGCCCTGGAAATCGTTGGCTGGATGGTTAAGGTGGAAAGCAGTGCTTCAGCAAGAGTCCTGGGGTGCGTTCTACTACTCTTATCTACGTCTCCTACAGTATGAGCTGGATTCATCGTTAGCCTTGTGTTCAGTGAATTGAGTTCTGTTTGGGGATGTTTCATCTGCGTAATTTGAGCTCACAAATAAGGAATGACAGTGTTCATAAAGGTTGTGCTGCAGGCGGCTTAAAAATCATTTAGGAAAGCAATTGTCTTTGGTTTCCTGCAGACGGGCGTCATCTCTGCAAATGTCAAGGGAATGGCAAACTGAGGTGCGGAGGAGTAAGGAGTAGCTTTTTCATTAGCACATATACAAGGATGATTGGTGTGACAGAAGCAAATTGGGTTGAATGTATGCTGCCTTCCTTGCTTGAAGGTGGAAGGGGTCTGCTTTTGTACCTGTTCAAAGCACGTAGATAAGTAGCATGGACAGGATTTCTGCTGTTGTGGGACAAGGAAAAATACTTATTTCCTGTACAAAATAGACTTTTGAAGAAGTAGCTCTTGATGCTCTTAAATAGCAGAGCCAAACACCTCTCTCCAAGGTGTTGTCATGTAAGTTATTGGGGTGGAGAAGACCAAGTTCTGAGTTTCCACAGTGAAGTTGCATGTGGAGACTTGGCTGTTGTGGTGGCTTGGCTAGTAATCTATAGAGAACGGTGGAGGAGCCTGCGCTGGTGCCGCTCCACAGCACAAAGAACACTGCTTTTCCATTGCACTGCCTGGACAAACGGGTGCAACTGTGGTCTCCCATCTTCTCGTCCTCCTGATGCTGTTGGCCCTACCTTGGTGCAAGTCTGTAAGAACACACATTGTGCAATCAGTTGCTCTTAATCGCTTTTTACCTTATTTTTAGTGTGTGGACCTATGGGAAACTGGCAGGAGAACACAAAAGTGGTTTTTTCCAAACTCTTTGAACACCTTTTGTAAGGAAGTGACTGTAATCTTAGTTCCTGCAACTAACTATTACTGTCCCTGCTATGCATTGCAGAGGTGAGCAGAGTTGTCAGGCAAGGCATTTGATGAATGTGGAGCAAAATTTTGTCTAGAGTGGAAAATTTTGCATGTTGTTAGCACCTCTTCTAATATGAAGAGGTTTGGCAGTGCTGTACTGTTAAAAGGATGTTCAGAATTTGGACTTCTGTGAGCTTTTAAGGTGAAAATATTTTAGATATACAGTCAGATGAATCCATTTCTTCTTTAAATCTCTTGGTTTAAAACTGCAGAGCCAGCTTCCGAGCGTCTTTCAGTAATAAACACTCCCTAGCAGAGAAAATATCTAAATTAATTACTTGCTGTGTCACATTGTTGCTGACTTGTTTCCCCTATCACTTACATAAACCAGCAGGATAAACAGGCACAGGAAATGGCTGGTAATTCTTTTACATTGTCAAAGGACAATGTTAAGTGTCTGCTGCTGTGAAAAATACTCAGTTCACCTTTTTAAAGGTGGTTTGACTCCTTCTGCTTTTTTTTTTTTGTTACTTTTAAGTATAAAGGATAAGTTTCTCATGTAACTCTGGATGGGGAGGCTTGGAATTACTTCAGAAAATTCATTTTTACTTTGAACGCCCTTTCTCTCCTGTGTGATTGTGCTGGCATTTCTGTATCAAAAGGATTGGACTGTCGGCAATTACCATGATCCTTGTCTTCATCCCAGCTTTGAATCCAGTGGACTATTGAATAGGCAAATAAAACCGGCTGGTTCAGGAAGATGAAACAGAGTATCTGACTGAATTTCGAATTTCATTAGAAGGAAGACTGAGACAGGTAAACATCAAGAGGATGAGATGAATCTGTTTATGCTCAGCCCCTAACATGACTGAATTTGCAGGAAGATCATCTGAGAGCAGCCCCCAGCCTTGCTGCAAGGCCCTTTACCTGCAATGCAGTGCTGTGCATCTGCAGCTAGGTGGTGGAGGCAAATCCCTCTTCTCCCTCACTCGTGCACAAAGCTTTGCTGCGTTCGAGAAGAACCAGCCCCTCTGCCTGCCGTTGATGTCCCCCTGATCAGTGTGGCATCTGATTTTTAATGGCTCTTTCGAAAACTATTGGGCTGTCTTCAGGAATATCTTTATCAATGGGAGGCCGTGCTTCATGCAGGTAGGTTACCCTCTTCTAATTTTTGTCCTGTGAATTTGCAGTTCTTCAGGCATTCCCCAGGGAATAAGGACTTTTGGGAGGGTCTCTAGGTGCAGATTCACATGAATTCCGTAAAAGATCTAGCGTTTTGCCCTAGCATTGTTGCTCCATGTTGTTTTCCTTAAGTAAAATGTTACTATATAGTTGTAGAGAGACCCTGCAAATCCAGTTAATTCTGGTGATTAATTAGCACATTGAGGGAGCAGAAGTAAAAGGTTATCAAGGTGTTCTTAGTAGAACAAAGGTAGCTGTAAAAAAAAAATAAAAAGTACCCTAGAACACTTGATTTTTAATGTGTAGACTGCTAACCATTTCTTATAGGCTCTTTCTATATTTTATCTGCATTTTGCAGTATTGCTGACAGCTGTTCCAGCTGTCATCTTTAAATACCGAGTATGGATTTTTCTGCTGTCTTCAGCAGCCTTTTGTGCCTTTTAGAGTACTGTCTGTGTGAGCGAAGCAGGCAGATGAGGGTTGTGGTTTTGTGTATCAGGGTTTTTCTTTGGTATTAATACATATTCTGCACTGATTAAGTCTCTCTTAATCCGTATCTGCAGTTGACGTGGTCACTTTGGGGGAAGAAGGTGATGGGATGTAATAGCATCTAAGGAATTTTCGCAGGAAGGCAAGGGAAGGCGATGTGTTTTGGAGGCGATTTCCTAAAGGAAATAGCACTGTAGAAATGTATGTGACCTGAATACAGCTCACTATCAGGTTAGTTCGTCTAATAGATGATAATACAGAAGTGAAATGCTTTTGGATCCCCAGGACAGACTGGGATGCAGAGTACAGGGTGTGTCATGTACGAGGTTGTCAGCAGCATGATTCGTCAGCCCCTGAGGAGGGGTGCAGAAAGCTTCCAAGAGAGCGGGGTTCGGTGCTTCCAGTAACTTCCTCCTTGATGCATGAAATTACTATTATTGAAAAGCACTGGGACTGCGGAATGGCATGATGTTTCTGTCTGCATCAGTGGGTCTTAAGATGAATTTTCTTTTGAATCTGTTCTACTCCCCTACATCTTGCACAGTTACAAAAGCAAAAATCTTGAAGCTGCATTGGGGACAATTACTCTTTACTACTTACGCTATGGGTGTGGCTGCTGGGCTTAAATTCTCCTTCCTATCCAATTCTGAGTTCTGCTTCTCTTTACCCTGTCTATAGGATTTGTTATATATGAGCATCCAGTCTCTCCTTCGGCCATTCTGTCCGTGGCCCCTTCTTGCCTTTGCTACCTGCTATTAATTTGGGGATAGTCTATGGCTTTATTCATAGCTCGGTTGTCCCCAAAGCAATGCAGCAGTTTTAAAACAGCTTTTTGACCCCTGAGAGGTTTGGGGGTTTTTTGCTCTCCCCCACCCCTGTTTCCTTTTTCTTACCCCCCAACTTGTAATTCTGTGGCTCACAGGGGAAGAAGTCTAAATTCTAAATATCTCGGGGCTGGATCAAGTTATGGGGTTGTTAATAAATGTCTCGTTAGCCTGGCAGCAGTGGAATGGACTGTCTGTCAGTCTTGTTTTATGGTTCAGGGCCACTAATCTGTGTTGTTTATCTGTTCCTGAATTAAAAAAATCAGGTTTGACAACAGACTTAAAATTACTAATTAGTTACTTAAAATTACTAATTAAAACTTACTAGCTCTGACAACAGACTGAAAGTAAATGTCCAATGGTTTCGTTGCGCCGGGATGACCTTTGGAGCTCCTCTCTGCTGTAATGAACTTCAATCCCAGACTGTAAATGGTGGAACACGTGATTTCTTCCTTTTTATGCTCCATAGGTATTTAAGATGGCTGTAGTTTTAATGTGTAGTAACATATTTCATGTATGAGGTCTCAGCAGAGTGTGTGTGTAGTAGGTAAATGCTGTCAACATTCATTCTTCTGTATAACTGCTTGAAAGATTCAATTTGTCCCATGGATTAAGATTAGTATGGCCGTGATACGATGCACAGGACTCCAGCCGAGTTACAAGCTCTAAAAACTGCATCCGAAAGCCCATGCGCGTTAGCATATCCACTGGCATAACCAGTGGCTGTCTTGGCAGTTACTCCTTTGAGCAAAATGAGTTGAATTTGAGATAGGGTGGTGGAAGGCATCGGTTATATCTGCTGCTTTGCTGGAACAATAGTTTCAAAACAAGAAGCTTCTGCTAAGTCACGCTGGCAGGGAAGCTCATTCTAAAGAATATTATCTCATGATTGTACGTCACTGCTGTAAAGAAATTTGCCCACCTTTTTGGGCAGCTTCCTTTTTTTTTTTTTTTAATATCTCGTACTTGTAAGAAACAAAACTTAGTGTCAATATCCTGCAGTACTTTGCCATTAAACCTTGTCAATGCAAGTGGGCTATTGGCCTTGTTTTCATTATAAACACTTGCTTGCTACAAAAGGATGCTGAAGATTAAACTTTGTAGACATTTAACCATTCCATGTTAGGCTTTGTGAAGTAAATAACTCGCCTGTTCCAGTATTATCATTTCATGAGCTGTTTGGCTGTAAGCGGTGGGCTGCCAAGAAGGAGGAGTTGGGGCGCAGGGGAGATAATGATGTGTTTTAGCTCAGGGAACTCGAACGCAGCCTAAATGCATGAGAGCAATGGGGTGGCCTTTGCCAATGTGATCTTCACAAGCAGGAACTTAGACTAGCACATTTGGCGGAAAGTTAAACACACAAAATTAATGGGTTTTTGTTTATGAATGTAGGAGTGGAGAAAAAAAAATGCCACCTCGGTGCCTGCTTTCAATCCCTCTGCAATCAAAAGCTCTCAGAAGGGTTTACAGAACATCTGCTCTGCGTACTCCCACTCTCAGTTCAGACAACTATAACAAACTTTAGACCTCCAGTGAAGAGAGAAACTAGAAATGCAGCCTACCCCATGAGCACAGGGGCAGTCGAGGGCAATATTAGGGATTTTAGAGCTCTAAAGTGTCACAAGCAGAAGGGTTGTTAAATGTTCATTTGATCTCAAAGGTGAAAGGGACAATGGGCACGTATTCTAAAACACAGCTTTAATTTTTTTTCCAAAGGAGTAAGAATTAACTGATGTTAGTCTTTAAAATAACATTCATCAACACTTAAACCTTCAGGTTTTATATGTGGTAACATCTTAAAATAGAAATTTGCTTTAGAGAAGTCCTCACTGAATGAAAGGCTGAGAAGGGGTTCAAAGAAGAACATTTTGGTGGGGTCACTAAGCTTTTAACTCGCTATCTTGTCTGGCCTTTTCTTTGTTCCACTATAAAAGCAAATCTAGGTCGTTAAGTTGTATTTCTCAGGAGTATATGAAAAATTGTTTCTGTCTACCTTGATACTAGCTTAGGAGAAAAAGCATTTAAATGTGAAAATAGTGGGGGTTTTTTTAAGGCCGAACACTGCATCTCTTCCCTCATGTGAACCGACAGCTACTGAACTGGAGAGTAACGTGTGTGAGACATGCAGTGTGTTCTCTTTCAGACCCGACACTCAGCATCGGGGCCCTGCTGCTCACTCGGAGAATGATCTTCCAGAGCAAGAGGAAGAAATCCTGGGATCAGATGATGATGAACAAGAGGATCCAAATGATTACTGTAAAGGTGAGAACTTGCCTGTTTAAGGCACAGGATTTTCAATGTAATCAAGAAATTCCCTCAATTTCCCATCTACTATAGAGAATGAAGATAGACTCGCTCTTATTTTAAGTGATTTTTTTGCATGACAATAAGATTTTTCAATATTTTCAATATTTTTCAATAACCTGAAATGGAGAAACTATTTTCCAAGATTCCCTGTATTATCAGTCAAGATTTGCGTTGGAGAGCTGGTTTTAATGCGTATGTTTAAAGCTGTTAGCTTTTCCTCTGTGCCAGAGGGCTTTCAAAATTGTTAAAAGCAAGTAGGCATTCAATTTCTTTATTTTCATCAGAACAAGGACACTTAAATCCTTCAAATCAGTTTCAAATTCTTTGCTGTTTTCTTGTGAAGATCATCTTAGAATCCATGCCAGATACCTTTGCAAATATAGTCTTCCACTGTTCCTCTGAGTAGAAACTAAACACGGAGCAAATGGAAATACCACGGTATATAATTCAGTATCAAAAGGGCCAGGCTTTTTTTAATATGGCAAATACTTTAAAAAGGACAGAACACTCATACAAATTCAGCTCGTCAATTAGTTGAAGGTTCAATGTGTGCCCCCATCTCCAAGTGCTTTGTAAAGCTGCTTCTGTGATACTATTTATTGTATGTATTGAATAAGGCAGAGGGTTAAGCATGTAACAAATGTCATATACGTGTATAAAAAATGCAAAGTAGAAGTAGCGCAGGGAAGTTGAATTACAATGTGTCTTACACTTCAGTGCTTTACTTCAAAGCATTTACATTACTTTTAGCATGCTACCCAAGTATTGGTGGGATTTTGCTTGTTGTAAAGCAAGTGGGAAGAAGAAAGTCATTGTGTGTGAATGAGCGATCGGTGCAGCTGTTGCTGTTGTAAGTGAAATTAAGTGAAGAGAAGGGATTTTTGCTTAAGGTAATGAAGTAACGGATAGGAGTTCTATGTCTTGTTTGTGAACCAGTCAATCAAGAGGGATGAATCTTCCTGGCAAAGTGTGCATTTCATGAGGGGTATTTGCTGACCACAATTGAATAGTAAGCACCCAGAATCTAGGGTGTAATTCCAGGTTCTGGCAAAGATTTATGCCTTAACATTTACGGATTCTTCTCCTCATTCTGTTTTCTGCCAGTTCCCTTGCTTCCCTTGTGTCTTTCTCCGGCCTTCCATGTCTTCGTGCTTCCATCATGGAATCTTCCTGCGTAGTCAGCAGCTGAGAGACACTAGGGGTATGGGGAGGAGACTTTCCTATTTTCAGTGGTGATGTTAAATGGCAAAGTGCCTTTCAGTCAGGAAAGCAGTTGCAAGGAAAAATCCTTTGGGATCTTGGATGCAGTACTCTTTCACATGATGGAGATAGAGCGTGCAAAGGCAATGCTGATATTGAGCTATAAGATTCTGTTGCTGAATATAAACTAACTGCAGGTGCTTTCACTGAGGAAATAGTCTGTTGTGATGCTGCAGTAATGATCTACACTGAAAAGGAGAAGTCAGTCATTCTAGTTCAATTGTATTAAAACTTTTCAATTGTATTAGAACTTTTCAATCAACTAGAGAGCTATTCACAGCTCTTCCTCTAACATACTGTATATTTGCTCTAGCAAGATCCAATTAGAGAAACATTTGCATTTGTTTATATGATTAAAAATTTAAACACATTAAATAAGTCTGCCTCAAGTTGTGATGCTTGTTCCACATACCTGCTCTTCAGCGCCTGCGTGATCTCTTGATGCATAAACTTCCCACTGTTTTTGTAGGTGGTTATCACCTTGTGAAAATAGGAGATCTCTTTAATGGACGATACCATGTGATTCGGAAGCTGGGATGGGGCCACTTCTCCACTGTGTGGCTAGCTTGGGACATCCAGTAAGTCCTTCTGTTCTAGCTAGTGTTTCTGGTGGGAATGCACAGCGTTGGGCAAACATGATCAGAAAGTATCTTTTTACTTCTAGGTAAAAACACAAAGCATAGCTGTCCACATCCTGACACAGGAATTTCTTTTGATACTGTGCATGCAAGTGTGTGGGAGGGAGTTAACAGGACAAACCATATGTGTTCAGCAGTCTCTCACCTATTATTTTATGACAAATTACTAGCATGGATGTTTTATAAAAAAAGACCCAAAGACACTTCATGAGTGCTTAAAACCTCATTTTTCCATGGTACCATAAATAAGTAGCTCTTTTATATGCAAAAGAATTAGGATAATCCTGGAGAATAAGTTCTCTGTATGAGTGTTAACAGTCTCCAATTTACTTACCCTGTGTGTGTAGAGGGAGGAGATTTGTGGCAATGAAGGTGGTGAAGAGTGCAGAGCACTACACAGAAACAGCACTGGATGAAATCAAGTTGCTAAAATCGGTGAGTGCCTGAGGGGTCCATTTTTTATATTTTTAAATTAATTTTGGGGAGTTCACATCAGTTATGTACTTGATATTTCTGGATCATATAGCTGCAAAGAATTTGAATAGGAACCTGACAGTAGTGCAGTAGATCTGACTTCAGAATATATTCTTGCAGAGTAATTACCTCAAGGAACACAAAATTAATCCTCTTTTTCTCTGCAGGTCCGCAACAGTGATCCAAATGATCCAAGTAAAGAGAGAGTTGTTCAGTTATTAGATGACTTCAAGATTTCAGGAGTTAATGGTTCTCATATCCTTTTGTAGAATAAAGGCAAAGAATTGCATAAAGATGGGAGTTTGCTGGGTAGCTGTCATGCCCAGGCATCCCTTTCACTGCCCAAGGAAACCTGCTGTAGAATCATCTGCCTCAAAACTGCCTGCTAAGTCCAGATCCAGAATGATCGTTCAGCCTGATGTAATATGCATTGAGTCACAGAGACGGTGCTGCTTAGTCATGCTTTTAAGATGAGAGATGGGGTGGCTGCATCTGATTTGTGAATCAAGACTGAATGGCTTAGTGTCCGACACTAAGACAGCCCATCTATCTCAACCCCTCCATTTTGCCAGCAGCCTGGTAATAACCCCTTATTTAAGCAAAGCAGTACAAAATGTTAAGGTAGGTAATGAAAAATAGCAAATGCATGCAGTCTATAACTTGATATTAAGGTGGTTTTCTAGTTACGGAAGCATTTTACCTTGGGCTTTATCATCATTGTTAGGATGTTTAAAGTGTATTGCTTTGAAAATCCCCTGTAGTTCTGTGATCAGCCTTCTAATGGGCAGTGATTTCTGGCAAGTCCTAATAATGCACCTTAAACTTTGAAAGTTGGACTTCTGTGCATGTTTCTGCTTTGCAGTACGTTGAATTTTATTTCTGTGAGAATTACTAGGCTGCTTGAGAGAACTGAGCTGCAGGTTATAAATGTTCTAATGTTTTTAGAGAACAGTAGCCCCATCTTGTATTTCCTCTATTAACTTTTTTCTGGTACCTAGCACTGAGTAAATGCTGACTTGATCTTGTATTTTGTTCACTCTTGTGAAACATGTGCATGCTTTCTGCCAGTGTAGGGAGAAAAGCAGCCCAGTGAAATCCTAGAAGTTTGGCTTCTAAAAGCAAAGGCGCAATACTGAATGTCGCTAGAGTGGCTGTAGCTGTTGAGATCTTATAGACAAAAAGCAGATAATGTAAATATTGTTGAAGTCCAGGCTTGTCAAAAGTTTGTTTTGCTGGTACAGAGGCAAGGGAGGGTGGAGAAAGTAACTTAATTGTTCTGAAGATGACTTATGAAATGGAAATCTTGTTATCGTTTCAGGTAATGCTGGTACAGAGAGATCTCGCATTGAGTTTTGCCTGGGGCAAGAGCTTAGGCTGTTCCAGAACGTACATTGTTGGCTTGAAGCTGTCTCAGTACTAGCAAGAAATACTGATACATGCCTGCTTGTGTGTCTGGCTTCCACCCGAGCAGGAGATTGTTACTGCTGCATTAGGACCATCGTCCTAACCAACTCCATCCCTCTGTATTTTAGGTTTTAGGTAACACTACTGGTGTGTAGGATAGGATGGTGCTGTTAAGGAAGGCAGCTTCTCTAAGCTGTGTCAGAAGGATGAGGCTTCCTTAATATAAAACACTTAGGTGGTATGGATTTCTTTTCATCCTCAGTTCTGGCAATTCAGGGCTCCTCAGGTCAGGTTGTCCATCTTTTTCCTTGACCGAGTTCCAGATATCTGTATGGTGTTTGAAGTTCTAGGGCATCATCTCCTGAAGTGGATCATCAAGTCAAATTATCAGGGGCTTCCACTCCCTTGTGTCAAAAAGATCATCAAACAAGTAAGTTCCAGTTCTGACTGCACTGCTCCCTGTGACCCAGTGAAAACTTTCACCAATATGTCTCAGATCTGAGAAAACAAAAGTTAAAGATCAGTGTTATATCATGCAACAAAATCATTCTTGGGTTAATATTTCCTTCCCCTACTGCAAAAGCCTTCTGCTACATATATTTATTTTCTGATACTTAAACCGTGATGGGAGGCTGGCTTTGCTTTTAACCTCTTCTTACCCTGGTTATTCCTCATAAGTGACAGTATTTATTTAAAACTGTCACAGTGAGTACAGTGCTTAACGATGGGAAGAGCAAGAGAAACCTGTTCTTCCTACTGGATGGTTGCCGAAGAAGAAACATGTCAAGTGGAGGGGAGGGTAAAACATGATTTTACTGTAGGGTATTAAGATTAGAATTTCAACTGTGGTAAGTTAAGTTATGAGGGTAAAGAGACAGTATTTTAAATTCATAGCTAAAATCTGTATGCGAACCTGTTTTTCTGGAACTGAGTAGTAACCACTGATCATGTTAGCTCTAATCTGGAGTATTCTCAAACACAAGTCCTTTGGGTTCATCGGTCATCCTCCGCAAGTCTGCATTTTCACTTCACTCTCATTGTGTTCATTTGTTCATTCTTTGCTAATGATCAGTTTCCTTCTCTCCTGTCTGCAGGTTCTTCAGGGTCTGGATTACTTGCACACAAAATGTCGAATCATTCATACAGATATTAAACCTGAGAACATTCTTCTGTGCGTTAATGACCAGTATATCCGCAGGCTGGCTGCAGAAGCAACAGAGTGGCAGAGGTCTGGGGCTCCCCCACCATCTGGCTCTGCAGGTGCTTTTTTCTTGAGAATTGTTGCTATTTCCTCCCTACGCCCCCCCCAAATCACAACTGATCTCGCTAGGGAAAACTTACTAATTGAGTACAGTGGAACAATAATGCAAGTAACTTTTGAAAAGCCAACTGTCAATTGTGAAGTCAGTCATAAATTGTAAATTTGAAGATGATCAGGATGGCAGTTGTATAAGAAAAATGGAGGGAGGATACATGCATGCTGGCACCTGCTTTCAACGCAGCTAATCTGGCACTGATAAAGAGGTAGGGCAGGCAGTCTTGTGTAGCACACCCTGCACGAATGCTAATGCACTCAAAATAGTGCTGGAGTGAAAATGCGTTGAGGCACTCCTCACGTTTTCTTCAAAAGTTTATTTCCTTTCATTGCATGATGCTGGAAATGCATTTTGTGAAGGTCTCAAGATGATTTACCTGTTGTCAGTTTGCAGAAGTCTTAAAAAGTTGTAACAGAAACAGCTTCCTCAACATGCTAACATCCCTACAGATCTGAGAGCAAATTTTCTCTTGTTAATAATTCCTCGTGTTCTTCCTCAGACTACCCATCTGTTCTGGCGTGTAGTTTCCAACAACTACTGCAGTGTGTATTGGAAGGCTCTGTCAGTCATAATCTTACAACACCAATTTTTAGCTGAGTCTATCGTAGCATAGCTTAGCTCAGGGAAGCTCCCTTAACTTTAGTATTTTAATGGTTTGGTTTGCATTTTCTTTTCGGGAAGATGCAAAATACATGCAGTAAATGAAGCTGCGTGACAGGAAGTTTAAGTCTTTGATATCAGTCAAGCAAGTCTACTATCTGGAATTTTAATTATGCATTTACTCATTTAATGTTTTTATCTTTTTTTATTCTTGTACTTCTGTAGAGAAGAGAGCCTTCAAAACAACATTTGCCGTTATCTTTAAAATGTTACCAAACCACATAGGAAAAAACTTACTTTAAGATAAGAATGCAGTTGCAGTTTTTGACTATAAACATACTGATTTACTGATCTTCCTTTCCCTTTCAGTGAGCACTGCACCACAGCCAAAACCAGTAAGTGTAATAGCTTTCATGTGTAAGTACCCATCTGCGTACAGTATCATTGTTTCGTAATGCAGTCAGCATAAGGGAAAGCAACCTTATATCAGAAGAAAAAGTGTGGTTTTGTTTGTCATGGACATAGGCATTGGGTTCAGTGCTGTCTTGGAGATGTAAGTAGTATTAGCTCATATTTCACCAGAATGAGTAGCCTTTTTGGTGGTCTCAAGGCCTGTTGTGAAAGGTGGCTGCTGCCTGGGGAGTCTGAGATCCCTCATTTGGAGAATATTACAGGTTTCTCGGGTCAGCATAGAAGTGTGCTGATACGAGCCATAGACAACTGCTCCAAACCCCTTAATATCTGCTTTTTATTTTGGAGACGTACTGTCTCCAGAGTTTTCATCCCAGACTGCTTCCTCAGCTCTGAAATAAATTGAAACTTGATGCACTTTAGTTTTATTGAAATATGAAATGCTAAGTCCAATATCTCTGCTTGCTTCTGTGTAGGCTGACAAAATGTCAAAAAATAAAAAAAAGAAGTTGAAAAAGAAGCAGAAACGGCAGGCTGAGTTGTTAGAGAAGCGAATGCAAGAGATAGAGGAAATGGAGAAGGAAGCAAGCCCTGGGCAGACACAGCCTGAAGAGGAGGAAGAAGCTCAGAGCCCCCTGGAAATGCTCATAAAAGTTAGTCCACCGGAGGAAAACGTCAGCAAAAAGACAGGTATGAACCTAAAGTATTACTAAAGTAGCACAGTTGCGTTGCGTTCTGCCCAACTAAAGAGGTTAGGAAATTTCCTGTTACAAATTGATTTAATGAATGATTGTACTCAGTTACATCTTCAGAATTACCTGCTTCTGAGGGCTGCCTGAATGACCTTCAGCTATTAATTTGTTTAGACATGTTGTGCTATCTTCTCCTTTTCCACTCTTCCAGCTGAAGTCACACAAGAGCAATCTGTTCTAATGGAAAGCAGCGTGGAAAAATGTGTAACAGAAATAAATTGCAATGGAGTGATACAAATGACGGACTTCCCAGACTCCGGCAACCAAGGGTCTGTGCGACTTGAGGATGACCTTCATAATGCCAATGACTGTGGTGATCACCCTCACACACAGAAGGAGAACTTCCATAGTTGTAATTACAGTCAGCGTAACGGTGACTCGGAGAACAGGCCTCAAGAAGCAATGTCGGACTCGTTCGTGCCCTTAGTTTCGGAAGATTCCATGGTGTGTCAGCCCACGTCCAACGAAGAGCGATCATTCAATGAGCAGGAGATTAACCATTTGCAAGAAAGCATCCGGACAGAGATACCTTCAGAGGACGAGAATGAGAATAATAGCCCGTCAGACAACAAAGGTATAAGAGGAACCCTGTGAGAAAGGGCTCCTTGGCGTGGGAGAGTTGTGTTACAACACTTTGTCAGAGTGTTAATAGAAACCTCCATTTCGTAGGCTGAAGTGATCAGAACCACCTGTCTCAGACTTTTCCTGCCAGGAGTAATTAACCTGACAGTCCTACTCTTGAGACATTTGCTGTTTGTAGCTTCCAGTTGTAGTTGTACCTTAGTTTTGACTATTGAATGTATAAGAGTTCCGACTCTTAAAAAATACCTATACATTTGTTTTTCAGTATAGGAACATTCCCTCCTTTGTATTGGGTGCTGCTTATGTGATTTTCATTAATAGTTAGAAATGTAAGTCTACAAATTGTCACTGGCTGTTAAATTGTGGGATAAGTACTGGTCAGTATGTTCTGATAGTTCTGTTCTTAACATGGAGCATGGGTAACTCCTCTCAGTTACTTGAGATAAGTAAATGTTTCCCCAGAATTGGAAATGCAGCCTAACAGAAGCAAAGCTTATACAGCATAGGAAAAAAAACCCTCTTTAATGCTTCTGTTTAAATATGATTTGTTTTAGGGGTAAAATTTGTAAGCCTTGTAGGTTTAGGAGAACATAAGACACAATAGTGTACAGCAGTTGAAATGCATTCCGGGTGTTCTTAAAACTTGAATCATGTGATAAAACTGTCCTTTTTTGCATCTTTGCAACAAGATCAGGTGAAGTATATCTGCTTGGAGAAGGAGGGAAAAACTAACATTTGTACTTTTAAAAATAATTCTGTAGCATTTTCTTGACAGAGTACTACCGGGGGGTTATGTGGATGAGAAGTAGCAAGTGAAATGTAAAGATTTTGAAACTTGAACTGCATTAGTTGGATGCCTCTGTGAGATCATTAGGTGTATTTTGCTTGCTTTAGAGCTACAGCTGGATGTAATTTAGTGACTTAGTATTTTTTACTCTCCACTGTGTCACTGAGGTTTTCCCAATATATGCTTTAGCTCTTGCAGCTGTCTGTGGTGCAGCAGAGAGTGATGGGTGCATCAAAAAGATGCTATGATATGTGGACTCTCTTACAAAAATTTAGGAAGAATTAAGGGTTGAGAAGCTTGTTTTGGTTTTGGCAATGCCCTTATTTAAAAAGCTTGTCTAGATACAGACAGACATTTTAAGTCTGTGGGAATAGTGCTGGGAAACAGTCACTGTTGCGTATGCTCACTTGTCCTGTTCCGTAACCCCGGCTGGGTTTGGTGGTCGTAGCTCTGTGGTTTATAGTGCAAACTGATGCTGATTTTTATACCTAGGCTTCAGGGAGGGAAAAGTTTTGATCCGTAAGCAAAACTCTTCCTGGGAGAGGGCTGTAGGGTTGGGGTGACAGATGGTGACACTGTCCATGTAGCTTTAATCAGCGGTTGTACGTGTTGCCTCTAGGAAAATCAACTGCTGGGAATTTCCTTCTTAATCCTCTTGAGCCCAAGAATGCAGATAAGCTCAAAGTGAAGATAGCTGACCTAGGAAATGCCTGCTGGGTGGTAAGTTTACAATCTCTTCACATTGACTGTTTAAACCTGCTAATTCATTCACAGTATGCCAAGACGGAAAAAAATTCTGTAAAATAGATTCTGTCTTAGACCTGCTTGTGAAAGTAGTGACAGTTTGAAACTATGTTGAGGGGGAAAGGGGGGAGAGCAGGGACACGAAGAAAGAAATTGTCCTTTAACATGGGATTTCAGCCTGTGTTCTGGGTGCCTCACTGGTCATTAGATTACTTCTAATAGGCCTGCGAACAGTGTCACATATAATGTGTAGAAATCTGCGTATGTGAAACTTCTGAAGGAGTCTGTGGCTCTCCTGGAGAATGAGAAAGTTGCAAGCAGTTGCTCTGATGTGCTAGCTCTGTAGTTTATTAGCTTGTCAAACCATTTCAGTGGATTTATAAGCACATGAAAGAGACTCATAAATAGTTCTATTCTTTGATGGTTGTGCTTTGCTGCTTTTAAATGTTTGACATTTCAAATAGAAGAAACATCTTATTTTACTTGGCTTTTTAAATGGCAAAACACTTCAGATCTGAAGGGAGAGATGAGTCTCAAACTCAGAGTTGCACGTCAGGCTTGCATCTGGCAAGGTGGTCTCTGACACGGGTGTTGCTTATCTGCTTCAAGATAGCTGAATTGTGGCCTGTCTGCCGTGATCGGCTAGGAGAGGAGCTTCTGTGCCAAGTCTTCCCTTACTCTATTTTTGTGGAGCAACTCTCAGTTGCTGGACTCTTTTGCTTAGGGAGCGTCTCATGTAGAGCATTTAACCAGCATTTGTAGGAATATAATGAAATACTTAATGGGAATGTAAAATTCAGATGAAATGTAATGGGCAAGAGCTTTGACCCACTCTGGCCTTCCAGGTTGTTGATTCTCCTTTCTTAAACAGGCTCTGTTTAGTAAAACATTTCTTCTATTTAGCACAAGCACTTCACTGAAGACATCCAGACAAGACAGTACCGATCCTTAGAGGTGTTGATAGGATCGGGGTATAACACCCCTGCTGACATCTGGAGCACGGCGTGTATGGTGAGTGGTGGCCCCCTGGGGGATTTTAAACCCTTTCTGCGGAGCATTCTGGGAAGCACACGCATGCTGTGCCCTCTGGACTGCTGAGTCACCAGCCAAGCCTGGCAAAAAAAACCCTCATAGGCGTTCAGCCAACTTCCAGACTTGCTGAATACCATGTTTCCATACCAAAGTTGTTTGGGTTTTGGTTTTTTTTTTTTTTTCCATGTGTGGCTTTCCTTTTTGAAAGTTAGTTTTGTTGTACAGCACCGTCTGATTTCAAATCTGATTGTACTTTGTCATGCTTTGTGGAAAAATGAGACAACTATGCAATTCTGAAGACAAAATCTTTTTACATGAAGAGCCTTTCTGCTGCATCCAGCACTGTTTCACAGATGTCTTCAGTATAATTTCATATTTTAATCATATGCATCCTCTGCATGTTTGGAATCATTTTATAATCTGAGTAATGCTGAGACGAGGCTGAAATTGTTCCTGTAATAGCTGGCAAATGTAGAATATGGTGATTTAAAAAAAAATAATCAGTCTAGCCAGTTACTGCGTGTACCTCTTTGGTGTCTCCATTCTGTGTTTTCTACAAATCAAAGCTTGTTTTTTATAGGTTAAGCTTGGAAAATAGTGAGTGAAATAATTTTTGTTTTCTTGGAGAACAAGCTGTGATTTTGATGAATGTGGTAAAGAGAATGCGATAGGGTCATGTTGTCTCTCCAGAACATGTGGCCAGAATTACACAGTGGTTACTCTGAGTGTCCAGTTGAGTAGTTTGACAACAGCAATCCATAAAGAAAACTAAGAATACAGAAGGTCAGAGGAACTGTTTTGGGTAAAAGTGAATACATGAAGTGTAAACGCTTCATGGAATTTAGGGGTGGTGAGTTGAAACGAATGCAAATGTTTTTCTCATTTAAAACATGTTTTGTATCTACAGGCAAATGTTCAGAGATTAACTGTTTGAAAAATGTCCCTTTACTATCTGAAATTTGGAGAGGAGGGGAATCTTTAAAAAAAAAAAACCAAAACCTGGAGTTTGGACATGACATCATTTTGCAAAATGCTGTTGAAGGCAGAAGAGAGGCGAAGCGTGTGAAATGCCTTAACTTTGTACGGTTTCACACAAGCGTAGTGCATTATGCTGTGATCCAGAATTCATCACAGATATGCCTATGGTGTTTTTTTAATGCAGTTTTTAAAATATTGCAAAGTAATTGCACATCTTAAGATGGTAATGGTGTACTAGAGTTTTGCAGGTTATTCTTCCCACCACTTGCGCTTCTGGCCCACAGAGATATGCAGGATCAAGCTGCAGCACATCTGACAGTGTGCAGTGTATGAAAGTGATTTAATGTGCTCATCTCTGTTTGTTTAGGCCTTTGAGTTAGCAACAGGAGATTATCTGTTCGAGCCTCATTCTGGGGAAGATTACTCACGGGATGAAGGTGTGTTTGTCTAAGTATTTCCTTTTTAAAATGGGACATGAAATTCAATGGTTGCTGCTTCAGAGTGAGCACTCTCTTATGAGTTAGCAATGCAAAGGCTCCTTGCAGAAAGATTGTTTACCCAAATCAGCACCAACTGGGCTCAAGCCTCTGCAGTAAAACACCATGCACCGTGTTCTTGTTCTGGTGTTCCCCATTCCTCTTACTGACAGATTCTCTATCTTGCTTCTCAAACTGATCATGCTGCAAATCGCCCTTACCTTGTTTCCCCTTGCTCCTTGATTTTGTTGCTTAATGTAATCTGATTTCGGGTGGATCTCAAAAGTAATTTTTAAGGGAGATAGTCTTTGTTCTTATATCCTAGAGAAGGAAACTGGGGCGTAGAGATGTCTTGTGTGGATGTGTCTCATTGTCTTTTCTTCTGAAAAAATGCAGATCACATTGCATTGATCATAGAACTTCTGGGGAAAATACCTCGCAAGCTCATTTTGGCAGGAAAATATTCCAAGGAGTTTTTCACCAAAAAAGGTAATAGGCAACAAAGCAAATGTCACTTAGCCCTCATCCCCTGCCCCAAATACACGAGTGCCTTGCTGGAAAACACCAATTAACAATAGATGCTGGCAAAGATGCCTCTTTAAGTCTTCCCTTTGCTTTATGAGAGGCTTTCTCATTAAAACTGCAGCTAAATATAAGGCATTCTTGTCTAACTGCTAAAAGGATCCTGCATCCTAGTACCTGACACCTTGGTGGAGATCAACTGCAGTAGTTAGAAAAACAGCACAGTAGCTATCTCTTCAGACTTGATTTGGCTTTATTTAGCTGATCTTTGTCAACTAGAGGTGTTGACTCCTCTTTGAAGTCCTCTCTAGACAACTTTGTTCCATTTCTAGCATGTCAGTCACCTAAATAATGCCTTGCATCCTGAGCTGTGTTGCTCAGGACACACTATAGCATTACCATAAAGCCATGAGTACCCCAGAAGTGTACTGAGTCTCAAGAAGATGTTTTTGACCTAGTTTAATGCTTTTTTTTTTAAAGAAACACAAACCCTCTTTTGTTAGTAGTGTATTGCTTCCTTGAACAGTGCTGCATGTATTGCACCTATTCCAAAGTCAACGACTCAGTGTTTATCTGTCATGTCAACCGGTATAATTGGTGATTTAATGAAATTAAACAATATTTGCTGATATTGGATCAAAAATATCGGGAAGGTGGAAAAAAAACCTTCAGGGAAGTACGTTTCTAGAACAGTCTTCAGAAGCAGATAGAAAAGGGGGTTTAGTGTAACTTATTTCTTCCTTCGGTATGCCCTACCATTTTATACTCCCTATGCCCAACTATTCAGAACAGTTTGTGAATTCGGTCTGTCTTGTTTAGCTGTTTGGATTATTTTATTCAGCTGCTCTGTTCCCATGCCTTGCACTTAACCTGTCTGTCTTGGTTTTCAGGTGATCTGAAGCACATCACCAAACTGAAGCCCTGGGGCCTTTTTGAAGTCTTGGTGGAAAAATACGAGTGGTCCCAAGATGAGGCAGCTGCATTCACAGACTTCTTATTACCTATGCTGGAGCTGATCCCAGAGAAACGAGCTACAGCAGCAGAGTGTCTCAGGCACCCCTGGCTTAACTCATAGAGCCTCCAACCCAACGCCACAGCACTACACTCTGGTTTACAGCATAGCATACATGCACCCAGATGCCCCTTCCCAGATCCATATTTTTTTTTTTTTTTCCCCCCCTTGTTCATTTTCAGTGTGAAGTTCTTCCTTCAAGGCTTCCAAGATTTTAGATAAATCTGACCTGTTCTGCTGAGTTTGCTTGTGTGACTCCACTGGGGACTCTCCTCAGCCAGTGGGCATCATCTGTGTTTTGCCTTGATTGGGCTTCGCCAAAGACTAATTGACTAGAATATGAAGTTTCTCTTTCTGAGTCTCCTCACTGTTAATCAACGTGTGCTACAGATGTGAGCTCACCTGTGCTCAGATATGCTCCCTTAGCTAAATTTCAACTCTCCTTTCCTCATGAGGGGGACGTGAAGATCCCAATGCCTCCTTATCTCACTGACTCAGGAGTCGATTTCCCGCTGTTCATCCAGTAGCTAGTGATGGGGTGAGAAGGAACAGATGGCACCAAGGTGGTGGTGTTAGTTCCTTGTAAAGGCCTCCAAATCCTCCATCATTTTCTAGGTGTCTACCGTATTCTTTGCTTTCCTGTCACATAACTTTTCTTTAGTTCTAGCTGCTTAAATCTTTTGAAGAGAGCTATTTAAACCTAGGTTTTAGTATCCTTTATTTCTTCCTCCAAAGTGCCCTGACCTTTACTTTTTCCTTCCCTGTGCCCACATAGTCAGAATAGTTTCTGAACTCGGTGATGTTTTCTACTTTAATGCCTGTGACTAAAAGGTGACAGGGAAAATGAGCAAAAGCTGGAACTGACTCAATGCACAATCTTCAGCATGCAGATGGGCGCACGCTTTGGCTGCAGAGAGGTGGCCTCGTTGCAGGCAACTCTCCTAATGTTTTAGTGAGCTGTAAGTTTTCTGGTTTTTATCCCTTACTGGCACTTTTTTGCCTTGCTTGAGGCGGTTGCTGTATCTGTGAGAGAGTGGCTTTCACTGATGCAGTCTACTCTGGCTCTTAACTTTTGACCGTTTACTTTTTCCCAAGAAAAGGGTGGCAGCATCTGTATCGCAGCCATGCTATAGCCCTTCACTTTCAAAATCAACACTTGAAGGCCCAGTGTAAAGATTTCTTTTCCTTTAACTTGCTTCAGGTGCTGGCCTTCAGAAATAACTTCCCGGCATGGGACTGCCTTTTATTTTCTGGGCCGTTAGCACAAGGAAAGCTAGCAGAAGTGGAAGAGAACTAACTTCTCCATGTAGATACTGGATTAGAGGCTGTTTCTAGAGTTACCCTGAGTAGAAATGTTCTGTGGGGTTTCTATATAAACTTCGCAGAGGGGTTGGATATGAGTAAATGGGTTAATTTTAATTAAAAGTTAAATCACTGCGGCGTTTGATAGTTTTACGATGGCTTCTTCTAGACTTGCCCATCCTATTACAGATTCAGTGCATCCTCCTCTACTCTAAAGCAAGATTTGGCAGCGTTGAGACTTCAGAGGCGCTTCCTCACCCTGGACCAAACAGGCCTTTGGATTCGTGGTGGCTCTCGGAGGATAGAAGTTGCTGCAGGAGCGTGCTGGAGGCCACGCAGACGCTATCCGAGACAATTACGTTGCCAAAGCTGCCAAGACCACTGTTATGTGTCCCTTCCATATGTGTGTTTGGAACTGCTGGTTCGTAAGGATCGTTCTTTCATAAACCTTGGTGTCATTTAATCCGTTTGAAAAGATTTTTTCCAGTCCAGTGCCTGATTAGGCTTATTAATGCAAGTCATGCTGCATGTTCTTTTAGGGGTAGATCAGGTTCTCTATGCATATAATCTAAAATTAAAGGAAGGTAACATACCAAAAGAGTTTTAAACTGCTGATTTGACCTTCCCCCTCCCCTCCCCTTTCATCTGGCGTTTTCCAGTTGCGTGTTACTTCCAGATCTGCTCTAGAAGGACTGCGGACAGGACTGGGTTCCAAAACACCTACTGTCTACTTACTGTGAAGATATATTGGCAGGGCAAACAATTTCTGTTGTCTTGAAAGGTCCCCCGGTCCTGTGTACTTGAGACTGGCCCATTCAAGAACTTTTTCCTAGCAGGGGTCTGCGTGCTTCGACTCAGAGAGCTCCTTCCCGTCCTTCCCTTCCTTCTGCCGCCCCTGACTGGAGGAGGAGGTGGTTTTTTTTACTGTGATAGCCAAGGCTAGAGCCAGCTTGTGAGTTGAAGACCTGCAGAAGTAGCTGTTGGGATTCAGTCTTGTACCGTGTGCTCGTTCACTTGGGGTTTGTTAAATTTCCAAATTGCCGTAAAGTGCTCACACTAAAGGATTTGTACTTGCTGTGTCAGTCTAAAACCTGAAGGAAAATACATTTTTATTCTTTCTACTTGGGTGCTTTGTCTTTTTTTTTTCTTTGTGAAAGCTGAACAATAAACAGATTATTTAATAACTGAGCCCTATTCCTCCTATGTTCCCTCTGTAAGTCTGTTCTTTCTGAGCTAGGGGCCCATTGACTGAATTTTCTTTGCTAGGGAGCACTTAGTTTTGATTTCCAGAACGAGACGTGAGGAGATGGTGTAGGTGAAGATTTTGTTGCTGCTGTTGTGATCTGTTTTAAAAGGGGGAGAAATCAACAGCAGGACCACTCTGCTGGAATTTTTCCATTCTAAAATACATTTATCTCCAAGTCTGGGATCTCTCTGCTGTCCTCCCTAGCAAAGAGGCTTAACAAAACCTTCCCAAACACTTTTTTTTTTTTTTTTTTTTTTTTTTTTTTTGAGGGAGGTATAAAACTGGAAGGTGCTGGTTAGAACTGAATTGAATTGACCACTGCAGGAACCAACACATTACAGCAAGTAGAAATGAAAAGTGGTAACGCAGGCCGCTTTGGGGTTCTGAGCAGGTAAGAGCAGGATGGGATGATGTGCTGCTCTGGCTCCTGCAGGAACGGACTGTGCCCAAGGCGGGTAGGTGGTGGGTGTGATGAGAAATGATGGCTAAATCGGATCAAGCGGCGGGTTATGAGGGTGCAGGGAGGTGATGCTGACTGGCACCATCTGCTGCAGCCTGTGGGTACTGTTATAGGCCTGCAGCCCTGCAGATTTGGCTGCTTGGGTTTGGTTTTTTCTTCCCCCACCTACAGAAGTGCCCTTCTTAAGAGGTTGTGCTTGGCTACCATTGCCCAGAGTGGGAAGCTGATTCCTGTCTCTGCTAGGAATTGGCTGTGTCCTGGCATTTTTCAAGTACAAGGGCAACTTAGGATGTGGCAGAGGACTTCCCCTGCCCTAAGGAGAGTAGCACAAAATCCAAAAGGCTTTTGTTTTTTAATTCAGAAGTAATTGAAAGAAAGGCATACAAACCCCAAGGAGCAGCAAATCACCATCCCTCCCCTTTTCCCCAGGTTTGCTGATGGGCTCAAAATAAACCAACAAAACCAAACCAAACCTGTGTCCAGTTTGGGCTCTTCCCTTCAACCAAACTCCACGAGAGCCGGGAGCTGATAGTGGCCACTTGGGTGAAAAGAACAGCGGTAGGAAATCCACAGAAGCTGGGGAGTTTAAAGCTCCTGGAAAAGTCTTTTTAAAGAAAAGGGCTGTGTCTTGCAGCTGATGGAGGAAGAGGTCCAGGTGTCCCTGGGAAGAGAAAGAAAAAGGTCAGCTGTGGCCAAGGGGAGCAGGACTTCAAAGGTTAAGGTTTTGGTTGCTTGGCAAGGATTTCTGCTCTGGTTCCAGGAGGCAAAGCAAGGGCTCCTTCCCCTGTAACCACCGCTCGAACCAAGGTGGCTCTCTGCAGTTGTCAATCCTTCAGCAACCCTCCAAATACAGCAGTGGTGTTACGTGCGCTTGGAAGAAACATTAAAAAATGTCGCTTACCTGCTGCTAGCTCTGTCAGTCACCCTCTTCTGCAAAACAAAACGATAATTACAGTGTTAACGGGGTACAGGAATAACAACGAAGGTGTGGGTGTGTTTTCACACCCTGCCTGTCCCACTGGAAGAAGCCCCATCCTCCCAAATACCAGCCATCCCCCATGCTGTGGAAATGCTCAGCAGCAGGATGGGGGCTCGGAGCTCCGCGCCGCCTGCCTTTACCTTTATTTTCCACTTTAAAATCAGACGGGAGGAGGTTGTCCTGCCGGTTCCCCAACACAAAGGCCAGGAAGGAGAGTATGAGAGCGTCGAGGATGCCGATGATGCAGAGGATGTATGCCCAGCGCACGGTGCAGGCGCCCAGCGTGTACTTGTCCGTCTTGTCCCCGCACATGCGCTTCACCTCGCTCGAGTCCCAGCCGTCGGGGTAGATCAGGCAGCCGATCATCAGCCCGGTAGCTGCGGGGAGATGGAGACGTTAGAGCGGCCCTGAGCTACCTGCGGAGCCCACGGTGCTTGGAGGAGCACGGTCAGGTGGCATCCAGCCGCAACTGCAGTGCTACAAAGAGAGAAAATGCTACGGACCAGCTAACCAGGCTTAAAGGTTCCCCGTGCCCTGCGGTTGCCCACCACATAGAATCATAGAATCATAGAATGTTTTGGGTTGGAAGGGACCCCTAGAGGTCACCCAGCCCAACCCCCCTGCAGGAGCAGGGACACCTTGAACCACAGCAGGTTGCTCACAGCCCCCTCCAACCTGGCCTGGAATGTTCCCAGGGATGGGGCCTCCACCCCCTCTCTGGGCAACCCCTGACAGGGTTTCACCACCCTCATGGTAAAGAATTTCTTCCTTAGATCCAGTCTAAACCCACCCTGGTTT
>NW_009259598.1:327633-328138 GCF_000687185.1 Egretta garzetta
CTCCAGCCCTCGGAGCATTTTTGTGGCCCTCCTCTGGCCCCGCTCCAACAGGTCCATGTCCTCCTTGTGCTGAGGGCTCCCGAGCTGGACGCAGGGCTCCAGGGGAGGTCTCCCCAGAGCAGAGCAGAGGGGCACAATCCCCTCCCTCGCCGCTGGCCACGCTGCAGGAGATGCAGTCCAGGGTAGGGGTGGCTTCTGGCCTGCCAGCGCAAATTGCCAGCTCATGGCCAGCTCATCCACCAGTACCCCCACGTCCCTCTCACCAGGGCTGCAGGGCTGCTCTCGATCCTTTCTTCCCCCAGCCTGTACAGATACCGGGGGTTACCCTGACTCAGGTGCAGGACCTTGCACTTGGCCTTGTTGAACCTCATGAGGTTCACCCAGGCCCCACCTCTCCAGCCTGTCCAGGTCCCTCTGGATGCCATCCCGTCCTTCTGGCGTATCAACCGCACCACTCAGCTTGGTGTCATCTGTAAACTTGCTGAGGGTGCACTCGATCTCGCTA
>NW_009259598.1:328198-330255 GCF_000687185.1 Egretta garzetta
CCCCTGAGGGACACCACTCGTCACCAGTCTCCATCCGGACATCGAGCCATTGGCCACTACCCTCTATCACATGTGGGCTCTGCACCGCTCACGCTGCTGCAGCCGGGGAGGAGCAGGGGACGGCACGCTGCTCCCCACCAAGGATGCGCTGCAGCAGTGTCTCCCATCCTCGCGTTGCCCAGGCAACATCTCCGGCCTCCGCACGCATCCCTGGCTGTGTCACTCTAAAGAAATATTTTCTCCCAAGAAAACCAGGATGGATTTAGTCTGTGCAAGTTGGAGAACCTTGTTACTGTCCCCTGCGTGGCTGGATTTCAGCTTATGCTTTGCCGAGGTAGCGCTGCCCTCAGCAGCAGCTTTGCAGGCAAATTAATTCTGCTTGTTCAGCTGCGATGGTTCCAGCCCGGCCGGGAGCCACCGGCTCCTCCTGCAGCCGCTCTCATTGCCCGACCCCAGCACACTCACGACCTCGACGGCCGCTCCAGCCCGGCCCCGGGGCCCTCGGCACGTTGCCCTTGCAGCTTTGCCATGGGAGTTGCAACAAACCCAGCGCGAGCTGCCGAAGGGCTGTCTCCTGCCAAGCGGCTCGTGTCCCAGAAGCTCAGAAGGGCTTTTTTTTTTTTTTTTCCTTGCATGCTCAGAGAAATTGTTGTTGTATTTGCTGGAAAAGAGCGACTGGGTTCGGTCGGGAGAAGAGCCGAGCTCATCCGCAAGGCTTTAGGATGTGATTAACAGAAGCTCTTTGCATCCTCCGCTGTTACCTTGGTGCAGGGCGTGGAAGTAGCTGGTCCTTTATATCTTTTCCTGCAGGCGCGATGACCTCCCAGACTCCTCTTTGCCAGAAACAACCCCACGGTGGGA
This sequence comes from Egretta garzetta, assembly GCF_000687185.1. Taxonomy (NCBI): domain Eukaryota; kingdom Metazoa; phylum Chordata; class Aves; order Pelecaniformes; family Ardeidae; genus Egretta; species Egretta garzetta. The sequence continues at coordinate 329,060 of NW_009259598.1, forward strand.
GCTCTGGGTGAGCGTCTGTCTGTCCCTGCCCTTCATGGACATCCACAGCCTCCTGCAGCACTGAGATGCTCCCTGCCCCATACCGGTGCCTTTTCTCAGTCACCGGGTGCTCAGTAAACCAGAAGACACTTTTGGGGTGGTTGCCTCACCCTTTGCCGATGTTTTTTCTCTTGGTTTGGGGACAGGATTGTGGCAAGGCCAGCGGGCAGCTTCCTAGGGCTGCAGAGAACATTTCTCTTCACCGAGAAGCGGCTGGTTTCTCCTGTATTTAATTACTCGTCCCTGTAGCGAACAGAGAGGAGGGGCATGGAGAAACGGGGGAAGCTGGAAAGAAATGGCTTCTCCTGTGAAATGCACCCTGGCACGGAGCAAAGGCCAGAAAATGGATCCGCTCATCACCTGCTGCCTTTTTAAAATAACTCCCCAAAATGCACCAGCGTCTGCGTTGCCCCGCGGCGGCTCAAAAGCCCCCAAGAACCTGTCTGGTGCAGAGAAACTGGGCTGCTGGGGCTGATTTGAGCTCGTCCGTGTGGCCAGAGCTGCCTGCACCAGGTTTCTCTCCCCCACCCAGCACAAAAATATATTAAAAGCCCCAAATATGACAGCAAAGCCTTTCCCTGCTCCAGCTTCCTGGGAGGCTGAGCTGCCCCAAGCCTCTTATCTAAATCTTTGCTTGAGCTCGTTTCTTTAGCCGGGAACTGGAGCAACCGCGATGCCCCGGCCGTCCTCCCGCAGGGATTCAGCTGGGGTGTCTGGGGACGGCGGGGGCTGCGGCCGGTCCCCCCGTGAATGATTCAGGAGCGGCAAAGGGCTGGGGTTGGGTTTCAGCTGCGGCTTCGAACGCAGGAGCTGGGTTACCGGGCATCTCGGGTGTCTTGCTGCGTTGGGGGAGGGATGGGGAAGGCTGGAGGATCCGCAGGAATGAGCGGAGGGAATGTGAGGACGAGCAGAGAAGTAGGAAAACGTGGGCGATGATATCAAATCCCATGGCCAGTCCCCTCCTCCTGTTCCACCTCCCCAGTGTGTCGTCCCCTGAGCTCAGGGAGCTACCGGTTGCTGCAGGGGGTATGGTAGGCACCAAATAACCCAGCAAACGTTATCGCCATATCCCTCATTAATTCCCAGAGGATCCCTAACACAGCAGGGAGCCCCATGCCCAGGCCCTGTGGCAGCTGGTGCTCTCAGACTGATGCCCT
>NW_009259598.1:330355-330583 GCF_000687185.1 Egretta garzetta
GGGGCCGCGTGGTTTGGCAGCAGCGGATGGAGGGGAGCATCACCCACACGCGCAGTGAGTCTGCCAGGTCTCGGCAGCTCCGACAGGCTTTACTTACTGCAGCTTCCCTACTGGTAACCAGTAAGGGGGAGCAAATGGGGCACAGAGGTTATGCTGGTGCCCCTTTCTTGGCCAGCCCTCCCACAAAGCAGAGTCAAGGTGGGGGCAGAGCGGGAAAAGCAGCTCTGG
>NW_009259598.1:331796-333125 GCF_000687185.1 Egretta garzetta
GTGCCCCCGGGATGGATCCCCGAGATGTGCCCTCTGCCCGCGGGATGGATCCCCGGAATGCCCCCCGGGATATGCCCTGCGCCCCCGGGATGCGCCCTCTGCCCCCGGGATGTGCCCCAGGATGCGCCCTGTGCCGCCAGTACCTGCGTCCCTGGGATGTGCCCTGCACCCCCGGGATGCACCCCTAGGTGTTCCCTGTGTCCCTGGGATATGCCCCTGGGATGAGCCCCGTACCCCCCGGGATGCACCCTGTGCCCCAAGGATGCAGCCCTGGGACTCCCTCTGCCCCCGGGATGGATCCCCAGGATGCACCCCGGGATGTGCCCCCGGGATGCTCCCTGTGCCACCGGGATGGATCCCCGAGATGTGCCCTCTGCCCGCGGGATGGATCCCCGGAATGCCCCCCGGGATGGGCCTGGTGCCCCCGGGATGCGCCCCGGGATGGATCCCTGGGATATGCCCTGTGCCCCCGGGATGCACCCTGTGCCCCCGGGATGTGCCCCAGGATGCGTCCTGTGCTGCCAGTACCTGCGTCCCTGGGATGTGCCCTGCACCCCCGGGATGCACCCCTAGGGTGTTCCCTGTGTCCCTGGGATATGCCCCTGGGATGAGCCCCGTACCCCCCGGGATGCACCCTGTGCCCCAAGGATGCAGCCCTGGGATACGCCCCTGGAGTGTGCCCTATATCCCTGGAATGCTCCCTCGGGATGTGCCCTATGCCTCCATCATGTGCCCTAGGATGCACCCCGGGATGTGCCCGGTGCCTGTGGGATGAGCCCTATGTCCCCAAGGTGCACCCAAGGATCCGCACTGGGATGCACCTTGTGTCCTGCTGGGCACCCTGGGATGTGCTTTGCACGTCACTGTGTGCCCTGGGATGTGCTTGGTGCCCGTGCTGGGTGCCCTGGGATGTGCTGTGGCACCCCCAGGATGGGTGCCAGGATGTGCACGTGCCCCAGGATGTGTGTTGGGAAGCTCCTCCGGATGGGTCTTGCCCCCCAGCGTGTGCCCCAGGATGTGCCAGGAGCTGTGCCGTGACCCCCAGGGCCCACCTGGGCTGTGCTGTGTGCCCCAGGATGTGTCCCCAATGCTGTGCCCACTTGGCTGCTCCCCTCTGCCCTCCCAGCTGGTGTCACCAGGGTCTTCTCCCACTGGAGGGGTGTGGGGGGAGTGCTGCATCATTGGGGTGGGGGGGCTGTGGGCCCCTGGACCCCCCCTCAGCTCCATGGCTGGCTGGAGCTGCAGGCAGGGAGGGAACCATCCCCACAGCCCTGCTGCAGAAAGGAAAGGGCTCATCCTGCTGCCAGGACACCCTGGGGCATCAGCCCG
>NW_009259598.1:333610-334855 GCF_000687185.1 Egretta garzetta
TGCATCATTGGGGTGGGGGGGCTGTGGGCCCCTGGACCCCCCCTCAGCTCCATGGCTGGCTGGAGCTGCAGGCAGGGAGGGAACCATCCCCACAGCCCTGCTGCAGAAAGGAAAGGGCTCATCCTGCTGCCAGGACACCCTGGGGCATCAGCCAGCACCTGGGGCAGGGCTGGGGCTCTGCTTGGCTCCGTGTCCTGGCTGCCAGAGGCGCGTGGGCAGCCCTGGAGCCTGCCCTGACGGGCCGTGGGCACTTGTGGCCACCTTGGGACCTTTCTCCAGGAGCCATCCCAAGGGACCGCAGAGGCTCAGCTCCTGCCCTGGGGTCCAGGTGCCATGTGCCAGCGTGCCAGGCACCCCACAGCCAGGGCCAGCCTCAGCGTCACCCCTGCGGCCACCGAAGGCCAGGGCTGCCCGGGTGTTAATCATTGCCGAGAGCAGTCAGGCCAGCGCGGGTGCAAAAAGCTGTGCTGTTCCCAGGGCTCTTTTCCTTTTATCGGCCGCATCCCCCAAGCACTGAAACACTGAGAGCGAATTATCTGGCAGGGCAGGGTGCGGTGGTGGCCCGTGGGATGGGAATATGGGTGGGCTCCGGAGCACTGAGTGAGGCCAGCAGGATGCTAGCAGGGGGGTGGGCTCGCTCCTGCCAAGCTTTGGGCTTTCTCAAGTGGATTTCTTGGTGTCTGTGATCATAACGTCCGAGTGATGGAGGATCTGGGGGTGGGCGCTTTGCCACAGAGCGGCACCGGCTCTCGCTTTGTCCATGAACCCACCAGCAGCGCCCAGCAAGGAGGGTGGCTCGGAGAACCCCAGCTCCACGGCTCCCTGCAGCCAGGGTGAAGGAGAGGAGAGAGGACTGGAATTCCCCTCCGCGGGAAGCGCAGGAGTGCCATTACTTCACGTTCACTTTGGCCAAAGGAGCTGCCAAAGGGCAGGCTGGCATCGCCGATGAGGAATGGTGACCTGGGGACAGGGCGAGGCGTCTCCACCATGGCACTGCCTGGCAGAGTGGGCATCGCTGTTTGGGCATCGCTGTTTTCCAGCCCTGGGCAGGGCGTCGCGGCGCTGCCCCAATGCCACGGGTTGGAGTGTGATAGGAGCAGCCACATCAGCTGATGGAAACGCCTGCTATAAAGCGCCCACCGGCCCCGTGGCGGAGGCACGAGCGAGCCCACCATGGCCAACGCGCTGCCCCCCCGCCTGTTCCTGGCCCTCCTGCTCCTGGCCCTCGCCCTGGCTGACCCGCCC
>NW_009259598.1:335152-337163 GCF_000687185.1 Egretta garzetta
AGGGGGGGAGCCCCGCGGTGGGGGCTGCAGCTGCCGAGAGCAAAACTTATTGCGGCTGGGGAAACTGAGGCAGGCAGAGATGGCGTGCTGGATTTTCCAGGGATGTGAAGGATCTCGGAGCCAGGGAAAGCAGCTGCGTAAAGGGACAGGGAAGCCTGAAAGTGGATGGGACTGAAGCTCTCAGCTGCCTGTGCCAGCCAGGACCCCCTCCCTGGGGGGCTGACAAGGAATGGGGAGGGGGGGCGCTTTCCCTGCGGTGTCTCAGCAGAAAACAGCACTTCAGCAGGGGGTATTTTGGGCCAGACTGTGGAAATCCTGCGGGGTGGGAGGCTCGGGTGTGCTGGCAGCGGTGCTGAGCCCCAGCCGAAAGGCAGAGCTGGTGTCTGACACCCACCTAAACCTGCCCTCCCCCGGGCCCTCAGCTGGGGGGCATTAAGGGGGGGACAGAGGGGGACCTGGTGCTCACGCCCTGCCTCACCGTGCAGGACACCGGGGAGCTGTGCCTGCAGAGCGCCCAGTGCCAGAGCTGCTGCTGCCACCGGGACAGCGGCCTGAGCCTGGCCCGATGCGCACCCAAGGCGGCCGAGTTCCAGAAATGCTCCCCGAAGGTATGTGCTCCCCTGCTCCCCGGGGTGGCTGGGGACAGGGACATGTCCCCCATGCTGCACCGTGCCTTGGTTCCCCACAGAGCCTCTATGGGGTCTACTACAAGTGTCCCTGCGAGAGCGGCTTGACCTGTGAAGTTGATAAGACCATCGTGGGCGTCATCACCAACAGCGACTTCGGCATCTGCAAGGATCCCCGGAGGTCCAGCTCGTGTTGAACGCCAAGTCCCCCCGGGCCCCCCCGTGCTGCCCCTGCCACCCTGCCTTTCCCCCTCCCCAGGGATGCCTGGACCTGCCCGCGCTGCCCTGGCTGCGGGGGGGGGTCGAGTAAAGAGCAGCTTCTGCCGAGGTGCATGCCAGCATTTTCACTCAACGCGCCCCTCTGGCCCAGGACGGGGACCAAAGGGCCAGAAGGTCCAAGAAAAAGCCCCAGGGACACGGTAGCTTTACCTATACGTGCGTGCACATCGTATGCAATTGTATAATAACCTGGGCCAGGCCAGCAGCGAGCCGTGGGCTGAGCTCCGCTCGGGGGGAGCATTAGCAAAGGGGGGCAGGGGAGGGGAAGGTGCAGAGCCCCAGGGTCGAGGGAGCTGTTCGCGTTGTGCCAGACCCAGTTTATTTGCCGCTGCTGCTGCTCTGGTTGGAAAAGTCCCGTAGAAAAGGTTTGTCACCAAAGAAAAGGGACTTGAAGGTGGTGTCAAAGCTGTGGGGGCTCGGGGGGCTTGGTGCTTGTGTCCGCCCACGCTGCGGGCTCTGGGTGACCCCGCACGGCGGGAGCTGCAGCCTCCCCCTCAAGGTGGGCAGATGTGGCCAGGAGGTGGTCGGCCGGCTGGGAGTCCTCCCCAAAAAGGATCTTGTACAGGTAGCGGTTGTATGCACCATGGGGGCCCCTCCTGCAGCACCTCCACCCCAGCTTGTAGAGCAGCTTCTCCAGCTGTGAGATGTGCAGGAGCTTTGGGAATTTGGGATGGACCTGGGGCGAGGCGACGCTGGGAGCAGCCCCGGCCCCCTTAACTCTGCCCCCGGCAGAGTGGCGCCCTGGGCAGGGTGGGCTGCACAGGGGGGATGCCCAGCTTGGAGCCATCGTTTGGGCATGGGGAGGGGGCACAGACGCACTGCAGTGGGGTGAGGAAGAGGAGGCACCTGCCTGGCAGAGCTGGAGGGGCAGCAGGAGGCGAGGGGGTCACCGGAGAAGGGGGGGGTCTTGGCTTCTCCAGTGCCATCTTCACCCCACGTGTTTCTATCCCTGGGGGCAGAGCCAGGCACCCACAATGCCCCTCCCCATCGCCCCGAGGGGCTGAGCACCCCACGGCAGCACTGCAGTGGGTGGGGGGGCCACGGGGGGCCGGGGGCTGTACCAGGCAGCTGAGGACGGCCCGCGGGGAACTTTCCAGGACCAGGGT
>NW_009259598.1:337307-338002 GCF_000687185.1 Egretta garzetta
GCCTGCCTCGGCGGAGCTGCGAGAGGGGAAAATGCTGACCTGGATTTTAGTTTTAAATTTGTGGTGGGTGGTGAAAGCCATGAGGGTCTGACTGTCGTGGTGGTCCCAGCAGGAGGCCACTAGGCTGATGTCCTCCTGGGTGCAGGATGAGGCCTGGAGGAAGCGGGAGATGGGGACAGGGACAGGGACAGCAGCCCCTCTCCTGCGGCAGACAGGCACCCCCGGGCAGAGCGAGGGGACATGGGGTAAGGGACAGGGGACATGGGGTAGGGGACAGGGGACGTGGGACACAGGGTCTCTCCCTGGCCTCGCCGTCTATGTGGGGTCCTCAGCCCCACATGCCATTCCACGGTGGTGGGAAGCACCCTGGAGAGGCTGACATCACCCAGGACAGGTACTGGGAATACTGGGAGCCCTGCCTGCCTAGGGCCAGCCTTGCCCAGGGCTTCGCATCCTTGGCATGGGCAGGATGCGGCCAAAGATGGGGCTGGGACCAGCAGAGGGCAGCCACAGCGTGCCCACAGCCTGGGACACCCCCCCTCAGCCCTGGGGACCCCCCCAGCCTGGCAGGGACCCCCCAGCCCCAGGGGCAGCTCAGCCTCAGGAGGGTCCCTGAAATGCACCCAGCCCCACAGCCCTGACACCCCTTGTGCCCCGCTTTGGGGGCCACCCCCTCCCTGGAAGGGGGGGGGGGG
>NW_009259598.1:338622-339387 GCF_000687185.1 Egretta garzetta
TACAGGATGTTCTCGCCGCGCTCCCTCTCCCCAACCTCCTCCTCCCTCTCTCTTCCCCCCCCTTTCCGCCAGCCCTCGGCCTTCACCTCTTCTCCTCCACGCTGCTTTAACCCTTTTTTTTGCAAACCACGGCCTTTGCCTCTGCTTTTTGTCAATTCCTTTGATAATTTCTTTTAAATTTCTGCAAAGATGCGGGGAAGCTCCCTCTCTGCCCGGCCCGGGGTGTCCCTGCACCCCCAATTCACCGCACTCCCCACCCCGCACCGGCAGGAGCTGTGCCCGCAGGGGGGTCTCCATTGGGGTGCCCACCCAATGCCCATCCTTGCAGACACCCCCAGCAGAGCCCCCCCTGCAGCTGGGGAGCACCCTCCCAGCCCTGCCAAAACCCCAAGAAAAAGGGGTTTGGGGGTGGGGGCTTGCTTCTGCAGCTTTTGCCCCATGGGTGTGGGGGCTGCCAGCCCCAGAGGGAATAAATGCTTTTTGGGGGGGCTGAGCTGCCCCGTGCCCCCATGGAGGGGCCCAAGCGTGTGGCAGCCCCGTAGCACCCAGCTTGGGACAGTGATTTGGGGAGGGAGGGCAGACCCCAGGGACAGCCCAATTTCCCCCGCTCCGCCCCCCCCAGTTTGCTGCAGACTGGCATTGTGTAGGGACCTGATCCTGCAGTGAGGTTGGGGGGGGGTCTCATGGGGTTTGGGTGGGAGGGTGCTGGGGATGCTGGGGCTTCATGGGAGGCTTGTGCTGCGGGGGCGGGCCCGGGGGGCGGGT
>NW_009259598.1:339497-340318 GCF_000687185.1 Egretta garzetta
CCAATGTGGGACACCTCAACCCACGCCTGCAGCGCCCCCCCCAGCAGGTCCAGGCCATGGGGCACAATGGGGTGCAGCCCCCCCCCCATGTACCCAACTGCAGCCCCCAGGGATGCGGGGGCCTGATCCTGCAACACCCGGATGGGTTTTCCTAAATCTGGGCCGGGTTCGCACTGTCCTGGGGAGATGGTTTAGGGATGGAGCTGGCGAGAAGCCGCGCTCCGAGCTCCCGCTGGAGGAAAAGCAACCTTTCTAGCAACAACAACAGAAAAAAAAAATTCATGAAAAGCTCTGGTTTGCCTCTTCTTGCCAAAACCAATTGTTGAAGATTTTTCCCGGCCTCTTCAGCTTTGCCTTCGCATGTGACGGAGGGAACAATGTCAGACGCTCTCCTGTTTTTCCGTTCTGATGTTTTTCCCCAGGGCTGGACGAGGGGAAGGACCCAGCGGGAGGACAAACCATAGGCCTGGGGGCCCCGAAACCTGATGTGGGGGTCCCCATCCCCTCCATCCTCAGGGTTGACTTTGGGGCTGGCAGCACGGCCAGGGTGGGGTGTCCTGAGGATGCTCCCCCCAGCCCAGAGCAGCCAGGAAAGCGCCCCAGAGCTGAGGACTGACCAGCTTGGGGCAGTAGTGGAGGCTGTGAGCGGGGACACACACACAGAGGTGGCCCTGGGGGACATCCAGGCACCCCACGCACCTCCATGACCCCCTCCTTGATGCTTTCCTGCAGGGCACAAGCAGAAAAATCCTCTGGCTGAATAATTTGTGCTACTGGAGGAATTGATTAGTGCGATCTGGGGAGCTGGGGAGGGCTGGGCT
>NW_009259598.1:341548-342341 GCF_000687185.1 Egretta garzetta
ACCCGCCCGCTCCGGCGGAGGCTGGTACAGTTCGTTACGTCCAGACCGGAATGTACTTTGTGTTAGAAGTGGCCCTAGGCCAGGACGGCAAAGCCGGACTTTATTTATCCTCCCTGCTCCGGCCTCGCTGCATCCTGCAGGGTTGGATCCCCAGCGGGGCCAGGGGAGCCCTGGACCCTGCCTGCCCCCCTCTCCCCCCCCTCAGCGCTCATCTCCAGCTGGGGGGTGTGGGGATTTGTCCCCCTTTTTTTCCCCAGGGGTGGAAATAATCTGGGAAAATATTTGTGTCCTTTCAGCTGGTAAAAGCTGTCCCTGGCGTCTTGGGATGAAACACCGTGGGGGAGATGGGGACTCGGGGACAGATCCAGCCCCAGCAAAGCACCCCTGGAGGTGCCCCCCCCTGCTTGCATGAGGATTTTTTGCAACGGGGGCCAGCGTTCGGATCGCAACCCGAAAATGTATGGATTGGAAATGTATGGGGGAAAGGGCCAGCCCTGGCCACGCTGCGGGACAGGCGGGGGTGAGGCCTGCGATGGAGCGGGGGCTGCTCCGGGGGTCCCCCCGCGGCCCCGGGGAGGGTCGCTGCCACCCAGGCTCCGTAACACCCAGCATCCCTCCCGCAGCCTCTCCGATAGGAACATTTGGGGGGATTTCATGCAGAAAGCAGCTTGGCGGCTGCTTTGCACCCCCTGGGTCAAGCAGTCCCATGCCGAGTGGGTGGTCTTGCCCTTGCTGTTCCCCCCCACACACACACCCCCGGCCCCGTGTCCCCCCATGTCCCCACCGCCTGTCC
>NW_009259598.1:342442-345046 GCF_000687185.1 Egretta garzetta
CCCGGGGGGGGGTGCGGGTGGGGGGGGGGGGGAGGGGAGTACAGGGGGGGTGAGGCCATGGCATCGCCAGCCTGCAAAAAGCTGCCTTGCTCCCCAGAATAGGCAGCGGGCGGGTATCTGGGTACAGGGGGAAAGGATGGATTGGGTCCCCCCAGGAGTGGGAGCATCCTGCATGGGTCATCTGCCCCGGGGCCATCGATTTATGCCTGGGGCCATCGATTTGTGCCGTCACACGCTCACACACGGAAGGAAACGAGGAGAAAAACCCATTTCCTCTGCTCTCCAACGCACTCGAGAGATTCACTGATGCGGCTTTTCGACGTGAAGCCGAGGCGGAGGGACACCTCTCCTCCCCGCGCTCGCAAGGCAGATTAACGCCGGTTATTTTTAGCAGAAGACAAGGATGAATAAAAATATCCCCTATTTTATTTTAATTTTTTTTTTCTTTTTCAAGAACCGCCGCTCTCACATCACACAAGGTGCTCGGGGGCTGGCATGAGGAAGGACATCACCGGCGAAGGGGGAGGTGTCTGGACTTTGCTCCCCGGTTCTGGTGGGGGACAAGGCTTTCCCCCGGACCCCCCAGCCTTTTGGGGCTGGGTGACGTCTGCGCGGCGGGCACAGGGCTGGGGCAGGACATGTGCGGCCAGCTGGATGGCAAGGGGGAACAAGCAGTGCCCCTGGCAGCGGCCCCAAAGCCCGCCGGGGATATTGGACACCTCTCCTCCCCGCGCTCGCAAGGCAGATTAACGCCGGTTATTTTTAGCAGAAGACAAGGATGAATAAAAATATCCCCTATTTTATTTTAATTTTTTTTTTCTTTTTCAAGAACCGCCGCTCTCACATCACACAAGGTGCTCGGGGGCTGGCATGAGGAAGGACATCACCGGCGAAGGGGGAGGTGTCTGGACTTTGCTCCCCGGTTCTGGTGGGGGACAAGGCTTTCCCCCGGACCCCCCAGCCTTTTGGGGCTGGGTGACGTCTGCGCGGCGGGCACAGGGCTGGGGCAGGACATGTGCAGCCAGCTGGATGGCAAGGGGGAACAAGCAGTGCCCCTGGCAGCCGCCCCCCAGCCGGCCGGGATTATTTATGGAGCAGATTTCCTCCAGGTTGTGTTACAGGGATGGGGGGGACGGGGCAGACCCCAGCACCGGAGCGGGGCCTTCGGGCATCCCACCACCCAAGACAGCGGAGCAAGCCAGGGGGTCCGGTGCTGGGATGGCGGTGATTTGGAAGCTGTCTTTTAAAAAACCCCACTTTCTTCCCATCCTATTTTTCTTTTATTTTTCTGTGCAAATAAATTTACCATTTTTGTGGTGCAAGAGCAAACCAGGCGGGACCCCCCCCGCTGCTGCCGTCGGTCCCATGGGATTTTTTCAGGGCTTGGGTGTTATCTAAGGGGTCTGCGCAAAATTAAGCTGCGGGGTTTCCTGGTATTGGAAACCCACAATATTTTCTTTGGTAAATGGAAATTTAAAGCCCTCGGAGGCTGGGTGGGAGATGTTGAAAACCAAAATGCAAGAATCACCTGGGTTATTTTAGAGAGGGCAAAATGAAATGTCGTGAAAATAAATCTTTTTTTTTCTGAACTGGGCTTTAATTTTAACTCCAAATTTCCGATGAGCGCCACTGGTGTCTAAATTACAGCTGGGAAAATTGAAGTCGGCATCAAAAAGCAGACCCACGAGCAAGCATCCATAAGGGCAGCGCTGCCGTAAGCTGGGCCCTGGGGAGCTCGTTGGATCAAGACGTGGGAACTGGGGTGCGGGTTGGGAGCAGTGGGTACCAGCTCCAACACAACCTGGTAAATACAAACACTTTATAAAAGTACTCGGAGACGCTGCATTTTAAATCTGTCAGGGGGGGATTTTGAGGAAGCTCTTAATAAGAATCTTATCTCCCTCATACTGAAGGGGAACGTTTGTGTGTCCCAGCAGCCGGTGTGTCCTCCAAACCTGCACCTCCCTCTCCCCAGCTGGGGGAGATTATTTGCTTTCCAGGGCGATATTTCTCTTAACAAAACCCAAAGAGGGTGCACGGGGTTAGGGGTAACCGTGGGGCGGTGTGCGGGGCTGGAGCACCTCTGGGACATTGCATGGGGCTTGGTTTGGTCCTCTGGGACTGCGGTGCCTTTGGGGGGGCTGCACGAACCCCCCCTCCTCCCGGGACACTGCTCAGGGCTGGAGGAACCCTGCAACACTGCGTGGGGCAGAGATGTCCTTGGGGCACTGCATGGGGCTGACCCCCCCGGGGTTCGGTATGGGCCTCAGCAGCCCCCCAAGGCTTTGCACGGGTTTGGGGACCCCCCAAGGCATTGCACGGGGCCGGATACCCCCTGGGGCATTGCACAGGGCTGCAGCCCCCTCCCGGGGCATTGCACGGGGCCAAACACCCCCCGGGACATTGCACAGGGCTGGATACCCCCTGGGGCATTGCACAGGGCTGCGGCCCCCCTCCCGGAGACATTGCACAGAGCTTGATACGCCCTGGGGCATTGTACGGGCCTGGGGACCGCTCCGGGGCATTGCACGGGCTCGGGGACGCCCCCCGGGGCACTGCACAGGGTCGTGGACCCCCGGAGCATTGCACAGGTCTGCCCCCCCC
>NW_009259598.1:346096-350489 GCF_000687185.1 Egretta garzetta
GTGGGTCCGGGGAGAACCCTGCGTGGGTCCCTGCGTGGGGCCGGGGGGGAACCCTGCGTGCGGCCGGGGGAGTCTGTGTGGGGCCATTCGTGGGTCCAGGGGGAACCCTGCGTGAGGCTGGGGGCACCCTGCTTGGGGCCAGGGGCGTCTGTGTGGATCTCTGCATGGGTCTGGGGGCACCCTGCGTGGGTCCGGGGGGAACCCTGCATGGGTCCCTGCGTGGGGCTGGGGTTCCCCGCGTGGGGCTGCGTGGTTCTGCGGGAAGTCTGGGGGGCTGGAGAAATACCATAGGCCTGTGTGTGGCTGGGGGGGGATAGCGTGGGGCAGGGGATGGTGCCCCCAGCTCTTACTGCGGCAGGGGGTGGGGGTCTGGGGTGCGCTGGGCTGGGGACAGGGACGAGGTGGCCTTGGTGGGAGGGGGCTGCACGGACGGGGGTCGGTGTCCCCGTTTGTGCCAGCAGGACAGTGCTCGAGGGAGGGGATTTTGCTTTTTCCCACTTTCCCCCCCAAAACGGGGCTCCGGCGCCGAGCGAAAATGTTTCCTCTAACACCAAAGCACCCTATAGCCTGTACGCGTCAATGTATAGATCCATGTGAGTATGTACTAGGCCTAAGCGATTGCACAAGGTAAATGTGAATATTTTTTGAAGCTTCTGCTCTTTTTCCCTCCTCTCCGGGCACAAAACCTCTTCCAAAGCTTCTGTTTTTACAACGCCCCTTTGGCTGAGCTTGCTTTTAGCAGGAACGAGTATTTTACGCGACGATCTTTAGGAGCTCGGGGACACACACACACACACACGTCCATCGGTGGCACGGCCCTGGCCGGCGATTTCCAGCCCAGGCTCCGATGCTGCAGCCGTGTTTCTGTCCTCGCTGTGCTGTCGTGCCGAGCAAATGGGGCCGTGCTGCTGCCAGTGAAAGAAAAAACCTTGAAAAAATGAAAAAAAAAAAAAAAAAAAAAAAAAAATAAATAGAGCCAGGAGCTGGTACTTGAGGGGTTTTTAAGGAAGAGTTTAAATGGTGTCTCTCCGTAATGAGCTATTAAAGTGTTGAGGTGGATTTGGGACATCGCTGGGGCATCAAATCCCGCCTGGAAACTGGGATTACAAGTTAAAACAAAATTTAAAAAAAAAAAAAAGAAACGCACAAATCCTTTAAAACACGCAGAAGTCTCGTCCCCTTCCCTGCCCCACAAAGGGCCGGAGGGGGGAAGAAAATCATTGAATCCATCTGACAGAGTCTCTATCTGGCGTTTATGGGATGTTTTCCAGGAGATGTGGTGGGTTTGGGTCACGCGGTGATGCTGCGACCTGGAGACGCTTGGGTTTTATTTCCAACCTGGTACCCTGGAGATGGGACAAAACTGGGGGGGAACACGGGACAGAAACGCCGCCGAAGCAGAGGGGACAACGGCCGCCGCTGGGAAGGGGTTGACCAGGGGTACGGGGCTGGGCAGGAGTAACTTTTCAGTGGTGCTGAGAGTTTTGTAGCCCAAAGGTGGGAACGCTGGGGTCCTTGATGGGATCCTCATCCTCGGTGGGGATGCTGGGGTCCCTTGGTGGGGATGCTGGGGTCCTTGATGGGATCCTCGTCCCTTGGTGGGGATGCGGGGGTCCTTGATGGGATCCTCCTCCCTGGTGGGGGTGCTGGGGTCCCTTGGTGGGGATGCCGTGGTCCTTGATGGGATCTTCGTCCTTGGTGGAGATGCCGGGGTCCCTTGGTGGGGTTGCTGGGGTCCTTGATGGGATCCTCGTCCTCGGTGGGGATGCTGGGGTCCCTTGGTGGGGATGCTGGGGTCCTTGATGGGATCCTCCTCCCCGATGGGGGTGCTGGGGTCCCTTGGTGGGGATGCTGGGGTCCTTGATGGGATCCTCATCCTCGGTGGAGATGCCGGGGTCCCTCAGTGAGATGCTGGGGTCCTTGGTGGGGATGCTGGTCCTCAGTGGGATGCTGGCCCTCAGCTCCACAGTGTGATGGGTGATGGCAGCAACCTCTGGGACGCGGGAGGAGGAAGATGAGGGTGCGATGGAGCTGGGTGCTGACAGGAGCCAGCGGTGATGGGGTGCTGGCAGAGGAAGGGGTGGCCGGGGATGTCTCGGGGGGGTTTGGGATGATGAAGCAGACGGGGCTTGTGCTGGAGAAGATACGCGCTGGTGTGAGGGGGGGAAAAAAGCAGATTTCTGGGGAGGTGGAGCAGTTACCGCTTCTGCCAAAACTCCCTGGGAGGGACAGGGACACGTGGCCTCTCCTGTGGTTTTGGGCTTGGAAGATGGAGCGGGACCGGTGGTGGAGGGGGCTCCGGGGGGGAAGGCTGGCACGGCGCGGGCTGCTTGCGATGCCCGTCCTGCCCGGGGCAGAGGTGTCTGTCGGGATGACAGCTTGTGCAATTATTTTTCTTCTTCATTTTTAAAAAAACAAAAGCAAATAATTGTAGCTTCCCAAGGCTGTATTTGCTCAGCACACGCTTGAATTATGTTGAGGTCCTTTCCCAGCGCTGTTGGAGCATCTGCCCGCTGGGACAAGCTAGAAAATAAGGACAATTCCCAAGTAAAAACCAAACTGCATCCTTCAGGAATGTCGCTGCTGTGTAATTAGGTGTGTTTTAAGTAGAAGGAGAAAGTTTGCTGTAAGGCTTGAGATGCTCAGCACCGAGACCCCCCTCTGTCCGGCGGTGGCTCCCCATGCTGGCTTAGGGGGAAAAATATTCCCTAAAGTATTGGGAGAATAATTTGTTATCAGTGATTTATACTTTTATACTATTTAATATTTCATTTTATAGTTGCTCTCGGTTATATGTGTTTATCGAAAGTTGTTACAGCCCCTCGAGGGAGCTGCGGAGCTTGGACCGATCCCGTGCGTATCGCAGGGCAATAATAAATTACTCAGCTAGGGTTGGTTTTTATTTTAACGCTGTACGTTTGTGGCCGTAAAGCAACGGCCACGAGGGCTCTAACGGCCCAATTGTTCATCGGACTCGTTTGTCGTGGAGCCGACGAGCTTTTTCTGTAATCGGTAATTGTGGTTGAAGTAAGGATTTCTGATTTTGCGAGGGAGCGGATTGGAAAATTAGGAAAAGAGTAGTGAAGTAAGTGTCAGCAGTGAAGGGGTGGGATGATGAGGGACTGGAATGAAATCATCTCCTGCCTGCCGTGCCCCCGTTCATAAATAGTAGTATCGCTCCTGGAGGATGAGCCTCGTTAAAAGCATTCCCACTTCAAGTATCTTTTGATTTATGTTAAACTTAATCACATCATTCAACAAAACGAGCCCTAGGAGAGCATCAACTCCGGGATGCGACCCCCATCCTGGCGAGGAGCCCTGGGCTGCCGGCTCCCTCCCCGTCCTCGCGCGACGCACACGTCTGCGTGTGTGTGCGTGCACGCGCGTGTGCACGGTTGCTCCGTGCGCGTTTCCTCGCTGAGAAATCCTGATTTGGCGCCGGAACAGGCTGATGTTTCACAACATGCCAGGAATTGCCGTTTGCCCGATAGAATTTGGTGTTTATAGCCCATCCGGTGCCCACGTGGCTTTAAAATAAAAAGGTCTCGGGTGCCGGGTTATTTCTGGGTGCGCGGCGCTGCATGAGTGCGACTCGGGGATCCCCCCTGGGATTTGGCACCGGGGGCTCTCGAGATGCTGCCAAGCCCTTGTGCATGGGGAAAAAGCGATTAAATACAACATTTCCACTGCTGGAGGGGCCGTTGCTGTGGTTTAGGGTCGCCTGGCAGAAAGTTTGTTGGAGAAACCCCGAAATCTGTTGCAAGCAATGAAAAACTTTTAGAAATTAAAAAAAAAAAAAAAAAAAAAAACTAAATACAACATTTCCACTGCTGGAGGGGCCGTTGCTGTGGTTTAGGGTCGCCTGGCAGAAAGTTTGTTGGAGAAACCCCGAAATCTGTTGCAAGCAATGAGACGCTTTTAGAAATTAAAAAAAAAAAAAAATAAAAAAAAATTAAATAAATCCAAGTGTAATTGTCAGATTTATTCTGGAAAAAAGGCTAAATTAGAACAGAATTGGCAAACAAGGCATTTCTTGTTTATTCCCATTTTGTATTTAGTTTAGTTCCCCCAAGCTGTCTCTTAAAATCCAATTTGCTCGGCATTGGCGTAGCCGCTGCCAGGAGGATGCTCCGAGGGGAGAAGCCCCGACGCAAAGGAGCCTGCTCCTTTTCCATGGCAAAACCCCCAGTTAGAGGGTGCCAAGGAGTGGGTAGTGGGATGTCAAGTACTTTCTTACTTTTTAAAGATGGTTTATATAACCTGCTTGGCTATATTATTATTACTACTATTTTTTTTTCCCCTCCAGTTGCATAATCCTGATTTATGAAAGCATTAGGAAATTGCATTCCCCGCTGTTACGTGAGCGTCTGTATATAATGGCCACCGAGCTTGG
>NW_009259598.1:351063-352657 GCF_000687185.1 Egretta garzetta
TGTTTGGGCGGTAAAGCACGGGCCACGAGGGCTCTAACGGCCCAATTGTTCATCGGACTCGTTTGTCGTGGAGCCGACGAGCTTTTTCTGTAATCGGTAATTGTGGTTGAAGTAAGGATTTCTGATTTTGCGAGGGAGCGGATTGGAAAATTAGGAAAAGAGTAGTGAAGTAAGTGTCAGCAGTGAAGGGGTGGGATGATGAGGGACTGGAATGAAATCATCTCCTGCCTGCCGTGCCCCCGTTCATAAATAGTAGTATCGCTCCTGGAGGATGAGCCTCGTTAAAAGCATTCCCACTTCAAGTATCTTTTGATTTATGTTAAACTTAATCACATCATTCAACAAAACGAGCCCTAGGAGAGCATCAACTCCGGGATGCGACCCCCATCCTGGCGAGGAGCCCTGGGCTGCCGGCTCCCTCCCCGTCCTCGCGCGACGCACACGTCTGCGTGTGTGTGCGTGCACGCGCGTGTGCACGGTTGCTCCGTGCGCGTTTCCTCGCTGAGAAATCCTGATTTGGCGCCGGAACAGGCTGATGTTTCACAACATGCCAGGAATTGCCGTTTGCCCGATAGAATTTGGTGTTTATAGCCCATCCGGTGCCCACGTGGCTTTACAATAAAAAGGTCCCGGGTGCCGGGTTATTTCTGGGTGCGCGGCGCTGCATGAGTGCGACTCGGGGATCCCCCCTGGGATTTGGCACCGGGGGCTCTCGAGATGCTGCCAAGCCCTTGTGCATGGGGAAAAAGCGATTAAATACAACATTTCCACTGCTGGAGGGGCCGTTGCTGTGGTTTAGGGTCGCCTGGCAGAAAGTTTGTTGGAGAAACCCCGAAATCTGTTGCAAGCAATGAGACGCTTTTAGAAATTAAAAAAAAAAAAAAATAAAAAAAAATTAAATAAATCCAAGTGTAATTGTCAGATTTATTCTGGAAAAAAGGCTAAATTAGAACAGAATTGGCAAACAAGGCATTTCTTGTTTATTCCCATTTTGTATTTAGTTTAGTTCCCCCAAGCTGTCTCTTAAAATCCAATTTGCTCGGCATTGGCGTAGCCGCTGCCAGGAGGATGCTCCGAGCCGTCTGCGGAGGGCTCGAGCTTTACCAGGACGGGGACAGGGACTCCACATTTAATAGCCAGAGGTGGAATATTTCTTCCCAGTATCCCAAAAAAGCTGGCTGGGTCTGTTCTCCCTGCTTGGTTTGAGCAGGGGAAGAGACCCGACGCAAAGGAGCCTGCTCCTTTTCCATGGCAAAACCCCCAGTTAGAGGGTGCCAAGGAGTGGGTAGTGGGATGTCAAGTACTTTCTTACTTTTTAAAGATGGTTTATATAACCTGCTTGGCTATATTATTATTACTACTATTTTTTTTTCCCCTCCAGTTGCATAATCCTGATTTATGAAAGCATTAGGAAATTGCATTCCCCGCTGTTACGTGAGCGTCTGTATATAATGGCCACCGAGCTTGGTAGGACGCTGTGCTCGGCCCCTCTCCCATCTCCCGAGACGCTCAGGCAGGTGTGGAACAGCTATTTATACACTTATTATTATTATTTTTATATTTTTATATTTTTGCCAGCAGAGAGGCTGCGTCA
>NW_009259598.1:352692-354823 GCF_000687185.1 Egretta garzetta
CCCTGCCGATGGAGAGCAGAGGCTTCGCCGCTGGCTCCAGCATTCCTGTTTTTTCCAGTATTTTTGGGATGTGCTGCTTGTGGCAGAGACTTGTGATTTTTGTGGTGGGAGCAGCTGAAATCCTCGCTGGGGCCGGGGATGGCTTTGGGGGCAGGCGGGAGAGGAGCCGCGGAGCATGGATGTGTAAAATCCCCCACCGCATCCCAGCCCTGGCACCTTCTCCCCTTGGAAGAGCAACAACCCATAAACGTTTATGGCTTTTGCCTTCCCCAGTATTTGTTTGTCTTTTGGAATAAAAGAGGGGAAAAAAAAAATATATATTGCTTGGTTTTTTTTCCATTTCACATTAAAGCGGAGGGCGCAGTGTCTCTGGGTACTCACGCCGGAGGGGATGGACCCTGGGCTGCTGATGGGATGCTCACGAGAGGGTCGAGTCCAAAAGCTTTACCCCTGCGATTTCTTATTTTGAAGCAACCTGGAAAAACCACCGAGCAAGCATTTCCTTGCTGGTGCCTTGCTCGATAACCAGCAAACGAGCCAGATTATTTTGAATGGGTTTATATTGTAAACTGGGGGGAGGGGGGGGGAGTGGGGACAGAAAACCCAAACCCAACCCTTTCTGAAAGGCTTTTGCACGTCGCTGGTGTGGGTGCGCTTGCCTCGCTCCCGGGGGATGCAGACAGGCTGAACCCATCTTGCTTTCTGTTGAAATATTTATTCTGGCAGGGAGCAGCGAGCCATCCTGCTCACTTTTCCCTTCGGTGCAGCTGAAACTTGAGGGCAGGCTCTTATTCAACATATTTCCAAAAAAAAAATAAAAATAAAAAAAAAATCAGTTATGAATTGGTTCTTAACTAAAACCACTTCAGAAGCTTAACTATATTAGCTAGGCAAAACGATAAAGCAAGTGTGATGGGAACACATACCGTCGTATTGAAGTTAGCCGCATGCAGGAGTTCCCGTTTCTCCCTTCGTTATTCTCTTCATCGCTTAAAAACCTCCCTTTGCTGCTGTAGCACCGGTACCCTCTGCTCCTTGGGAGGTGGATTGGGATAAAGGCGACCGCATCCCTCCCCGGGGCGTCTGGTACCGGGAGGGGATGCGGGGCTCTGGGGCGGGTGGCACCAGGATGCCCGGGGGATGCTCAGGGGATGCCCGGGGGATGCCCGGGGGATGCTCAGGGGACGCTCGGGGGATGCTCAGAGGGGGTACCAGGGTCTCCACGGGCAGAAGGAGTTAACCCTGGAGCAGCACCCGGGAGTTCCCTCCGGTCCCCAGTGAGTCATGGTTCACCCTGGGCGTGATGGAGGTTCGTCAGGGTGCCGGGCAATTAAGGCAGCTCTGTTTGCATGTTGTTTTTTTGTTTGAATAAAAGTTGCCATGACTGGCCCGCCGGGATGTTAGCAGCTTGCACAACGTGCACGCTAGGGAGTAAATCAGTCCGTGTGAGTCTTATTCAGCTCACGAAAAATGAAATTTTACGGCGTCCCTGTTCATTTTAAAGGGGGGGGGGAAGTCAAGTGGCCAGGATTAAGAAAAAAAAAAAAAAGATAATTTTTAATTCAAGCTGTGTATGAACGTGAGAAATGGCACTCGATGTCTGGGTGCATTCTTATGTGTTGGGGTGGAGCTGCGGATTACGTGGTGCTGCCTTGTCGGGCTTAAGAAGGTCATATTTTCTTAGAAATCCCAATTTTAATTTGTTACCCACTCAAAGGCCGTCTCCCTGGGTCTGTGCTCCGCAGGCTGGCGTTGCAAGAATCTTAAAACGCCCTTGTCCAGGGAAAATTGCTGCTCCGGTCTTCCCTGCTCCTGCTGCTCGGGGACGGCTCGCGCAGTAAGTAGGTGCTTTATTAGGAAAAAAATAATTTTCTCCATCGAGGGAGAAGCGAAGCCGCAGCAGGACGGTGGAGAAAGCCCGGTTGCTGCACTAATATTTTCAAGAAACTCCCTCCCGTGTTGCAATCCGAGGCTTTTAGGGCTGTTGCGGTGCCATGGAAGCGAAAGCGCTTTGTGCTGAGTGGTTCTTAAAAACAAACCCCGGAGCAGTCAGCTTTTCATTTTCCATCCTGTTAATTTTCATCCTGACTTTCAGCAACGGTCAATAAAAAAGTTGGACAGAATAGAGCCT
>NW_009259598.1:355107-361746 GCF_000687185.1 Egretta garzetta
CTCCTCCTCCTCCCTTTCCCCTCCCGTGAGCCTCCGGGAGGGATCTGTGACGTGAAGTTTCCATTTGGAGCTGGCAAATTCCTGGTATGCCGATTTCTAGGAAACGTGGCTTGGGATCGTGTGCTTGGTGAAACCCTAGCATGTGTGATACCTGTCTGTCCTCAGCCTGGGGTCGGACATCTGCATCCCATTCTCCGCTCTCAATTTTCTCATATTTGTCCGGGCTGGAAGATAGCAACATCCATGTGGAGAGAGGATTGTAAAAATAAATGGCTTGGGTTTATGGCGCGGATTCCTCCGCGCAGCGCGTGCTGGCGTGGTACGGCGCGCGTCCTCCCGGAGCCGCCTTCTCGTCGCAAAGATCGGTCGTTCAAAGGGCGCGTGCGAAGGGGAAAGGGCTTCGAGATGCTCCCGTTGCGGGTCGTGGCTGCTTAGTTTTCCACCAGCATCGTTTGCAGACAGCCTGAAAACCACACAGGGCCCAGAGGATGAGGAAGGTGGGGAAGACGCCAGCCGCTGCGCAGCTTAAAAAGGACAAAAAACCCCCCTCAAAACGCCTTTTGTCGTACCTGCTTTAAAAAAAAAAAAAAAAGCAAAAAAAAAAAAAGCACAAAATGCATTTTTTCTGAAGCAGCAGCTGAATTAATGTTGGATGGCATGGGGGTGATAAAATCAGGGTCCGAGCCGTAGCGCTGCCTGGCTGGGTGCTTGCCTGGGCACCCCGTGCCCGCTGCGGGCGGCTTAATCGCACCGGGGCGTCGACTCTGGCTTAATTGGGCACCCGTGGCCGCTTCGTTTGCTCATGAGCCTCAATCACGGTGACGCCGCTCTCCGTCTGGAGGAGGGCAAACGATGTTTGCAACGGCGTGCAGGGCAGCCTCTGGGGGGGACAGTGGCTTTGCAAGAAGGAAAGACGCAGCCCTTGTTGCTTCTGAGCAATTGGAGGAGTTTGGGGCTGAGAACCGGGGGCCGGGATGCGCTGGTCCGAGCGAAGCGCGCGTCGCGCACGCGTAGGAGTCCCCTGAACTCGCGAGCCGCCTTGTTTGCTCAGCTAGAAGCTCTTTTAATCTATTTCATATTAATTCACGCTGAAATAGTTGCACTTGAAGGAGAGATTGCATCCAGATGTTGAAACCTCCGGATTTTTAAAGCTGGTTTATTACAGCTCTGACGTTCGAGATTAAAAGAGCTACGTGGAGTTCTCAGATCATCTGGTAGAGCGGGGACTGATGAAAAGGGAACAAGGGAGAACCCCAACCCCTTCCCTTTAGCTCCAGGGAATAACTTTGCCCTTTCGCAGGGTCTGGGGAGGGTGGAGGGGGCAGCTCGGGGTCCCTACAGCTGCAGGGCAGCCCCGTGCCCAGCCATGAGCACCCGGCGGCAAGGACCAGACCTTGGTGTTGGACTCGGAGCTGGAGCAGAGCTGTTTGGCACTGCAGGGGGGTTGGACTAGATGGCCTCTAGGGGTCCCTTCCAACCCAAAACATTCTATGATTCTATGATTTTGGGGGGGTTTACAGGCTCTGCCAAGGAACTTTGCTTCAGGATGCAAAGAATCAAGCTGTGCCAAACGGCCCCGGCGTGCACGTGCACCTCTGCTGGGGCGTGCTCGGGGTTGCTTTAATCGCCTCCCCATTGCTTTTATTCTCTGTGCATGGAAATCCCTTCTCTCTGGTGGCCTTGGCCTTTTGGTGGAGGAGGACCCCAGCCCGGAGGGGGGTGTTTACCCCTTCCCCACCCTCTCTCTTCCTCCCACCCCTCCGTATTTACATCCCAGGGAAGCGAAGCAGCGTGGGTGTTCGGAGGAGGGAGGATGGTTTAGGCTGGTTCAATTTACAGGCGTACGATGTTAAGCTTGTGGGTAACGGCAACGGGAGAGCGGGATCTGCTTGGGGCGTCGGGAACACCCGGAGACTTTTGCATGGGGTGCTTAATTAATCCCCTCCCTGCACCCAGAGCACACGTGGTCCCGTGATGAGAAGATTCAGGCTCTGACACCTCCAGCAAGCTTGCACGGCTCTCAGCGTCAGTCCCTGGCTCCCTGGTATAAAATCTCGTGGAGTAGCAGATATTTTCTTTTTTTTCTTCCCTACAACCATTCGTTTCAAATTAATTGGGATTTTGGACCCTCGCCAGCCTCCTTCTGTCCCTCCAAACCAGAGATAAGCGGAGGCAGCGCGGTCTTTTCTCTAACCTAGTTGGAGCTGTTTTCGCTGGACGGAGAAGTCTCAAGCTCTTTCATAACGTGGACCACATCTTAATAGCCAGTTCTTGTGGGCTCCATCCCTCCCACTGCTTCTGACGCAGAGCGTCTCCCCTCCCGCTCGCCTTGGCCAGCTTCCCTGGATGACTCCACTAATTGCTTACGTCGAAAAATAATGAGAAGGATGCGTATGATGTATTTTTAGATGTCTCTTGGTGGGATTTAGCAAGCAGCGAGCCAGAGCCAGCACCTCCCCATCCATCTTCTGCATCCCAGTGGTTGCTGCTTGGTGGACCTCAGGAGGTTCTGCCCTGGGAGGTGGCACTACTTTTGCAAGCTGTTCCCCTTTTTTTGGGCTCCTCCTGGTCTTTAATAGATGGGTGATGGATGCTGCGTCCCTGGTGCTGCATGGGATCTGTGCT
The DNA here is from genome assembly GCF_000687185.1 of Egretta garzetta. NCBI lineage: Eukaryota > Metazoa > Chordata > Aves > Pelecaniformes > Ardeidae > Egretta > Egretta garzetta. The sequence goes on from NW_009259598.1 coordinate 357,733, forward strand.
GGGAAGCCCTGAGCCAGTGCGTGGTGGTGGTGTCCGTCTGCAAGAGGACACCCATGGTAGTGGCAGGGCAGCATGGACCATGGTGATTGTCTCAGCGCCAGAATTGTAGAATAGTTTGGGTTGGAAGAGATCTTTAAAAATCACCCAGTCCAACCCCCCTGCAATGAGCAGGGACGTCTTCAACCAGATCAGGTTTCTCAGAGCCCCGTCCAACCTGACCTTGAACCCTTCCAATGTTGGGGCATCCACCACCTCTCTGGGCAACCTGGGCCAGTGTTTCACCAGCCTCATCATAAAATACTTCTTCTGAGGTAACCAATAGCATGTTTTCCAATGTCTAAATGCCCATGAGATGATGAGTCTCACCACCAAAGTTGCTTTTTTTTAGTGGTTTGGGTTTTTTTTTTTTAGGTGTTCCCACCTGACACCTCAGCAGAGCCGGGGAAAGGGAGCAGATGCAAAATCTCATTAAACACCACCCCAAAGACTGCGATAATTGAGCACTGCAGCAAGCAGTTCCCTTATTTTTCTATTTGCTTCTTCCATGGCAGGGTTCTTTGTGTCTCGGTGGCTTCCTGTGCCGGGGGGGCCAGGCTCCAGCTCTTCCCTTTCCACCCGGGTGCGAGGAGCACAATTCTTGCAGCACAACTTATCTGCCCTTGGAGCTGAAAACATCCTTTGCTCTTTTCAAATCCCCCCCAAATGAATGATTTCTTCTGCTGGTTACCATCAGCTTCCACACCAAAGTCTGTGGGAATGTTTTGCAATTAAAGTGACTTCAATATATCTGGTTTCTGTCTTAAAAAACCCATTGCTTTCTAATTCTCTGTCACATGTTTCCTTGATTACGTGCTGCGCAGCAGTGCAGCTACCAAAATAGCCTTACGGTCTGAAGGAAATCATCAGGAAATATGTTTTTTAAACCATAGGCAATTCTCTTTTCACCAGGCACCATTGGAAAAAGCCTGCGTTTGACAAAAAACCGCGGCTTTTCTGGCACCTTGGCTGCTCGCACGGTGACGTTGGGAGCGTGGTGCTCCAGCAGCTTGCCCCCAAACCCCCAATTTCTTAAGAGTCTTGATGTGAATTTTCTCTTTATCCACCCAAATAGTTGGGATTCTTTTGATGTTGGGTTTACTTCAGTTTTCGGAGAAGATGCTTGCTGTGCGTTCATCCTGTGCCGGGGGGGCCGGGCTCCAGCTCTTCCCTTTCCACCCGGGTGCGAGGAGCACAATTCTTGCAGCACAACTTATCTGCCCTTGGAGCTGAAAACATCCTTTGCTCTTTTCAAATCCCCCCCAAATGAATGATTTCTTCTGCTGGTTACCATCAGCTTCCACACCAAAGTCTGTGGGAATGTTTTGCAATTAAAGTGACTTCAATATATCTGGTTTCTGTCTTAAAAAACCCATTGCTTTCTAATTCTCTGTCACATGTTTCCTTGATTACGTGCTGCGCAGCAGTGCAGCTACCAAAATAGCCTTACGGTCTGAAGGAAATCATCAGGAAATATGTTTTTTAAACCATAGGCAATTCTCTTTTCACCAGGCACCATTGGAAAAAGCCTGCGTTTGACAAAAAACCGCGGCTTTTCTGGCACCTTGGCTGCTCGCACGGTGACGTTGGGAGCGTGGTGCTCCAGCAGCTTGCCCCCAAACCCCCAATTTCTTAAGAGTCTTGATGTGAATTTTCTCTTTATCCACCCAAATAGTTGGGATTCTTTTGATGTTGGGTTTACTTCAGTTTTCGGAGAAGATGCTTGCTGTGCGTTCAGGTTTTTCCATGCGGGGTGATGCTTTGCTTGCCTGGGACTTGGAGCCTGCTCTCTCTTTTTGGGGTGTTCTTGGTGGACGAGAGAAAGCAAGGTTTGCCTGGGGCTGAGGTGTTGCTTTCTGAATAACAGTCACTGACAAATACATAATTCCTTGTGGAAAATAACCTTGAACTGTATGAAATAACTCAAAAGACCAACGCTAAGCCTGGTGCAGACATTTCTAGCACCCGTACCCAAGGGGCGCCCACCTCTACGTGAGCCAGAAGGGATGGGTGAAGCTTGGTGGCCATCAGCCCTTTGCTTCTCGTCCGTGAGCGCTTTCATCTCTCCTGGTTTCGCTGCTGCCCTCGCTGCCTGCTGATGTAGGCGCTTCAGTGCTAGGCCTGCATCAAAAAGGATGCTCCGTAGAGCATCACCGCAGAAGGTCCCAGTGGGTGCAGCACCCTGAGATGAGCTTCCACATTTGCTGGTGTCAGGAGTTGGTCGGTTGGCACCTGCGTTACCTGCTGGTGCATTTTTGGGTAAAACTCTTGCTGGGGGAACCTCCCAGGGCAACGCCAGGAGTGTGGTGTTGACCTAGGGAGGCTGAAGATGAAGATGCTCCATGAGCATCCCCATTGCTGCCGCCAGATGAAGCCGTGGGGCCACCCCCTGTCCCCGGGCGGTGAGGACGAAGCCACGGGGCCGTCCCCTGTCCCCGGGCAGTGAGGATGAAGCTGCGGGGCCATCCCTTGTCCCGGTGGTGGGGCCGGCCGGCGTTGCTCATTGGGGTTTCCTGCGCCCTGTGGTTCAGCGGAGCCTGGATGGCCCCTGGGAAGGGATTTTCCGCTCTGCAGCTGGAGATGTGCTCAAAGCTTCCTGCCCTGGCCCCGCAGCAGAGAGCTCCGCTTATTTTCTTTAACCCTTTCTTCTTGCAGAGCCTCCCGGGGTCCTGCCGGCCTGAGGGGGTGTGCGTCGTTATCTCCCCAGGTCCGGGGCTTATGCAAGGAGACCATGACCACTGATGAGGCCACCAAGAGCGAAGGGGAGGTGCAGGCAGCAGCTCTGGCCGAGCGCGGGGAGGACATCACGCCGGCTCGAGACCGGGGGGTCCTGAAGGTGAGACGGGGGGGCTGCCAGGAGGGTCCTGCCTTTCTTTCTGCATTTTGGGGTGCGTGGTCATGCCGGTGGGCTGCATCCCCAGCCCCTTGGGGTCATGTAGTACTTCCAGGGCTGTAGGACTGATTCTTTTTTATTTGAATGGCGAAGGAGACGAGCATCACTTGGAATAAAGAAGGATGGAGTGGTGTTTGAGACTGATGGATTCAGGCTGCTCACTGAATTTCACTGCTATTGTGTTCCTAATCAGATTATTAGCTGTAAATCCACAAAGCATTTTTGTGTGTGACTCACAGACATTCGAAACAGCACATTACTGAGGTCATCCAGGCTGCTCCACAACCCCTGCTTCATATTCAGGGCCGTTTCTGGATAGTTCTGCTCCCCAGCGCTTGCTCTTCTCCAGCTGAATAGGACCTTTCCTCTAAGAATAGCATCCTCCCCTGCTCCATCCTCAGCTCAAGAACTGCTTGTTCCAGGCTGTAGCATTCAAAAAAAAAAAAAAAAAGAAAAAGAAAAAAAAGAAGTGTTGACAAGAAGCGAGCGGTGCAGTGACACACCCCAATGTGTACGGGCCGACAGCAGGCATAATTGTATTCGCTTCGGGCTCCGAACCGCCGTGTTTATCCTGACACCTCTGCAAAGGACAGGCCGGTCTCTGCTCCCAGCCCCGTCCTGCTCCCTCACCGTGGCTCAGGTTGGGGATTTATTTTTAGGGGTTGATGGGAGGACAAATGGAATGAGTCCTCCTCAAGCCTGCCTTTGGTTTGGAGCAGCGCTGGGGTGTATATGCACGCGTGTATGTGTATTTTTATACGTGTGCATGTGCATATATATAAAAATGCATGTTTGGGTGCATACCTCTCCCTCTCCCCCCCCATGAGCATCCTTAGCTGTCCCATCTCCTTTCTCACGGGTGGTTTCTCTCCTTCAGATCATTAAGCGACCTGGGAGCGAAGATGAATCCCCCATGATCGGGGACAAGGTTTACGTCCACTACAAGGGCAAACTGGCCAACGGCAAAAAATTTGACTCCAGCCGCGATCGGAACGAGCCCTTCGTCTTCAGCTTGGGCAAGGGTGAGTGGGTCTGGGGTGTCCGTCTGGGGAGATGAGCCTGGGGGGGAGCGTGGGATGAGCCTG
>NW_009259598.1:361826-365829 GCF_000687185.1 Egretta garzetta
GGGCCCCTGTTGCAGGACAGATGGACGGTGTCAGCCCTGCCTTAAGTGACTTCGGAGGGTGGGATTTTTTTGGGGGTGCCATCCTCGCAGCACCCAGGCTGGGTTTTTTCTGGGCTGCCGGTTGCTCCCTCCTGCCTGACGTCTGCCTCCCTCCTAGGTCAGGTAATCAAGGCATGGGACATCGGGGTGGCTACCATGAAGAAGGGAGAGATCTGCTACTTGCTCTGCAAACCCGAGTACGCCTACGGCTCTGCTGGCAGTGCCCCCAAAATCCCCTCCAACGCCACCCTTTTTTTCGAGGCAAGTAATGCCGGCGAGCCGGCGCGTGGATGAGCTTGCTCGCTCTCTTTCTGCCTTGCCAGCCAGCTCAGAAATAATAATAATAATAAAAAAAAAAAACAAAACCAAAAACCAAGCAAAAAACCCCAACAAAAAACCCAGCTTGGATTCCTGAAACGTGTCCCTCTGCTCCAGGAACTGCTGCCAGGGTTTTCTCAGAAATGTGTGTCTGAGCTGGGAGGTTGGGACTGAAGCTCTGGCTGGGGAGAGCCCTGGTGCCGGGGAAGGGGGGAGCGGGCAGATTCCCGTTTGAAAAAATGCACATGGGAAGGAGAAGGCAGCTGGGAAATGCCTCTGGGTGCTAAAAACCGATTAGTGCCGCGGGGTGGTAGGAAAGCCAAGGCTCTGGCACGGTGCGCTTGCAGGGCAGGGCTCGTCGGGACAAGGCGGTGGGGCGGGAGGAATGGGGCTGTCCTAAATTAAGGCTTAGTCCTTCCAAGTCAAGCGGGGACTAAGCCATGGGTCGGAGCTGGTTCCGTCGGAGAATGAAGGGGAAACTCCTGCCCGTGCTGGTCCCGGGCAGCTTTCACAGCATCTTCCAGCACCGGCCGTCCTGTGCCCTTACAGGCTTAATAAACTTATTTTTACTGTTACTTTGTGTTACGCTTCAGGTACTGGATGTGTCCCAATTTCTAATAAATCGGGTGTATTATGCTGTGGCTTGGAGCTGGCTTTTATGGGCAACTTCTGCTCGTCAGCTGAATGGAGAATGAGCTGGCGTGGCTCTCCAGCCGGAGGATGAACCGCTGCTTTGTGGCTTTTCTGTTGCTTTTCTCCTCTCCTTCCCCCCTCCCTGAGCTCTACCCACCTTTTCTTTATTATTTTCATATATTTATTTATTTTTTTTTTTTTAGGTCGAGCTGCTTGACTTCAAAGGTGAGGACTTGTTTGAGGATGGAGGGATAATCCGGAGGATCAAGAGGAAGGGAGAAGGTTACTCCAACCCTAATGAAGGCGCTACGGTGGAAAGTGAGTGCCGGTCCCTCCGGGGGGGGGGTGGGGCTGGAGGGGTGTCCCTGCCCTGGCACAGCCCCGCTTTCTTCTCCCTAGCAAGGAGCTGCTGGCACTCTATGGATTGTAGGTGGCCGTGCGTCGCGGTGGGATGCGGATACATCCCTCCGGAGCTCCGAGCGGGATGGAGAGGGGCTGGGAGAGCAGCGGGGCACTGCCCGCCTGTGGGTGCTGCGCTGAGCGCTCCTTGGCACGGCCCCGGCGCTGGCTCTGCCGGAGCTGCTGGCCGGGAAGGGCTGACTGGAAAACCTCAAGCCGCGGGAGCAGCCAGGCGATGATGGAGTGGCCGCTCGAACGTAACCTGCGCTCTGTTTTCTTAGCCGCGTTGGCAAACACGGCCCTGCGAGCCCCGGTGCTGCTCAGCCAGCCGCCGGAGGGAGGATGGAGGGAGCAAAACCCCCCCTGGGGGGTTTCGGGGCTCTGCCATCTCCTCCCACCCTTTCGCATCCATCGCAATGTCCAAGCCACTCCGGGATGCGCTGGCTGCCAAACCCCTGGCTCTGCCTTGCCTCATCGGTAGCAGGGATGTCCTCCCTCGGTGGCATCCCTTGCTAAGCCTTCTGGGCACCAACGCAGGTGCTCGGCAGTTTGTTTGGCCTCCTTGTTCCAACATCGATCGTCGGTTTGGTTTGGTGGGTTTTATCTTTTCTCCCATGGAACGGAGCCTTTTCTTTTCCTTCCCCTGCGGCCAGAGGGCTGCTGATGATTGCAGGGGCGGGGGGGAAGGAAATGAAGACGAGGGGTCCGGGTGGTCTCAGCAACATGGGAGTGTGAGGAGCTCGGGTCTCATCGGGCTCTCCCTGTTCTGATCCCATTTCTGGAGCAGACGTTTTGCGGGGCTGGATGGAGGAAGCCAGGCTCTTTTTCTTTTCCTTCCCAAGAACCGCTCGGCCGCAGACACAGAGCTCGCTCCGTACGGGAGGCATTTACGTCTTCTCTCTTTCAGAGCTCCCGTACGCAAAGATTAACTCCCTTTAGCGAAGGAGAAATTGGATCTGGGCTGTGTCAGCTCATAAAGTTTGCTGCCTCGAACGGCTGGTTCTTCTGAGGAGGCTTTTTTTTTTTGACTCAGACTCTGCCCCTCCTGCGGTGAGCGTCGTAGCTGGGGACCAGCCGCAAGCCGGCTCCGCTGCCCCAAAGGTTAAACTAAAAGACATAGAACTGAAATCATCACAGATCCAGCGTTCCTCTTTATTTTGGACATCGTCATGTGCAGAGGACGGGGGGAGCCCTGGTCCCTCTGTGCTTCCCTTTGCAGCTCGAGTGCTTTAAGGAGGGAGCTGAGGCAGGGAAAGGGGGGACCGGCCAGGAGTCATCTCCCCGAGAAGACGTAAGGAGCCAAATGGTCTGAAGTTGCACCAGGGCAGGGTTAGGTTGGACATTAGGAAAAATTTCTTCACAGAAGGGGTTGCCCAGGGAAGGGGTCGAGTCCCCACCCCTGGGGGGATTTAACAGCCGGGCAGAGGCGGTGCTGAGGGCCAGGGTTTGGGGGTGGGATGGCAGGGGTAGGGGAACGGTTGGGCTGGGGGAGCTTAAAGGGCTTTTCCAACCCAAACGAGTCTATGATTCTAAATAGCGAGGCTCTTCGTACACCCGATGCCCCAAAGCCTGCTGCTGCTTTACCTGTTTCAAACGAAAGCGGCCGTCGGCGCAAACACCACGAGCGTGAGCACACGTGTGGTCAGAGTAACGGAGATGAACGCCCTCCGAGGCGATCCGGCCTCACCCGTGCTGCGTGTGCAGGGCAGAGGTGGGGAACGCGGCGCTGATCCCGCCGGCAGCCCGCCTGCCGTGCCAGCCGCTCCAGCCGCAGCTCCTGGGCATTTAATTCATTTGGACCGATGCATCCCTACCCACCCAGGGGCCAGAGACGCTTAAATATATCCCCGTGAGAGAGGATGAGGAGAAGCAGCACCAAGCGGCCTTGCAGTGACTTTTTTGGGTGCAAATAGGCTCTTTTCCTTTTTTTTCCCTTTTTTCCCTTTTTTTTCCCTTTTTTTTCCCTTTTTTTTCCCTTTTTTTTCCCTTTTTTTTCCCTTTTTTTTCCCTTTTTTTCCCCTTTTTTTCCCCTTTTTTTCCCCTTTTTTTTCCCTTTTTTTTCCCTTTTTTTTTTTTTGGTATTCCACATTGACAAGTGCAATAGATAGGAAACATTGCAACAAAGAAAGCGAATGCTTTCCGTCTGCCTTTGACTCTCTTACTTCCAGGCTATTTACTGAGAAGTGCAAGAAACAAAATGTTCTGAAATGCTGTGGCAAAATGGGGGGGGGGGGGGGGGCGGGAAGATAATAATATAAAACATGTAAGCAACTTGATAAAAATGAAGCAATATTGACAGAAAATGGAGCTTTAAACAGCAGGACAACAGCAACTCAGATGGATTTCATTCTTGCGTATCACAAAGCTAAGCCAAGCACCTGGAAGAGAGAGAGAGAGGGAAATTCCTTTTTTTCCTTTTTTTCCCCTTTTTTTTCCTTTTTTTCCTTTCTTCTTTCTTCTTTCTTCTTTCTTCTTTCTTCTTTCTTCTTTCTTCTTTCTTCTTTCTTCTTTCTTTTTTCTTCTTTCTTTTTTCTTTTTTTCTTTTTTTCTTTTTTTCTTTTTTTCTTTTTTTCTTTTTTTCTTTTTTTCTTTTTTTCTTTTTTTCTTTTTTTCA
>NW_009259598.1:366017-377249 GCF_000687185.1 Egretta garzetta
TTTTTTCTTTTTTCTTTCTTTTTTTCTTTCTTTCTTTTTTTCTTTTTTTACTTTTTTTTTCTTTTTTTCTTTTTTCCTTTTTTTCTTTTTTTCACAAATGCAGTGCTATTTATATGGGCACTGTGCTGGGCATGGAGCAACCCTGGGGACGATGGCACGGCACGGCAGCCCTGGGGACAATGGCACAGCAGCTCCCGGGCAAGGCTGTGACCCAGGGGAGCGGCCGAGGGCCACGTACTTGGGAGGTGCATTGCCGCTGGCGTTCAGCTGGAAGAAATCCTGCTTCCAGGAGTGAGCATCTCCAGGCTGGAGTTTTGAAAGTGTTTTTATAGGGTTTAAGTTTTGCAGAGCCTAATTTTCAGTTCCGGTCCCTAAAACCCTGGACTGCAGTTGAAATCTGGCATTCCAGCTTTTGTTACAACCTTCCCCCCACCCCCCTCCTTCTCCGTTTTTAATCTGAGTACAAATTGCTGTCAGCACATCAAGTTCATGTGCCAGCCGCACTCGGTACACTCTGTTCTCAGCTCTTCAAAAACAAAATCGCTGCAGGCACCGAGAGAACAATAAGTCAGGGCTGCAACCGGAGTGATTTTCCTTCTGCAGGCTTTTTTTTTTTTTTTTTTTTTTTTCCCCCTGTAATCCAAGAGCGACTGCAGCCAGCTGACCTGCTCCTGGAAACCGGAGCGGAGATTTTCTCCCCTTTGCCCGGTGCATTTTATGTGCAATTAAAATAAGAGCAAAACTAGGCTTGAAGGGAAGGATCGTGGCATCCTCCGGGGCGTCCTGTTTTAAAGCGGGATCTTCCTGTCCCTGCCGCATCCCGCTGGGGACAGGGGACCTGGGAGAGCTGTAGCTCTGCTTTTGGGGTCAGGGATTATGGATCCTTACTGGGATCACGCAGGGAGATGGCGTGGTGCTGGGGGGTTGCTGGGTTACCGGTATTTTAGGCTGAATTTTCCACTTTTCTATGCCTAAGAAAATAGCCAACTTGGCTTTGGGTAGCGTGAAAATAGAGGTCAGCCCTGGAGGCGCTGGATTTGCCTTTTGTCCTTGTTCCGAGCCCGGTGAGCACACGCCAGCCTGAGCCTCGTGGTCGCCGCACGCCAGCACTGGATGCAGGATGCGTCCCGGGGTGCTGGTGAGCACGTGAGCGCCCTCCGCTCCACCGCACTTGAGTCCCAGCGTGGCTTTGGTGGCGGGAGGGAGGTGACACGGTGTCCCCGCGGTGGGGAGAGCATCCTTGGGTTGTGTTAAGGCGGCGTTTAACGCCCGAGGGCTGGACCTGCCCCAGGAACGGGGATCTGCCTGCGGTCTCCCTTCGTCCGTGCGTCTCATCCCAGGGACTTTCCGTAGGTCCCAGGGCAGGGAAGTGTCCGTGGGGCAGGGGTGGGCAGGTTTCCTTCAGCCCAGGCTGCAGCTCTCCCATACGGAGCCCGGACCCTCTCGGCTGTGTCCGGCACGGCGTCTGCTTCGGTTTGTCCCCGCGCTCGCCTCCTGCACCCCTGCCGCAGGGGCGAGGTGCTGGGTGCCCTGCCGTAGCTCGGGTCGCATCCTGCCCTCTGCTCTGCAGCGACCAGAGGGAAAGCTCACGTCCTTCCTGGCTGCAAAGCCTTTCAGCCCAGTTGTGACAACATTAATGCCTACCCTGAATTTTTCCTCTTAAAAAGCTTTTTTTTTTTGTTTCTTTTGCCTTTTTTTTTTTTTTTTTTAAAACCAGTACGTAGGAGTTCCTTATGAAATTGCTTTTGCATTATACCTGCCCGCATGTGTGCGCCTTGTATCCTGCCAGCAAGAGTCCAAAGAACATAAAACTGCCCCCAAAGCCCGGAACGTCTTCAGGTTTGAATAAATAAAGAATAATCTCACTGTGGAAACGCAGCCAGGAGTACCAGGTGGCAAATGTGCCAGGTACCCGGTGTCCGCTCCCGCTGTGCTTCTGCCAGCGGCTGGGGCTGGAACAGCACGGTCATTGGTTGAAGATTAAAAAAATAAATAAATATAATAACAGTAATAATTAAAAAAAGAAGTTTATCTTGTACTTTGAGTTCTTAGAGGCAGGAGAACGTAGCCTTGTTCTCGAGGTGGAAGGCAAGGCAGTATAGCACTGTATAGAAGATTTGTAATCGCCGTGATAAACTCGGCGTGGCGGCGTGCCAGGAGCAATATCCAGTTCCAGTAAGACTTGACTCGTGCAGTTGAGTACGAGGGGAACATATTAGTCACGATGTTTATCTGTTGTCTGGTCCTTGGTTGGATGAGATATGCCTGTCTTGCTTTTCAGCAATGTTTCCAAGCCCTCCCCATCCCTCTCTGCTCACCAGGGGGCTCCTTGGCCGCCCCCAGCCCTTGTGTCCCCCTTCCAGGGCTGCAGCCTTTGCTGGATTTCGGGGATAGGTTTTATAAGCTGATGCTTTCTTCGGAGCCCACCTTGCCTTGGTTTGGGAGGCTCCGGGTACGATCCTGCCCTCTCCCCTCACTGCAGTTCACCTGGAAGGATTCTGCGGCGGCACCAGGTTCGACTGCAAAGACGTGAAATTCGTCGTGGGCGAAGGGGAGGACCACGACATCCCCATCGGCATCGACAAAGCCCTGGAAAAGATGCAGAGGGGCGAGCACTGCGTCCTCTACCTCGGGCCACGGTAAGGAGCATCCCTGCGGGGACGCCGTCTTGTTTTGAGCTTCCAACAGCCGAGGTCGTTTTGGCACTCGTGGAAGATGGCAATCCTGGAGAGAGGACCCTCCAGGAGAGCCTTGGGTTAGCGCTGTCAGCAGGGATGGCGAGAGTGACCGAGGGCGTCGACAGGAATCTCGGGATGCTTTAAAAAAATCAAGTAAAAGGGGTTTATCCAAGTCCTGTGGCCGAAAGGAAAATATCTCCCTGGAAATGGCCTGGGCTGGGTCCTTAAAATGGAGAAAAACCTGTATAAAAAGATGGATTTGTTGCATCTGGAGAAGATGATTCCCAATACACAATGAGTTTGTATATTGTCAGATATCTTTGGTTATTGAGAATAACATCACCCTGGCCCCAAAGCGTTAAAAAGCTGCAGGCGTGGAGCTGGATATGAAACCAGATTTAGTGACCTGGGTCTGTGTTTATGGCCGAACGCTTCCAAAATGAAGATTTCCCACTCCCACCCCTCTCTGACAGCTCCTTTCTGCCCTTTCAGGTACGGCTTTGGCGAGGCGGGAAAGCCGAAATACGGCATCCAGGCGAACGCGGAGCTGGTGTACGAGGTTACGCTGAAAAGCTTTGAAAAGGTGAGGGTAGGAGCGCGCTGGTCCCTCCCCAGGTTACGGGAACGCCGGTCCCTTTGCAGCGTCCGCCCCTTGTCCCTGGCGTGGCTGCAGCCCGGCCCCTGCTGAAGCAGCTACGTCACCAAGGATCTCGGTGTTCTTCATTTGTTCTTCTCTGTTGGTTTGGTTTATTTTTCTGGCTGGGGTCCAAGGCTGGTTCTCTTATTTGTTCCTCGCCTTGTTCCTTTTGTACTTTCTTTTTTTATTTCTTTTTTTTTAATTTCCTTTTTTCTTTTCCTCCCGTATTTTTTCTTTTCCTCCTGTATATTTTTTCTCTTCCTCCCTTATATTTTTTCTTTCTTTTCCTCCCGTATATTTTTTCTTTCTTTTCCTCCCGTATATTTTTTCTTTCTTTTCCTCCCGTATATTTTTTCTTTCTTTTCCTCCCGTATATTTTTTCTCTTCCTCCCGTGTATTTTTTCTTTCTTTTCCTCTCGTATTTTTCCTTTCTTTTCCTCTCGTATTTTTTCTTTTCCTCTCGTATTTTTTCTTTACCTTTTTTTTTCCCCTGGGTTGCACAGATAAAAGTTGGTGTCTCTGACAGCTGACCCGAGGAGCTCAGCTGGCATGCCAGGCCGGCTGTGCCTGTGGGGAGGCTGGGGACAGGGATGCAGGAGATGCCCATGGGATGGGGCAGGTGCTGCTGTGCCGCAGCCCCGGCGGGGTCCCCTCCCCACCCCATCACCCTGGCCAGAGCGGGAGCGAGACCCAGCCCATCCCCTCTCTGCTGGGGGATGTTTCTCCCCACCCTCCTCTTCTCTTTTTGGGGTTTTTGGCAGGGTTTTCCCTCCTGTGGGGCTGCGGTGGACAAACCACCCTGCTCAGGGTGACGTCCTGAACCTGGCAGGGGTTTTTCTATTTAAAGGGCTCCAGGTTCTCACCCCGCCATGTGCTCTGGGTGTCTCCTCATCCCCAACCCCTCAAATTAAAAAAGGTCTCGAGTCCTCTGAAATGCTGCCCTTACGGAGCAATCCTAGAAAGCCATGCAGTCCCGTCGGCGCGGTGGGTTGCCCTGCTCCGCTGGGATTGCTCCAAGCATTTATTTGCAGGCCAAGGAGTCATGGGAGATGGACACCAAAGAGAAGCTGGAGCAGGCTGCCATCGTCAAGGAGAAAGGCACGATGTACTTCAAGGTTTGTAAACTTGGGGGTGGCAGAGGCAGAGCAAGGAAATAAATTTGGGGTGACCATCGGATACACGACTTAGCAGTCGGCAGCGTCGGAGAAGCCGTGTCCCCCCCCAAACAGCGCTGGAGAAGGCAAATCCTGCCCTTCCTCCGCCTTTTTCTCCCTCCCTGAGATACCTCCTCCTTTCCACGGCATTGCCATGTGCTCCCTGTGGAGCAGGATGGCAGGTTGGACTCTTCCAGGGGTGGATGTGGCCAGGGCTAATGCCGAGGGGCTTTGCAGTTCCCCTTCCCCGGCTGGGGAAGACTGAGAGGGGACCTCATCAACACGTACAAATATCTTAAGGGTGGAAGTCACAAGGACGGAGCCAGACTCTTTGCAGTGGTGCCCAGCGACAGGACAAGGGGCGATGGGTACAAACTGAAACATAAGAGGTTTCAGTTGAATATGAGGAAAAACTTCTTGACTTTGAGGGTGACAGAGCACTGGAACAGGCTGCCCAGGGGGGCTGTGGAGTCTCCTCTGGAGATATTCAACCCCCGCCTGGATGAAGTCCTGTGTAACATGCTCTAGGAGACCTGCTTTAGCAGGGGGGTGGGACTGGATGATCTCCCGAGGTCCCTTCCAACCCTTGCCATTCTGGGATTCTGTGATGCTCCGATGCTCTGTGCAGAGGAGGAATGCAAGCTCTGACTTGGCTTTTCGGAGGGGTTGCACACCAGCAGCACCAGCCAGGCCCCGGTCAGCATCTGCCTGCCTTCATTTATTTATTTAACACCCTGTGTTAAACTCCTCACCTGCTTGCAGGACGCTTCGGGAGCAGAGCGAGCGCTGTCGGTGTGGGTTCTTCCAGCCTCTTCTTCTTTACTCCATCCCAGGAAGGCAAATACCTGCAGGCAGTGATTCAGTACAGGAAGATCGTGTCCTGGCTGGAAATGGAATACGGCTTGTCTGAGAAAGAGTCGAAAGCCTCTGACTCCTTCCTCCTGGCCGCCTTCCTCAACCTGGCCATGTGCTACCTGAAGCTGCGAGAATACGCCAAAGCCGTCGAATGCTGCGATAAGGTAGAGGTGCACGAGCCCGGGGGGGTTGGAGCATCCTCTCCTCTTGCATGTTTTCACTGGGAGTTTGTTTGTTTGTTTGTTTTAAAATTTTCTTTTAATATAAAAAGCAGTTTCCAAGCGGCAGTGGGATGGTGGCATCCCTTCTGCACCTCGGGGTCCCCGTGGATGCTGTGTGCTCGGAGACTGCCGCAGCAAAAGTGGTTTCTGGAGTTCAAAATCCACCTGGACATGCACTTACAACAGCTTTTCTTCCAAAGGCTGATCCAGGTGAATGGATCCCACATGGACCGACAGCCTTCGGCTGCTGTTTGGGTCTGCCCAGGCTGGATTTGGGCATTGGGCGCTGATTTGGGTACGACAGAGGCAGCCTCTGCCAGAGCTGCAGCAGATCTCCAAGTCCTTTGAGGGGTGGGATGGGGCTTTGCCAGTCCCTAAAAGAGCTGCAACCTTGTCTATCTCAGGAAACTATTAATTCTTTTATAAAAGGCTTAAATTTAAGCATCTTGCATGTGGGAAAGACGGTAAAGCTAGTTGCCTTAATCGGAAAGGTAAATCACTTCTGAGATGCGTATGGGGCTTTTACTAAAGGAAAATTACATCATTGCTAAAGCAGGGAGACAAAACCACGTTTAACCCATCAGCTGCCCGGCCTCCAAGCTCTCCGTGCTCCTCTGGGCTCCGGTTTAGCATTTACACCTGATTTCTTTTCCGTGGGTTTCTCTCCTGCCGACTCCGCTGCTCACAGGGGGATTTTAAGCCAGGAGAAATAACTGAGCCATATTAACGACCTGCCAACCGCTGATGGAGACGCGTCAGTTTTTGTTGAGCAAGATGCAAGTGCTCTGGAGACTTGAAGCCACCTTGTCCTAATTTTGGCAGTTTTAATGAGGTTTTGACCATAAGGGGGTCTTTGGGGGTTCCCCACGTTGCTAACAGGGACCTGCGTGTTCCCAGGCGCTAGGACTGGACCAGGACAACGAGAAGGGCTTGTACCGAAGGGGCGAAGCCAGGTTATTGATGAACGAGTTTGAGCTGGCAAAATGTGACTTTCAAAAAGTGCTGGAAGTGAATCCACAGAACAAAGCAGCGAAATCGCAGATCTCCGTCTGCCAGAAGAAAACGAAGGAGCACAACGAGCGGGATCGGAGGATCTACGCCAACATGTTCACAAAATTTGCGGAGAGGGATGCAAAGGTGCGTGTTGCCTGGTCTTGGCCATGAGAGTTGAGGGTGTTCAGCCTGGAGAAGAGAAGGCTGCGGGCAGAGCTGAGTGCGGCCGGTCAGGGCTTAAAGGGGGCCCAGAGGAAAGGGGGGGACAAGCTTTTTAGCAGGGCCGGCTGTGACAGGACAAGGCGGGATGGCTTTAAACTGAAGCAGGGGAGGTTTAGACTGGATCTAAGGAAGAAATTCTTTACACTGAGGACGGTGAAACCCTGGCAGGGGTTGCCCAGAGAGGGGGTGGAGGCCCCATCCCTGGGAACATTCCAGGCCAGGTTGGACAGGGCTGTGAGCAACCTGCTGTGGTTCAAGGTGTCCCTGCTCCTGCAGGGGGGTTGGGCTGGGTGACCTCTAGGGGTCCCTTCCAACCCAAAGCATTCTATGATTCTATGCTCGGCAGGTTTGTGATGAGAAGAGATGGGTTAAAACCAATTAAATTCTAGATCAGGTTGAGGATGGAGGGCTAGAGCCTGCTGCAGTGGGAAGAAGTGGTGTA
Source organism: Egretta garzetta (assembly GCF_000687185.1). Taxonomy (NCBI): domain Eukaryota; kingdom Metazoa; phylum Chordata; class Aves; order Pelecaniformes; family Ardeidae; genus Egretta; species Egretta garzetta. The sequence goes on from NW_009259598.1 coordinate 373,220, forward strand.
TTTCTTGGTCTCTAAGACTGCTCTCAGATGCTCAGTCATTGATCAAGTATTTGCGGTGCGAGCTCCGGGAGGCTGATAACAGGGTTGGCATTCGTACTTAATTTTGCTGTTCCCAGCTAGTGACTGTTGACCTCCTGGTCACCGGTGAAATGAAATGTCATCCCATCTCTGGCAAGGCCAAGGGTATTTTGAGACATGATAGTATGGATTTCCTGAACCTGGTAAGGCAATAGCCTGTTCCTCTGCTTGTACGGAGAGATCGCTGTCTTGTAACAGGCTCTCATCCAAAATTCCTCTGAACAAAACCCGGTGTACTGTAACGAGAGAGGACCCAGCTTTGCAAGCCGTCTGCATGGGTCATTTTTAGCATAATCTCTTCTGAACCAGTGCCTGGAGGTTGAGGCTGTGGAATAAGTGGCCGGTGCAGACCCTGGGGAGCAACGTGCCGGGGTAACCAGCTTGGGGCAGGGAGCGGAGCTGCCCCGGCCGGCTGCTGGCACCGCAGTGCCTTGGCTCGTGCAGCCGGCTGCGATGGGGAGTCACTGCCGGAGCCGGCGTAAGGCTTTACCCTGCCTTAGCGCTCCTCTCCTGCCCCCGCGGCCGGCTGTAAGGGCTGCGCCCGCGGCTGGGTCCCGTGGCTCCACACCAACGCCGCTGCTTTATCTCCTTGTCCCTCTCCGCTGTGCCCCTGCATCCATCCAGGCTCTCTGTCAGCACCCTGCTCCGGTCGAGGTGGGTCACCTCATTCCCAAATCATCCCACACCTTCCCCAAAAGCTCGCTGAGCCGATGAGGTTTAACCTTCGCCAGCCAGTGAGCCAAGAAAACGGGAGCCTCTGGTGGGAGCCATGGTAGTCAATGGGCAGGGGGGAGCCAAGGGGAGAATTTTGCCGGCCCTGCCGGGCTTGGCTGGCTGGACCCATCCCCAGCATCGCTGTCGCCTCCCCGCTGCTTCCTCCTCACCCCTGTTTCTCATCCGTGTGCTTTATTCGCTGTTTTGCAGGAAGCAGCTAGCAAAACCGGAGTCGAAAAAGCAGTGGAGAAAGCAGCTTGTGAAAAGGGACCGAAAACTCCCGGTGCTGAAGAAGAAGAGGCTGAAGGAGATGTATGATGGAGGAGGAGGGGAAGGGAGAGCCTCCTGCCCTTGGCCCACACAGGAAAAGGTTGCTGCCAGACCTCAGGACTCGCCAGTGTTTTCTTGTAAAGCTTGTTACAGTTTGTGTGATCGTGGAAGCAAAAAGCACCTCGCAAAGAAAAACGAACCCCGTCCCACCACCCTGGGTGTGCTCGGGGGCAGAGCGGGAGCGGCGGGACGCCGTGGGACCACCGCACGTGGAACAAATAGCTTTTAAACAGAGAGAAAGAGAAAAAAAAATAAATAAAAATTGAAACTCTTGGCTCTTGGGAGGTTTCCGTAGACAGCTCGTCCCGGCTCCCTTGGCTTCGTGTCGGCTGTCGGCGCAGCATCCCGGGTCCTCCCGTGATGAGTTGGGATGCGGGAGATGCTCCTTGTACTCTGTAGCGCTGCCTCCGGTTGTATCCGGCACGCGACCGCGCTGCACCGCGCCGGCGTGCCTCTGCCAGCCCCGAGTCCAGCACCGCCAGCACGGGCACGGCACTGGAGCCTGGGGACCCAGCACCCCGGAGCACCCAGTGTCTCACTCACCCATGGATGCTCTCTGGGTTGGAGGGGGGAAACTGGTTTTCTCTCCTGGTGGCTTCTTGCCTGTGGCCGAAGGGGTTTGCGATGCGGAGCAGGGTGCGAGGGTGAGGACCCGCATCGCCTCCGCTGCAGCCCCGCGGTGCAGGGACGCCGTTCGCCTCTAAAGCACTGTTTCGGGGGGCGGATTTTATCTTTGGAAGAAGCTGGTTTCTGTTTCCTTGGAGAGCAGAAGCCTCCTGTCCAGCTCCGCTGCTCGCAGGCGCTCAGTCTGCATCCTGCACCCCGTATTTAAACGGGGGGTTTATTGCTTATTTGGGGTCTATATGAGGGGGAAAAAAACAGAGCAGGTTGATGGACTGTGGTTTGGAAAGCGAGTGACTGGGTTGGAGCTGGTACCGCGGGGTTTACAGCTCCTCAGCGAGCAGCTTTCCCGCAGCACTCGCTGCCGTGGTAAGGGGGGACCTCGGCGTGCACGGGGCGCGTCGTGTCCCCACAGCAGCACTGCTGCCACCTCGGCCGTTGTCCCCCACCACCCTAACGGGACACCATCACTACCGTGTAAGAACAGCTTTCTGGTTGTTATTTTTCCTGTCTGTAATACCCCTTTTGGAACTTGAAAATAAACAACTGAAAGAAAAAAAAAAAAAAAGTGCTTTTTCTCTGGATGCTGCTCAGCAAAAGGGGGGGCTGGGGGGCGGGTGTGCTCTCCCCTTGGTGGAGGTGCCCCAGCTCCAGCAAGGGGTTGGTTAAGGAATTATTGGTGTCCCCAAGGACTGATGCCACCCCCTTTTTACCAGCACCATCGTTCTCTGGAGAGGCGGGGAGGGCCCAGCACGCCGTGCTCCGGAGATGCCGGGCTGGGGGATGCTGCTTGGGGGTCTCAAGTGTTTTTCCAGCCGGGGGGGGGGGGATTTTTGCTGATGGTTTGTTGGGTTGTTCTTTTTTCCCAGCATGTGCCTCTGGGGAAGGGCTCCCGGGTGGGTGGTGGAGGCATTTGTGCCCCATGGCTGGGGGGGTCTCGCTGGGTGATGCTTTCCCCGGCTGCTGCCAGAAGCAGGGGACGCGCAGAGCTGGCGTGTGAGCTCCAAGGATGCCATGCGGCTGCTCCGGCTGCTCGCCCAGGTCTCTGGTTTTACACCATCCCTGGGGGGCTCTTGGAGCCAGCAAAGCATCCTGGTGAGTGCTGCCCAGGGAGGGTGCCACCAGACCCAGGGGGGGATGCCACCAGACCCAGGGGCTCTGCAAAGAATTGGCTTTTTTTTTCCTTGCAGGAGGGGCAAAAAAGTTATTTGGGGGAAGCCCAAGCCACATTTTCCATAGGAAACAACCCTCTGCAGAAATAAAACCCAACTTGCTTTGCAATTTCTGGGCTTTCTCCCCGTTTTTGAGCGGATTTTTCACTTATTTTGGCTCGGTGCTTTTCTCTTCCTTGGAAGAGAAATTGAACTTGGGCAGGTGATGAGATGCGGTTTAGAGATTAAAGGGAAATGGGGAGGATTTTGCACGGAAGGCGCGGAAACCTTTGCGGTGCTGGTGTGTCCCGGGTGCGCGGTGTTCAAATGCCATCTAGTGGCACTGGGCACAGGTGGGAAATGGGGTGGCGGGGGGTTTGGGGTGTCTGTGGTGGGGTTTTGGGGTGTCTGTGGTGAGCTGGGCAAGGCCAAGGGTCCTATGGGGACACTGGGGACAGTTGGCTTGTCCAGCTTTGCAACCAGAGAGCGTCTGCAGGCAGCCTTCGGAGGGGAATGTTAATAGCTAAATAGTGCTGTTAACAACGAGGTGAGGCCGGAGGGGCGATCTGCAGGGTGGGAAACCCGTCACCCAAAGGGACCCATCACCCAAAGGGACCTGAGGACATGGGACAGGAGTCAGGGCAGAGCAATGGTCCGTAGGGAAGCCCTGAGCATCGCCTGGAGCCAGGGCTGCTGCGGTCCCCTGCACGGGCTTCCCATGTACAGCTCATGCCAACCAGCCCAAATCCTGCTTTTCTATCACCAAGATGATATTTTTGGGTGGGAAAAGCCACATCCAGGCAAGGTAACCCTAAATGAGGTGAGGCAGCATCTCTGTGCCCATACCAGGCTGGAGCGAGCAGCCCTGCTGTGCTGGGGGCCCCAGTGGTGGGGTGGGGGGCTGTGGACCCCCCAAAAGGCACCCAGGGCCCAATTGACCCCCTGTGCCCCCCTGCACTCCCACAGGGCCCCCTTTTCCTGGGATTACCACCCTGCCAGCTGCTCTCCCAGCAGGCCTGGCCGGCAGCCCCTGAAATCCTATTACCGAGTTTCAGGAGAAATAAAAAGTTAATCATCTCTTTCACCTGCTCTTCCTCCTCCTCCTCCTCCTCCTGCTGCAGGAGCTCGCAGAGGCG
>NW_009259598.1:377313-382223 GCF_000687185.1 Egretta garzetta
CGAGATCCTGGTGAGGTCTGGGCTGCCGATAGGTGAGTGCGGGCGGGCAGGATGTGACCTGCGGGGCGGGCGATGTGCGGGGCGTCCCCACCGCACTCCTATCTCCTCCAGCGCCTTTTTCTCCTATTTTCAGTTTAAATGCAATTTAATGAGCTGGTTTATCAGGTTGGGTTTTTTATTTTTTTCTCCGGGGGTCGGTGCGATGGTGCTCATGGGCTTACAGAGAGGAAAAGTGTTCATTAGAGTGTGGGGGGGTGTGTGTGTGTCTCCAAATTAACCTTCTTGCTGTCACCCTTGGCCATGGCAGAGCCAGTCCTGCGCTCCCTGCTAGGAAGGATGCTGTCGGCTGAGCTCGACCCAAGTCAAGGCAGGCAGAGCTGCTTCTGGAGCCGAACAAAAGGCCAAAACTGGGGTGGTGCTTGGCTGGAGGGTCTCACACACACACACACACCCCCCCGGGGGGCTGTGGAGGGCTGCAAGCCCTCACCCTTTTGCTTTCTGTGCCCAACAGCCCCAGCGAGGAGCCAGACAGCCCCCAGCAGCACAAGCCCAAGCAGGTGAGAAAAAAATCCGTCCCCAGTGCCACCATCCCCTGCTGTGGGCTGTCCCCAAGGGCTGGGGACATCAGAGACCCCAATCCCAGACTGAGTCCAAATTGGGGCTGGATGGGCTGCTCTGTTGGGGTGCTGCAGCCCTGGGGGGGCATGAGTTTTTGGGGACCCCCCTCCAGAGCAGGTGGGTAGAGGAGATCCCACAGCCTCCCCTGCTCTCATGCATCCTTCCAAACCCCCTCTCCATCACTTTGAAGCACCCAGTGAGGTGGGCTCTCAGATCCTAATTAATGCTTTAACTAAGCCTCTCAGTTAAGCCATCAGCCGTGACTCACTTTCCCCAGGCTGTGACCCCAAAGGCCAGCCCCCCCCCATTGTGTTTTGGCACAGCCCTCGGGTGCCGCCCGGCCTTGGAGGGGTCTCAGCAGCAATTTCAGTGACCACCCGATTTAATCAGCAGCCCCTCCTCGAAGGGCTTCGTTAAGTAACGAAGCAAGTGGCTGTCCTCCCCCCAAGCTGCTTAAGGGATTAAAGGATGCGAAGGAGCTTTTCGGTGTGAGCTGATGACATGGAAGAAACCAGCAGGTTCCCAGCTCCGCCGTGGGACCCTCAGCTTCCCCCCCCCTCCAAATTCACAGGGTTGGGATCCCGCTGGGATCTGGCTGGATCCCCCCTTTTGCAAATCACCTTCACCCACTGTGCTGGGGCATCCGGGAGGGACGGAACCCCTGCGAGGGGGAAGGTGCTTTCTTGGGTGGTGGGTGCCCCAGTGCAACTGGATTTGCTTAAATCACTTTCTGAGGGTGCCGAGCTGACACCCACTTCCCAAATATCTCCTGCCTGGAGCCAAGTGCTGCCCCACATGCTCTGTATTTGGTAAATCAGGGTTATTTATAGCCCCGGCTAACCAGGATTAGGTGTGCTGTGCCTAATCCCCCTGCTTCCCCTCTCCTCCTGACCTCCATCCCGGCCCGGCAGCTCCTTGCCTTCAATGGGAGCCTTTTGCAGGGGCGAGAGGAGATGGAAGTGCAGAGCCAGGCTGCCTGCCCGTCCCCATGTCCCCTGTCCCAGCTCAGGTCCCCTGCGATGCCCACTGGGAGATGAGCTGGTGCCCTGGGGTGGCTCCTGGCCGGGGTCCCTACGGCACGGCATGGCTTGTCCTCCGCGCCAGCACGGTCCGTGGTGTCAGGGCAGCCCCAGCATCTTGTCTGTTGTCCCTGGGGCTGGCACGTGGCCGTCTGTCCTGGCGCTGATGCTCTCCTGTCTGTCTGCTAACAGCCCTCTCTCTTTTCCTCCCTCTGCCATCCCTGGGGGGCTGCCCCATGGTAAGTGGCTCCTTTTGGTAATGGCTGGTTTGACGTGTCCCCATCTCCCTGGAGGGGGTGCCTGCTCCCACATGGGGCCAGGGAAAAGCCTGGCTATATTTCGGAAAGGGAGCCAGTGCTGTATGAGCAGGGGGTGCCTTGCAAAGGGAAAAGGGATTTAAGGCTGGCACCGTCTCCGCAGCACCGTCCGCGGGGGCAGAAGCTGAAGAAGAAGCGGCAGGGGCCCAAAAAAAACGGCTTCCATGGAAATGGGGGGACATGCTGGTCCCCTCCCCAGCCCCAGCCCGCGCCAGCAATGCTCTCCATTGCGGGCATCTCTTGAAACACGCAGGGGTGAAGAAGCTGAGGAAGAAGAAGGAGGAGAAGGGGGAGGAGGAGAGCGACAAGGACCCCTACTCCAGATTTACCAGGGAGCCTCGGAAGAAGAAGGAGAGCCCGGCCCCCCGCTCCTGCGTGACCAAGGGCCCCAAGAAGCAGCAAGGTGGGGGAGCGGCACCCACCCCTTTGTGGGCACCTGCTTGTGGTCCCTCATGTCCTCGTGCACCGTGTCCCGCTGGTGCCATCAATGCTCCCAGTGTCTGCAGGGGCTCTGCACATCCCTGGGGGGGATTTTTGGCCAAACTCTAGCTATGCATGGGGGGGAAAGGGAATGTGGCAGGGGACCGGCATGCATGGCATTGGCTGAGGGGTTGGGATTGGAACACACACACACGTTCCCTGGGAATGTGGCAGTCAGCAGCCGGCTGGTGCCACCAGCCCCCCAGACATCTCTGGGGAGCAAAAAGATGGGGTGGACAAAAAGATGGGGCTCATCCCTGTCCCCCCCCCCGCGCCCCGGGGCTCCAGCCGCGAGATGGCGATGTGACCTTGCATGCTGTGTCTGGCGCTGGACATGTCCAATGTGCCGCTGGCCACCACCGCTGGGCCGGGCACCCACGGCCATGGCACCCTGGCCGTGCCAAGATGGGTGCCTGTGCCGGTTGGCGCTGCCAAGGGAGGTTCCTGGCTCACAAACCGCGCGTCCCCAATGCGAGATGTGTTGCTGATGCCATGGTGTCACCTCTGGGCAGAACCGGCCGAGGACTCGGAGGATGAGGAGGAGGAAGAGGAGGTGGAGAACAAAGACCCACCAAAAAAGCTCAAGAAGAAGCTGCCCAAAGAGCCCCCCTTGGGCGAGAGCCGGGAGAAGAAGCTGAAGCCGAAGGGTGAGTGCCCAGGGGATGGGGAGGGCTTGTACCCAGATCTGTGTCCGCTTGCATCCGTCCTTGCTGGGACAAGGGGACCGCCTGCGTCCTGTCCCCATCGTGTCCTGGGAGGCTCAGGGGGCTGCAGGGCAATCGCCTCCTCCCAGCTGGACCCTTCCCACTGCCCTCACCCTGCCACCTCCCTGTTCCCGTCACCACCCATCCCTGTCCCCCTGTTCCTCCATCCCACAGGAGACAAGAGCGACCCCGATGGCAAAGCCAAATCTGCCAAAAGCACCAAGAAGGAGCCGATGTCCATGTTCCAGGTGAACAGGGAGAAGAAGGAGAAGAAAAGCAAGAAGAAAGGTATGGGGTGAGCGTTGGGGGTGGCAGCCAGTCCCGCTGCCCCATGGCATCACCCCAAGCTGACAGCACCTGGTGCTGCATGATGGTGTCCCCCATGTCCCCCCCAGCCGCCACCGGCAGCGATGAGGAAGATGATTCTGACTCCAGCACCAAACCCATCAGGTCAGAGAAGAAGAAAAACCCAGCATCCCTCTTCCAGACTGGTGGGGACCCCCCCAAGGAGAAGAAAAGCAAAAAGAAAGGTGAGAGCCCAGCACCGGTGGTGCGATGGAGGGTGGTGGGTGCTGGAGGGGCTCGTGGGGGTGCAGGTGAGCCTGGCCATGGAGAGGGGGGTTATGATCAATGGTGTTGGTGTGGGCTTATGCCAAGCTTGGTTTTGGGGTTTGGCGAAGTCAGGCTCTTTTCCCCCCCATCCCTGTACCCATTCCTGCCTGCAGCTCCTCCCAAAGCGGCTGAGAGCGAGGAGGAGACCCCGGAGACCCCGCAGAAAAACTCCAACAAGAAGGGGAAAGGGAAGAAATCAAAGAAGGTACAAAAAACCCCTCAGAGCCGTGGGGGTTCCCTTGTGGAGGGGGGCAGGTCCAGGGGCTGGAGCATCCCCTGGGGAGACCCAGTGCAGGCCTGTCCCCAAAGCCACCAGCTGCAGAGCCACAGCCCGGGGTGGGGGTGATCCGGAGCAAGGAGGTGGGAAAGGAGGGGAGCTTGTGGCCGGGTTTGGCTTTGGGGCCGCCATCCCCTCTTATGTTGCAGCCGAAGGAGGAGAGGCCCCCGTCGCCCGTCATCGAAGTGGACAACCTGGAGGAGTTCGTGCTGCAGCCGGCACCACAGGGGGTGACCATCAAGTGCCGGGTGACACGGGACAAGAAGGGGATGGACAGGGGGCTTTACCCCACCTATTACCTCCACTTGGATAACGACAAGAAGGTGAGCTGGGGTGGGGGCATGGAGACCCCTGGGGCTCTGCACCCACCCTGGGGAGCACCATCAGGGTTTTGAGGGGATGCCTGCCTGTATCCCACGATGGCAGTGGGTCCTGGATGGGACTGTTCGCCTCACCTGCGATTCCTCTTGGGAAACGCCCCACATTGATGGTACCTGGGATGATGAGCAAACGGCAGCCAGAGAGCCACGCTAATGCCGGGCTGGGCTCAGACCCTCCTGCCCCACAGCTTTTGGGGATCATCTTCACTCCATGACTTGCACAAGGTCCTGGCAGTGACCTGTTGGGCCAAGCGTTGTGCAGAGGGCATGGCGGGGGGGGGAGCCAGGGACATCGCTGGCAATGGTGATGACGATGCCCCAATCCCACGTGGTCCCACCGCCCTCCCAGGTGTTCCTCCTCGCCGGGAGGAAGCGTAAGAAGAGCAAAACATCCAACTACCTCATCTCCATCGACCCCACCGACCTGTCACGGGGGGGAGAGAACTTCATCGGGAAGCTGAGGTAGGAGTGGAGGTGGGACCCCCCCCCTTCCGTCAGCACCA
>NW_009259598.1:382261-389559 GCF_000687185.1 Egretta garzetta
GGAGTGGTGGGGGGCCGGGAGGGAAAAACAGGCTCGTCTGGTTCCTCCCGGGCAGACAGGCACGGCTAGAAACGGCACCCGGCGAGCCTGGCAAGTCCCAGCCCGCTGCACCGCCGGCAGCCATACAGCGATGCTGGGGGTCCCCGCAGCAGCAGCACCCTGCAACACCCTGATTTAGGGGTGCCCTGAACCCGAGCAAACAGCTAAAGGGTGGGAAGGACGGCGTTGGCAGGGGGCTGCATGCGGGTTTTGCATCCGGAGCAAAAAGCTGGGGAACAGGGTGGGGGTCGGAGGGCGCTTGGTGGCACCGGCCGCAGCCACCTCCCGTCCTGGGCTGCAGATCCAACCTGATGGGTACGAAGTTCACGGTGTTCGACAACGGCGTGAACCCCGATAGGGCCAACACCGACTGGTCCAACGTGCGGCAGGAGCTCTCAGCCGTGGTCTATGTAAGTGACAGCACGGGGACACCGCCCCCTGCCCCCCCCCCAGGACCTCCCAGGCAGGCGGTGAGGGGGTCCCGACCTGCTGGGCTGCTGCCCCGGGGGTTGCAGAGGTGCGGGGTGGGCTGGATCCATCCCTGAGCCCTCCTTCGGCCGCTGGCGAGAGGCTGCAGCCCATGGCAGTCACTGGTTTTGGGGACGGGGTTTCTCTTGCAGGAGACCAATGTTTTAGGGTTCAAAGGCCCCCGGAAGATGACGGTCATCATCCCCGGGATGAACGCTGACAACGAGAGGGTGCCCATCCGGCCCCGAAATGTAAGTTGGGGGCCAGACTGGGAGAAATTCCTTGGGGGCTGGATTTGCTGGGGTTCACCTTGGATTTTAGCCATTTAGGGGCAGAGGAAGGTTTTCAGGTGTCCTAAAATTCCAGGCACCTCCCTGGGAGGTGGGAGATGTGGTGTTGGTATTTTTTCCTCCATGCTGGATCCCATCTCCCATCTGGACCCTGCTACTGAGCATCCCCCTGGGCATGCCATGGGGGGTGTCAGGGCTCTTGGGGGGGGGTCACCCCAACTCTGCTCTCCCCACTCTCACCCTCCCCAGGATAACGATGGCCTCCTGATGCGATGGCAGAACAAGAACATGGACAACGTGATCGAGCTGCACAACAAGGCACCGGTGTGGAACGATGAGACCCAGTCCTACGTCCTCAACTTCCACGGCCGGGTCACCCACGCCTCGGTCAAAAACTTCCAGATCGTGCATGGCAGCGACCGTAAGCTGGGAAGGGGACGAGATGGGGGGTGATGGTGGGGGAGCACTGCCATCAGCTGGCCCCAGCACCCCCTTTTTTTGCTGAGGTTTAGTTTGTTTCATGCATGGCTGTGTGGGGGTCCTGCCTGCCTTTGCTGGAGCAGGGCTGAAGCCAGACAGGGCGTGCAGCACCGCACAGGGTGCCGGCAGAGGGAGCGCGCCGGTCATCTGTTGCTGGGCAGATTAGGGCAAGGACAAATCCTGTGGGGTGCTGACATACCCCTCGCCATATTACAGCCACCCTCTCACCCCAGAGCATCGCCCCGGCACGCACCCCACATTGCCGGCGGGCTCGCCCCGGGGTGCATGGCCCCTTGGGGACAGTCCCTCGGGGGTGGCAGCGGCTCTGTCCCCGCGCGAGCGGCCGGACGCGGCCGTTTGTCACCTGTCCGGCGCAGTCAGAAGCCCTTGGCCTCCGGGGTGTTGGGTTACGGGACAGAAAAAAACCTCTCGGGGGCCCCTGGTTATTTTTACAGATTTCCTGTCACCCGCCCTCCAGTAGCAGTGGTCCCATGGGGGGGGTGAGTGGGGTCCCTGTCCCCTTGGGGGGCTGCGGCTCCCGGGAAGGGGGTTCTGGGGGGGCTGAAGGGTGCTGTGGTCCTGGGCTGGACCGTGCGATGGGAAAATTATGCTTTTCGGTAACATCTGCTGCAGTACTGTGCAGCCGCTACATGAGCCGCCGGCAGAGCTTGGTGAAGGTGGTGGGGGGTGCTTTTTGGGGATGCCGCTGCCTGGGTCCCTTGGGTAAAGGAGGGGATGGGCACGCAGGTGACATCCCAGCCGCTCGCCCCCTCCGTGCCCACCGGAGCCGTCCCCTCTCTCCTGCAGCCGACTACATCGTGATGCAGTTTGGGCGCGTGGCAGATGATGCCTTCACCATGGACTACAACTACCCGCTCTGCGCCGTCCAGGCCTTCGCCATCGCCCTCTCCAGCTTCGACGGGAAGCTGGCCTGCGAGTAGCGCCCGTGCCGGGGCTGCCGGGGCCGCTTGCCGGTGTCCAGCGGATGCTCCAGCAGCCCCATCCCGCTCCGCTCCCTTGGTTTCCACCTTCTGCCCAGCCAATGCTCATGGCTACGGCCACTCCGGGGGTGGCTGGAGGTGCCCGGTGCCCGCAGAGCGGCCGGGGGACGCTCAGCCAAGCCGCAGCCCCCCACTCCGGGCAAACTGGGGACAGATCGCCGGTCTGGGGCAGACAGCAGCGTCAGGCCTGGGGTATATTTAGCAGATGAGGCTGACTGCAATCCCGACCTCATCCCTTTGAGAAGTTTCTTGGACTCGGATCCTGGAAACTCATCCCCCCCCCTTCTTTTTTTTTTTTTTTTTTTTAGGTTCTGGTTTGTATTTTGTAGCTGAAGCTCTCCGTGAGAGGGGGGGTTGGTGGTCTCCTCGGTTTGCGTTTCCTCAGCCCCCTGTGAGCATGCACAGACCCCCACGCACAGCCAGGCTCTGCCCAAGCTCCCAGCGAGGGTCCCCTCGCCTGGCTCGATGCCCACTGGGCACCAAACCCCTGGTTTGCCCCGTTTTACCCTGGCACAGGTGGCCCTGCCGTGCCCACGGTGTCTTTGCACCCCCCAGGCTCTCCACCCGCTGGGTCTAACCCCACTGCCTGGAAACCTTTGGGGATTTGGGTCCCTGAGGAGCAGCCTGGCACCCAGGACACCGGTGGCACGCAGGCACGTGCCGAGGGAAGCCAGTGACGGCAGAGGAGGGCCGGCAGCCACGTGAGGCAGAGCCGGCACCACCGGCACGGGGCTGGGCTGGGTTGGTGCCACCCAGAGGGACCTGGAAGGGAACACTCTGGGTGCACCAGGAAGCACCGGGGTGACTCATGAGGTGTGGCGCAGTGCTGAGTCACGCTCAGCACCCCGCCAGGCCCCGCCGAGCCCCCCGTGGCCCCGCCGCTCACCGCCCCGGTGCTCTGTGCATCTCTCTGGACCCCACCAGGCTGGTGGTCCCACGGACCCTCGCACACCCCACTGCCAGGACTGGCCCTCCTGGTGCTCGCTGCTCCCAGGGAGGTGGCGGACAGGAGGTGACGCTGGGTGGCACAGTCCCGTGGGGTGTCACGGGGGGCTGCGGGGAGTTGTTGGGAAGGGGAGATGCTGGAGAGGGGCAGCTCGGGGGGAGCAGGGCAGCCTGTGCCCCCATTTCCAGCACAAACCCGCCTTTGTGGGGTGAGGATTTGGCTGCACGGACAGTCCCAAATCTGATTAATTCAGTGGTGAGAAACACTGGGACATGCCCTGAAACACTGCACTGACCCTGGGGGGGGCTGATACAATTTGGGGTCCCCTTCCTGGGATACATACAGGTTTTTCCCCCATTCTGGGGGTGATCTCAGCCCCTCAAGTTAATGCTGTGAGAGGTAGCCAGGGCAGAAAGGTCGAGGAGCAGGAGATGGATGAGACAGATGCAGTTGTGCAAGAGGGATGCTCGTCCTCGCTGGGCAGTGTCGCAACGTCACCGCGGCCCGAACCCGTCCCTGCGTGGGGCTGGGGACCGATGACAGTGACAGTGGGACCACGAGTGGCAGCTGGATCTCTGGAGAACATCTGCCCTGGTGGCTTTGCAGATGGAGCCGAGGTTTTCCCACCAGCTGCCTGAATCCGGGCTCCGTGATTCATCGGCAGATGGAGGCGGACAGCCCAGCGAAAAGGGGCCAGCGTGGGACATCGTCCCTCACCCATGCGGCACAATCAGGGACCTTCATGTGAGCTAAGGGAAGCACCAGCCACCGCGGCCGGGGCCGGCGTCCCCTGGCTAGGTACGGCCAGCAAATGTGGGGACAGCAGGAGCTTTCTGCCCAAATCCAGCCACGAACCCACCATCTGTTTGGAATCGGGAAAAGCCCAGCTAAGGGTTGAGCTAGCGCTTGTCCCCGCTTTCTCCGTTGGAGGCAGAAAAGCCGACGCAGGGTGAGAGAGAGGGGTTTGGGCTCCCCAAGCTCTTGCTGGAGCACGAGCCGCCCTTACCCCAGCTGCTCCCCAGGGAGTTTCTCCCTCCGTGCACCCCAAAAGTCTCTGTGTTGCCCCTTGTTGCTTGCAACCCCCTTGGGATTCCCAGCCTGCAAGTGGAGCAAAAAAATGCTGCTGTGGGTGTCCAAGGCAATGCTACCCCATCCCAGCGCACGCTACGGCACCAGCCGCCCACCCCAAATCACTTACACAAACCCTCTAACCCGAACCAACTGTGGCACAAGAAACGAATGAAAACAATTTAATATGGCAATGGATATTTGGGCCCTTTGTTTGCGCTGGCTGTTAACACCAGAGGAGATGAGGATTGGAAGCAGTTGAAATGTGTATCTACTTTGGCCGACGGAAAGTGTGACGGATGCGCCGGCAGACCAATGGCTGGGGATGCTGGGGTGTGCGTGGGTGTGAAAGGAATGCTCGCTGCGAGAAAAGATTGAAAAAAAAAAAAGGAGGAGAAGGAGCCTTATCAACGGTGTTTGAGCCCAAAGTGTGCATCGTCCTTGGAGAAAGGGTTGTCTCCATCCCCAGGGATGATGTTTTCCCCGTAGCGTGAGGCTCTGAGCCTCCTGAAGCCTCGGGTTAGGGGGTCGGTGTTAGGCTGGTGGTGCAGGGATGGGTTTTTAACCCCATGAAGCGCTCCTGCGGGGGCACGAGGCGACTGTCGGCAGCTCCCCGAGGCGACCTCCTGGGAAATGTTTTTTGCAGAGATGGTTCTGAGGGAAAGGAAAGGAGAAAAAAAAAAAAAAATAAGGTCCCACCTTGATGCTGAGTGCCGTATCCTAGCTAGGACCAACGTCACCGCGGTGCCGGCGGCTCTCGGAGGCGGTGGGTGCCGGCATCCCCGTCCCATGCCGATGAGTGGAAAGATGCTGGTCCAGGGCTCAGCAGGAGGATTGAAGCGGGGGGGCTCTTCTTCTCCCTCTGCCCCAGACCCTTGGGGGGCTCCATGCACCCAGCCCTGAGCACAGGCTCAGCCCCTGCACTCTTAGCGGGGGGCTGCGGGATATTTCCACGGGGCTCCGAAGGGCAAATGCCCCATCGGGTGGGCAGCAGCGGGGGGAGAGGGCTGGCTGCATCCCGGCTGGTACGGGAGGGGTGGCCAGTGCAGGGGAACGCCGCACCGGGCAATGGAAGGGCCGGAGCTGGTTTGGTTCCCAGCGAGCGCCCTGCCCAGCGGAGAGCATCGCCTCAGCCTCGGGGGCTCTCGCTCCCTGCTTTGAAGTGGTGATACATTAATTAATTAAAGAAGTGATCATGACGGGGTGTTTTTCTCTCCCCTTCCCCCTCTCCTGTGTATTTCTTTCGGTGACATTTTTTAGGGGGGGAAAGGCAGGCTCGCGGCCGGCAAGCTGGGCTGCAGGTTTGCAGGACAGGCTCTTTCTCGGCCCAGCGAGCGACAGGCAGTAACGGCAAAGCCAATATTTTTCAACTGCATTTAAAAAGGAATCACTTTTTAATTAGTGAATCCATTCTGGAGAAGTGTTGGAGTTTTACAGTGTTGTAGCTGTTCTTGGTGTCTTGCCTAGACTTGGATGTTCTGGCCATAAGAAAATATTATTTATGGCGTTGCTGCCTGCAGCTCTTTTATATTATAATTTGGGAAAGGAAGTTGCTGTTCCCACCAGTGGACGAAGAATAGCAGAAATGAGGATTACGGACTTCTGAAGGAGGAAAAAAAATAAAAATTAAGAGGCAGGACTGAAACAAACTACTGAGCCGGGCTCAAATCGCTCCAGAACAAGCTCATCCCAGCATCACCAGCGGTTGGGTCGGATGCTGTAACCGAGCTGAAGCCCAACCCCGGCAGGCCCGGCGCAGCGGTGACCCCCTCGGTACTCCCCTGCGTGGTGTTCCATGTGTTCCTAAACATTTGCAGATCAGGCTTTTATTCATGGGCTAATGCATGCTTGTTTGCTCATGCCTTACTCAGCCTAAACTCCTATTGAACTCAATTAAGCCTGTCATCTCCAGGAGCAGTCAATGTCATTTTTGCCCAAGTAAGGGATGAGTAACGAGTGCTCCCAACGGCCCTTGGAGAATAGCAGCCATTTTGTTGCAGTTTTTGGTCCAGATTTCTTACAAGTTAGCACCAGGCCAAGGGTGGAAGAATGCGATACGGCTTTATTAATCACACAAGATTGCTGAATGCGCTGGATGCTTTGGAGACTGTCGCTTTACGGGCTGCAGCGTTGGCTGTCTTGTCCCGAAATGCTTGAATACAACCAAGCTCGGCATGAAAATGAGAAAAATATGTTTCTAGAAGGGATGGGATGCAAAAAGCATCCCTTCCCCGAGCCGGGAGGATCCCACTCCCCCGATTTACCTCTGTGGGTTTTGGGTACTGTGGTATAGGTCGTTGGCACATGCCGGACCCCATGGCCGGTGAGGCCGGGGTTTCTGCCGCACGTTGCCCGTATCGGGGCCGTGGTTCCCGACAGTTGGGCTGGGTCGTGGCCAGGGACTTGCATGCGATCAGCCGGCTGCGGCTTAGCGCGTTACCACCCATCGGCTCGCTCCGAGGAAATGACCGCGGCCTGGCTCCTGGCTGGGTTCCCTTGGGAAATCGCAACCGCGTGGGCTGCGATCCCCGTCCTGGGTACCACGGGGTGGGGTGGGGTGGGGTGGGGGAGAGACGGGGAATCTGCATGCTGGGGACATGGGGACACCAAGGGGGACATGGGGACATTGGGGACATGGGGGACATGGGGATGCCAAGGGGGACATGGGGACACCAAAGGGGACATGAGGAACATTGGGGACATTGGGGACAATGGGGATGAGGAGGGGGATGAAGGTGGGTGACAGGGCATGGGGGTGCACAGAAGACAATGAAGGTGTGTGGAAGGGGATGAAGGTGAGCATGGGGGGATGAAGGTGAGCGCAGGGGGGATGAAGGTGAGCGCAGAGGCGTGAGGATGTGCACAAGGGGATGAAGGTGAGCACGGGGGACCCTGGCTGGCTGGCGACGGGACGGGACGGGACAGGACAGCAGCACCCTCCTGCCCCAGCCCGGGGCTGCATCCCGGGGCTGCGGGCCGGAGGAGGAAGAGGAGGAGGGTGAGGAA
>NW_009259598.1:390179-391349 GCF_000687185.1 Egretta garzetta
GAAGATTTTCCTCAGCGGGGTGGATCCCGTCCACGGCACCAAGCTCTCCCTCCGGGATCACGCCCGCTGCGCCCTCCTCCTCCTCCGCAGCCTCCCCCCGGCCCGCCACGCCGCCCTCGAGCACCTCCGCGCCCTCTTCGACGAGCAGGTCTGCGCCCACCTCCTGCAGCGAGAAAACGGAGGTCGGGGGGGCGGGGGGGGGGGTCCCCCAGGTGGGGTGTGGGGGCCACACGTGTGTCACCTTACATGTGTGTCACACGCATGGAGGGGATGACCGTACGCTGACTGTATGCGAAACACTTTGTGCCTCGTCATAGGGGCACATTGCTAACGAGGCAGCAATTAGATGTATAATTTTCAGCAGTGTGTCATCTTTATTATTATTATTATTATTATTTTATATTTACACCCTCCTTGGGTTTGGGGTGGTTGGGGTTTGGGGTTTTTTTTTTTTTTCCCCTTAGCCCCCTCAGAAGGAAAATAAGGCCAAGCCCTCAGAGTGCTGCTCGCCTCCGCCCCCCGAAACCGCTCAGGCCCTATGCAACGCGTTCGGCCTGTACCGGCTGATTAAAAAAAAACCCCATATTTTAGGGAGAAACCAGCTGGAAATGGTACCAGAGGCCCTGTCAGGGCAGCGGGCACCCTGCAGCCCCCTGCCGCCGTTGGGTGGTTGCCACAGGGTGGCAGGGGAAGAGGCGAGGGCAGAGGTTTTGGGGCTTTTTGGTGCTTTGCAGGGAGCTGGGGCGAGTCGGGCCAGGCGACCATCCCACCGGCGAAGCGATAATCTCCGGTGTCAGGCGCGCCGGGGTATTTTGGGCTCCGGCGTCCTCTCTCCCCTCCTATCGCTTTACCCCGCGCGGGTACGTGCGCGCCGTGAGTCAGGGCTTTGGCACTGCCCGGCCACCCTGGGGGGCCCTGCCAGTGGGGCTGCCAGCCCCCTTCCCCCGGTTTTGGGGTGCTTGTGATGACGGGTGGAGAATTGGGGGTCTGCCAGGGTGGTGATCTCCCTATGCACCCCCCAGCCCTGGGGGGCTCTGTGTCCCCAAAGCCCTTCCCCACACCCAGCTTTTGGAGTGGGTTGTCGGAGTGGGTCATTTCCCCATGGGCTAGAGGAAGAGGGTCCCCAAAGAGGACAGGGGGCGAGGGCTCACCAAGGTCACCCAATGGTGA
>NW_009259598.1:391440-392792 GCF_000687185.1 Egretta garzetta
CACTTCCCCACTGGAGAGGACGGGCACGAGTGGCCTGTTGGGAGAAGGCGCTGGATTTGGCCCAGTTTGGGTTTGCAGGGCTGGCATTCCCATGGGAAGGGGCTGCAGATGGGTGTGGGACAAGCAGCTGCCCCCTCCCAGCCAGGTGGCATGGGGGGACGTTCCCGTCCCCAGGGGACCTTGGGCACCCAGCTCCCTCCCCGTGCCGGGTGCGCGGCTGGCACCGCGCTGGCTTTTCTAACAAAAATAACCCTTCGAAAGCGGCGGGCTCTGTGGCGGGCTCCAGCCGCCTTGCGTAAGTGACACCCAGGTATTTTGAGGACCCTCGTCCCGACTGGGGTGACTGCGGTGTTGGGGCTCAGCTTGGAGCGGGGGGATGCTTTGACCAGGGCATTTTGGGGGGCAAAGGGGCACAGCGATGAACCCTCCAGCAGCCATCCCACCTATAATGTCCCCCTCCTACAAGAGCGAAACTCTCTCCAGCCTCCACATCCATCAATAAAGGGGACTTGCATCCATTTCCCGTGACATATGGTCACTATTTATCACGACACCAGAAACAACATCTCCTTTTAATTGCCATTTAATCCCCATCTCGCCACCACCAAGCCCGTCGGGAGGTGAGTCCTGGTGGCCCCGGCGCGGTGCCGAAGGAAGGAGCCTTTTCCCGGCGGTGTGTGAGCAGGTCACGGCTCTGGGGAGGTGGGGGTGGCAGTGGTAATCAGCTATAATTAATGTATTAAAAAGCGAGTAACTGCGCAGCTCCCGTCAAACAGCAGCGAGCACGAAGGTGGTGGCAGGTGAGCTCGGTGGCGGCAGGAGTGGTGTGGGCATACGGTGGCTGGAAAGGGGGGAAATGGGCAATTTTGGGCTGTTTGCAGGGGGAAAAAAATGTGTTTTCCTGCCTTAGTACCTCTTGTCCCATCGGTGGGAGCGGAGGATGGAGGGGAAGAGAGGAGAATGGGCTGCAAAGCCCTCACCAAGGGTGCTGGTGGGATTTGTGTGGCAAGAGCCATCCCGGGGATCCTGGGATCCCTCCGTCCGTCAGTGGACAGGACCGATGCTGTCCAACAAATGTCCCATCTCTAGGAGCTTCTCTCTCTTATTAAATCCTTGACAGCAATCGCAAGGGGCTGGCGGGGCTGCCACGGTGTCCGCTCCACCTTGGGCGCTGCTGGTGGATGGGTTATAACCAAATAACTTTGATTTTTGGGAGCTCCCATCCCTGGGGGCTTTGCCAGGCGGCCAGGCCATGCTCTGAGCTTCTCAGCTCTGCATCCAAGGTGTTATTTGGGGTCGGTGCCCGGGCTGGGAGCGCGCCGGGGGCTGTGGCGGCCGAGCCCAGGCACCTC
>NW_009259598.1:392900-394118 GCF_000687185.1 Egretta garzetta
CCCCGCCATAACGCATGGCCAGATCCTGCTGCGGGTCTGGACACGCTGCTACAACTCCTGGTGCTTTGGTTTTCCCCGCCTGTGAAATGGGAGCAAGGGGCCCCCAGCAAAACCTCTTCATGGTGCTGGACGGTTGCTCGCCTGCCTGGGGCAGTGGGGAGCGGGGGGGACATGTGGTGCTGGGCACCATTTTGGGCTCCCCGTGCCGCTCGTTGTAGGGTCTCGTGGTGGGCACGTGTGGCTGAGCCTTTTGGAGGTGATGGGCCATGAACCCCTCATCCCTGGGGGTGGCAGCTGGTGGCCCTGGGGGGACAGCGTTCATGTAGGGCTCTGCGTTAGCACTGCCAATAGGATCCTGCGGGCAAAGGGTCCAGAGAAACACGAGCATCCCATCGCACGAAGCCCATCCCATCCCGGCAGTGTAAATCCCGCTGGAGCGCATCCCCTCACCTGGTCCTGAATGGATGCAATGCTCTGATGTCCCCAGTGTCCCTCATCATGTGCCATGAGAGAGCAGTGGCGCCAAAACCCAGTGTGCCCACCCCGCACGCCACCGCCTTCCAGCTGGGCACTGGGTGTGTCACGAGTTGCGCCGGGCCTCAGCTGGCTAAAGCCGACCTGGAGCTCATCCTCGGCCGTCCTCTTAGGAGCCAGAGGCACAGAAGGTGACTTCAGCACGCTTTGGGCTGCGCTTCGCCCTGTAATAAATAACGCCAGGAAATGCTTGCTCGCAGGTGGCTCGTGGCTGGCGAGTGAGGTGCGAGCGACAGAGGAGGCTGGTTTATCCCCTGCCCCCCTGGCCGCAGGGGAAATGGGTCCGGACCTGGAGCAGGGGCTGGGAGAGCTCCCCTGGTTGAGGGGGGGTGGCTGTGGATGGGACGGCAGAGCTGGAGCTAATTTTAGGAGGTGGGCAGAGCCTCGTGGGAAGTGGCCATCCGGGGAGATGTGTCACATCGTGGTGCCTGCGGGCATCGAGAGCGAGTGCTGGGGGGTCCCTGGGTCTGAAGATGCTCCCATGGGTTGAGGAGGTGGCCTGGCTTTGGCAGCCTGGCTTTCCACCATGGAGAAGAGTTGTGCCACCACCGATGCCCCGGCTGCTGGAGGGGCGATGAGTCCGGGGACGCACATGGGGACGATGCCCTGGACTCCCAGTTTGCATTACGCAGGGTGCAGTTGAGGCCCACGCCACTCCGTGCCTCAGTTTCCCCACAGCCGTCT
>NW_009259598.1:394566-395543 GCF_000687185.1 Egretta garzetta
CCCCCCACTCCCCGGCTTAGGCAATTCGGTTTAGGTTTAGGAAAAAAAAAGCACGCCCGCGCGCAGGCACGCGAGCCCCCGACCCAAACGAGCATCGGGTTTTTATTAGCAGGGAGATCTGGGCGCTTCGTAGTCCAGAAGCAAAGGTCTGGTGCAAGACCCTGCTTTTTCCCGGCTTCTTGCCCACGCGCTCGGTGTTCGAGTCGGGCTGGGTGCTCGCTGGGTGATCACCGGTGCCTGTGCTCATCTGTGGCGTGTGTTTGGGCTCCGGCTCTCTCATGGAGTGGCCAACGTGCCCCAGGTGGCCAATGTGCCCCACTTACAGCCTTGCCCTGGTGGCATCGCAGAGCAGAGGGTCAGGGTCTGGCTCCGATGTTTGGGCATTGGGCGGTGGGCTAGCGCGCCGTGCCAGGCTCCCCAGCGTTCTTGGGCTTCTCGCTGGAGCGCCTTCTTTTACCAAGAATACCGCCTTCGTGTATTTTTAGCAACTTTCCTCCCCGAGGATTCCAGAGCAATTTTTCAATCTGCGGGAGCCGCTGTGCCCATTTCCAGCTCTCGGCTCGGGCAGCAACAGGAGGTGCTGGGAGAAGGCGATGCTCTGCTCCGGGCATGCACGAGGGTTTGCTCCCCGAGCCTGTCTGGGGTGATGGCATGGGGTAAAACAGTGCTAAAGAGAAATATCTCCTCCTGGGAACTGGTTGCCGATGCGGTTGGTGCAGGGCAGCGCGTACCTGCTCGCACAGCCCCTGCGTTAGGTGCAGGACCTCAGCTTGGTGGCTGCCCTGAGCGCCCTCAACGCATCGCGGGAGGGCAGGGGCGACAGCACCCAAGTGACATCGCCGTGTCGTGTTTTTGCCCCCAGTCTCTGGACATCCAGGGACGTCTCCATGTCTCAGCCGGGACGGTAACGCCTGATGGCCCCCCCTGCCCTGTGTCTTGGGGGCTGGGGGCGGGGGGGGCAGCTCTTTGATCCCGCC
>NW_009259598.1:396160-397796 GCF_000687185.1 Egretta garzetta
TGGGTCCCGCGGCGCGGGCAGCGGGTGCAGCTGCTCCCTGGGCAGGGTTGGGTTTCGCGGGGGTGGAGGTGGCCGGGGGCGGGTGTGAAATGCATTGCGGCCTTCCTCCTCCTCCTCCTCCTCGCCTGGCAGGCGGCATCCCCTGGAAGATGTTTTCCCTGGCCATGCTGCATGAAATGGGGTCAGCAGCACCCAAAACTCCTCCATGGAGGCATTTCTCCTCCCGGGAGCGAGTCCGAGGGCTGGCAGGGTACCTGGGACCGTGGGATGCCATCCCACTGCAGGCAGGGGCTGCCTGGCCCTGGGCTCCCCTGGGGCTTCCCTGACCCCAGGCACCTTTGGCTTCCCCTTGGGACAAGCAGTGCTGGGAGTCCCAGGGGACTCGGGGCGCAGTGGCCACCCTGAGTTCATCTACAGGGGATGCTCAGTGGGAGACATCCCGGGATGGGCGTATTTTGGTGCAGGAGCAAAGCGAATTCAACGGTCCCCAGCGGGTGCCATGCTTGGCATTGGCTGTGCCACGGGCCACCGACACTGAG
Organism: Egretta garzetta; assembly: GCF_000687185.1. Taxonomy (NCBI): domain Eukaryota; kingdom Metazoa; phylum Chordata; class Aves; order Pelecaniformes; family Ardeidae; genus Egretta; species Egretta garzetta. The sequence continues at coordinate 396,700 of NW_009259598.1, forward strand.
GGTGTCACAGGATGGCTGTGATGGTGGCCCGTCCCCGGCAGGCGACTCCAACCCTGTTGTTTCCATCCAGCTCGTTTCATAACGCAGAGAGCAATTAATGCTGCAAAAGCTTTCTATTTATGTGCTGCTGGGTGAAACGCCCCGTCCTGGCTGGGCAGGGCAGCCGTAATTGGGCCAGGGAGGGAAGCTGGGTTACGGTGTCCGTCTGTCCCCTGCCCTCAGGTCTTGGGCCTGGAGGCTTGGGCAAAACCGGCTCAGGTCCTCCAGCAGCAGAAACCCAGCTCTGCCGCCCTGCCGGGGCTGGAGGAAGAGGAGGAGATGGTGGGGTCGGTTTGCACGCCCGCGGTTCTGCCGTTAGGAGGGAGCATCTTGGCGAGTGGGGCTCAGGGGGTTTGCTCGACCCCCTCCCTCTTCCCTGCCCAAATTTTGTCTGGGCAAATCACTCTATTCCCCTTCCATTTGCCCGTGGCCCTTCGGGCCGGGAGGCTGGGCATCATGGCGGATGGAGCACCTGCCGCATCCCTGCCGGGTGGGGGCTCAGGGCTTGGCTGGGAGCTGGGGGGACCCTTTGGCTGCAGGGGTCCGGCCGGAGCAGGGGGCACGTGCCCAGGGCGGCCCTGGCAGCGCCATGGACCCCGGTGGGATGCTGCCACGTGGCCTCCTGCGGTTTCCCAGCTCCGATTGCTTCCTGAGCCGCCCGCCAAGCCGGAAGGGACAGGAAGCGATAGAGGGGAGGAAATTAGTCGGGCTGTCTCATGGGGAGCCCGCCTGGCGCACGGGGGGCTCTGCCACCACCCGGGTCCCCAGCCCGCGCTGGGGGTCCCTTCAGGGTGAAGGTGGCCAGTTCTGGGGTGCCCGGGAGCCTTGGCTTTGGGGTTTGCTCATTTGGGGTCTTGCAGAGCCTGCTGCGTGACGGAGCAGCCCCTCTTGGTGTCCCCACAGGAGACCTGGCCCTGGGGACCCCACCACTGGGCCCAGTGGGGGGCTGCATGCTCAGCACCAGGGAGGATGGGGGCTCCTTTCCCCGGTCACAGTGCTGGGGAGGGGGTGATGGTGGCCTCGGCGCGGGCGGCAGCGCTTTGCCTGTGCGAGGCTGA
>NW_009259598.1:399404-401330 GCF_000687185.1 Egretta garzetta
GGAGGGAGCAGGGCGGCCGCCCTTCCCGAGCCGGGGAATCCCTCACCGCAGCCCGAGAGCTGTTTGGAAGAGGAGCACGATGTAAACAAACCTCCTTCCACCGCCCTCCCTGCCCAGCCGGGTCTCACTCGGCTGCTGCCGCCCGCCTCGACGGGCGCTGGTTGTCTCTGGGACGGCTGCGTGCCAACCGGGACAGTGTCCCTTGCAGGATTGGGGCAGGGTGGTCCTGAGGGGTCCTGGGGTGAGCTGCCAGGGATACGGGGTTACTGCGAAAAGCACTTGGCTACGGCAAGAAAAGTGCTGGAGGGTCGTGCTCAGCCGAGCCGAGAGCGTCTGGGCTCTGTGCGTGGTGCTGGGGTTGGCGGCGGACAGGGCAGCACCTTCCCTGGGGTGTTGTGGCCTTGCTGGGGTCCCCTGGGAGCCCCATGGCTTTCGGGTTTGCTTTGCAGGGCTCTGGGGAGCTGGTGGCCATGTCGACGGGTGCGGGCAGCGTTTCTCCCAGCCCTGTTTCCAGCCGTGTTACGGGGTGGGCAGAGGCAGCAGCAGGGACAGCTCGTCCCCCAGCCAGCCCTCCCCTGCCCAAAACGAGGAGCGTGATAATGACTCCTGCCCAAAACGAGGAGCACGTTAATGAAGGCCTCTGCCTGCTGTCAGACCCCAACCACCTTCCTGTGCCGGGGGGGAGAGGGATGGGGAGGAGTTGGGGTGCCCGGGAGCCTTGGCTTTGGGGTTTGCTCATTTGGGGTCTTGCAGAGCCTGCTGCGTGACGGAGCAGCCCCTCTTGGTGTCCCCACAGGAGACCTGGCCCTGGGGACCCCACCACTGGGCCCAGCGGGGGGCTGCATGCTCAGCACCAGGGAGGATGGGGGCTCCTTTCCCCGGTCACAGTGCTGGGGAGGGGGTGATGGTGGCCTCGGCGCGGGCGGCAGCGCTTTGCCTGTGCGAGGCTGAGCACTGCGCTGCGCTGCGCCTGCCTGGGCTTGTCGGTGAACTTTTATCCTTTTGCCGTGGGGTCTGGGTGCAAGGGGGGAGGGAGGAGGGCTGGATCGCCCCGGGTCCCCCGCATGGGAAGGTGGGATGGAGCTGGGATGCAGCTGGAGCCTCCCCACTCTGCAGGGTCTGCTGACCCCCCCCAGTGTCCCCAGCATCCCCAGCACTGTGGGGTATCATCCTGTGGGGTCCTGGTGCTGCCCTGCCATGGGTTGGGGGAGCCCCAGGTAAGGATGAGACCCAGGTCGCTCTGCCCAGACCTTGTCCCCCCGGATGGTGGCAGCTGGGGACACACTGTGCTGCAGGACCCTCGTGCAGCGGATGCCGGTGGCCGTGCCCTGCATCCCTGGCAGTTTGGGGGAATGCGGTGGCAGTAGTCATCCCCCTCCCCCAGTTTGCCCGGGGCGAGTGAGCGGCAGCCCAGGGACTACACGCAGGGAGGGGTGACACCGCTGCTGGCCATGAGACCAGCCGGGAGGGCAGTGGTGGCAAGGAGCACGGCGGGAGGCCTCGGATCGCGGCTGGTTGTGCTGGTCCCAGCAGCACCCTGCTCCTGACCTTGTCACCGGCCCCAGCGGGGTGCCCACCGCACTCTTCTGACCACAGCCCCTGCCTCCAAAATATTTCCTTCCCCCCCATCCACCAGAAAACACCCGTCTGCTGCGCACCCCTCCCTCCTCGCCACCCTCCTCCTTGCTTTTGCGGGCTGTAAAGAAGCTTCTCGTCGCTTTTCCAGGCTCTCCAGCCCCAAGCAGCCCTCGCCTGCCGCCTGCGCAAGCCCCGTCTCCCTCGTGCCCCCTGCACACGGTGCCGGGGCCGAGCCCGTGGGAACGCCGTCCCCGTCTCCTGGCGCAGCCTTGGCCTCGCGGGGAGATAAGGGTGGCCCCGGCAGTATCCTCCCCTGCCCGCCGTGGGCACCCGTCCCGCACCCGCCGG
>NW_009259598.1:402229-402657 GCF_000687185.1 Egretta garzetta
CCCTCCCCCGGTTTGCCCGGCGCCGCGGAGCGGCCGCCCAGGGCCTACACGCAGGGAGGGGTGACACCGCTGCTGGCCATGAGACCAGCCGGGAGGGCAGTGGTGGCAAGGAGCACGGCGAGAGGCATCGGTCGCTGTGCCATGACGCTGGCCAAGGCAGGACTGGGTGGCCAAGGCAGGACTGGGTGCTATAGTGGGGTGCTCGGTCCGGTGGGCGGTGGGGCATCACCCCACTGCTTTGGGCAGACCCGGGTTCTTGGCTGCCCACCCCGGTGCCCATGGGGGTTTGGGGCAGCGTGGGGGCTTCTGGGGCCGTGCCCCATGGCGTGCGAGATGGGGCAATGCTTTTGGGGCTGAGCACACGGGGAAATAGGAACACACCGTCCCCCCCAGCTTGGTGGCATGGGACAGGGAGCTGCTTCGCGGGG
>NW_009259598.1:403108-403773 GCF_000687185.1 Egretta garzetta
CCGGTGCCCCCGGCCCCCGGTGCCGGGGCCGAGCCCGTGGGAACGCCGTCCCCGTCTCCTGGCGCAGCCTTGGCCTCGCGGGCGGGGAGATATGGCCCCGGCAGTATCCTCCCCTGCCCGCCGTGGGCACCCGTCCCGCACCCGCTGGGGACCTCACATGGGCGCAATCCCCCTCCAGCACCCCCTAAAGCCTTGGGCTGGTTTGTGGCACCCTGAAAAGGCAGGGGTGCAGGGGGGGGTGAGCGAACTGGGTGTGTGGGACCCTCCTGGCATGGGTGCCAGTGAAGGAGGGGGCTTCTCCCCCTGGTCCCCAGGGAGCAGCTGGAAGGCAGGAGCTGGTGACATGTTTTCCGGCGGGTCCGGTCCCCTCCCTGCCCGGAGCAGGTCTGGCCGGCGGTCCCTCCGCAGGCCGTCCAGCCCTGCCGGTTTCCTAATTGCTCCTGTTGTTGGTGTTTTGTAAGGGCTGGGTGGAGCGCGGCGCTCGGCCGTGCCTTGCGTCAGCGCGGTGCCGTGCACCCTCCCTCCAGGAAATCCAATGTCTTGGCCTGGCCAAAAGCAGGTTCGGTGGAGGAGGAGGAGGAGCTGCTTCCTCACACCTTGGCCAGGGCCCCAGCATCACCCTCCCTCCTCTCCCAGCCTCCCTGGAAAGGCTGGGCTGGGGTTTC
>NW_009259598.1:405122-405603 GCF_000687185.1 Egretta garzetta
AAGTTTTTTTTTTTAAAAAAGAAAAAAAAAAAAAAAAAAAGGCCTCGCAGCACGCTTGAGCCAGCGGGCTGCTGCAGTTCCTTTAAAAGGAGATGTCTGCGCCGGAGACCTTTGTACACTCCCAGCCCGTCCGGGAAGCGCGGCGCAGGAGACACCTCTCCGCTCCCACCGCAGGCAGCTGCCGCCAAACATGTTATTGCAAAACACTGCGCTGGGAGCTGGGCAAAGGGAGGAGGAGGAGGAGGAGGGTTGAAGGCTCCCCGACATTGCCCACCATCCGGGGAGTGCCCAGGGTCCCGGCCGAGCATCCTCGGGGCAGGGGGCCTCTCCCGGTGCCAGGGGTAGGGCTGCTGGAGGGCTCCGGCCACCTGGTTCCCATTAGCGGGGTCTGGCTTGGAGCCGCCCAGCGTCTCCCTTCAAATTCCCGGCTCTGCCTTTGCCAGGCCTGGTGGAGCAGGGATTTTTGGGGTTGGGGACAGTG
>NW_009259598.1:405865-406850 GCF_000687185.1 Egretta garzetta
GGGACGGGTGCGGGGTCGGGGCTCCCGGGCTGCGGAGCTGCTGCCACCCCGTCCCATGGTGGCACCCATGGGCACCCATGTCCCCAAGCTCCTCGTACAGATAACGCAGCATCCGGGCTGTTTCCTTCCCAAACTATTTGGGTGGACCCCGGGTTGCCATTTGCGGCATGGATTTGGGGGTACTCATGGACATCACAGCTCAGCCCCCACGGAAAGCCTGTTTGTGGCTCTGATGCCCCACACCGGGATGGGTGGGGGGGGACAGGGACAGACCTGGGACCGTGCTGTCACTGCAGCCCCATACCCTCAGCAAAGGGCTCCAGGTCTAACGGGTGTCCCCTGCGTCCTGGCAGGTTGTCGTGTGTCCGTGGGGGCTCGGGGTCGGAGCCCAGAGCAGCCAGCACCATAGCGTCCAACAGCTGGAACGCCAGCGGCAGCCCCGGGGAGGGGCGGGAAGATGGCCAGGACGGCATGGACAAGAGTCTGGACAATGATGCCGAGGGCGTGTGGAGTCCGGACATCGAGCAGAGCTTCCAGGAGGCGCTGGCGATCTACCCCCCCTGCGGCCGGCGGAAAATCATCCCCTCGGATGCGGGCCAGAGGTACGGGGAGGGGGGGGGGGCGGGAAAGGCGGCGGGCCCTGCCCCAAACCCATGCTGGGGAACATCACCCTCGAGCACCCCCCAACCCCGAAAGCAGCTTCCCCGGGTGCACCCCGGAGCTGGACCGGGGAGGTGGCAGTGACCCGCGTGTCCCCTCCCTCTGCGCTGGCTCTCCCTCCCGCTCCCTCCCTCTCTCTCGGCCATGCCGGACCAACTGGTTTGGTGAAGCCGTCGGGCAGGGAGCGGGTGCGGGCAGGGAGCGGGCGCAGGACTGCGGGGCCAGGGCCAGCCCTCCTGCTCCCCGCGCCTCCGTGTCGCTCCCCAAACCTTCCCCAGCTGGCGGCGGGGAGCACCCGGAGGTGAGGGCCACCCACCCACCCTGA
>NW_009259598.1:407828-408570 GCF_000687185.1 Egretta garzetta
GCCGGGCGAGAGCAGGTGGGAGCCGGGGGGGGCCGGGCCGGGCACGCTGCTGGCCCCCGCTCTCGATCACTGCCCGCTGGGTTATTTTTAACCCAGCCCGTCCAACTGGTTCACGTGGTGGTGTCAGGGGAGAGGAATTTGGGGAATGTGGTAATTTGGAGGAGGACGAGGGAATGGCACGGTCCTGGGTGAATCACGGGGGGGACAGGGACGAGGGAATGGCACGGTCCCGGGTGAATCACGGGGGGACAGGGACAGGGCGCATGGGCACTGGGATGGCTGCGAGGGTGCAGCCCCTGGGCAGTGGCCGGGATGTGGGGCAAGGCAGGATGGACGCAGGAGATGCTCGGCGCTGGGTGCTGGGCTGGCACTGTCCCACCTGGGTGGATGAAGGCACCCGCATGTATTTATTTCCCATATTTATTTCCCAAGGGCTGGGATGGGAAGGGAGAGGACAGGACTTGGGAGTGGGTGTGCAAAGGGCCATACCGCGGCGCCCGCTGAAGGCGAGGGCTCAGCACGGGGGTCCCCTCCGCCTGCACCCCTTGGCAGCACCCTGTGGTGGGCATCATCTCACCTGGGCTTAAAGAACAGCCTTGGCAACCTGGGCCTCGTTAGGTGCTAACGAGGCTAAGGAGCGGGCACAGGCTGGGGGGTGGCAGGAGGGCTGGCAGCCATGCTCAGTGCTTTGGGGTGGCACCGGGGTACCGCACCGGCCATGCAAGGGGTGCCCCCATTTCCA
>NW_009259598.1:409137-411367 GCF_000687185.1 Egretta garzetta
TGCTGCCAAACCTGGTGGGGTGGGGGACACAAGAGTGGGTCCCACTGGCCTGGTGGGGGGCGTGGTCACCCCTGTGTCCCCTCAGGCCACCCCGATGTCCCCTCGGGCCAGACGGCTGTCATGGCAGCGCCATCTCCTGGCAGTGCCTCCCTCATTAGGGACCAGCTCATTAAGGACTGGCTTCGTTAAAGACCAGCATCATCAGGCTGGGCTGGGCAGGACAGGGTGGGGGCCAGAGGCATCTTTTGGGGGGCTGATGCCCCTGGCCCCCCTGTTAGCCCCGGGGCTGACCCCTTGGCTCTGCCGGCAGGTCGTAACGAACTGATAGCCCGGTACATCAAGCTGCGGACGGGGAAGACACGGACGAGGAAGCAGGTGAGGCCATCGCTCTGCTTCTTCTTTTGGGAGGGCTCGGGAGGGGCAGGAGGGGGGTGCCAGGTAAGCCCAGGGGGGAGTGGGTGTCCGGCTACATCACCCATCCTCTGTGTCCCCTCCTGAAGCCACTGTTACTGCCAGCAGGACCCTCATCTCCGCGAGGAGCTTCGTCTGCGAGCACAAACACCCTTGGGTTTGCCTGTCCCAGCCTGACGTGGGGACACCCCAAAATTTGGGGTGAGGGGCAGCAGCATCCAGCCCCCCTCTGCCTGGCTGGGGTCACCCCGCAGGTGGCAGGAGCCCTTGAAATCCCCATCCAAGCAGCGTGTGTGTCCGTGTGCATCTCTTTTTGCTGCTCCACCTGGATCCAGAGACCGTCCCCACCTCTGCCCCTTGCTGGGCTTTATGCTGCTTGTGCCAGACGCCGCGGCGAAGGCACCCCCAGAGCCCCCGGGCTGAGGGCAAGCTGTCCCCATCCCAGCTGGGGACAGGCTGTGCGGGCTGCGGCGCTGGTCCTGGCGAGCCCCAAGGTACCGCAGAGCCCTCGTCCCAACCCCGCTGCCCTGCCGGGTGGGATGCTGGGGCAGGCAGCGCGCAGGCAGGGATGCAGGCAGCACGCAGGCAGGGATGCTGGCAGGCAGGGAGCGTGCGCTGGTGCTCCCTTGCCTGCACAGCCTGTGGGCAGGGCCGCATCCATCCCAGCTGCCAGCCCTCGCTGCATCCTCGTGCCAGAGACCAAACCCGGCTGAGGACCGGGCTGCCGCAGCCCCCAGTGGGACGTGTCCCTTTGTCACGCGTCCGGTGGCTCTTCCCTCCCCTCCATGGTGCTGCCTGTCCTGGCAGAGCCAGTGGCCCAGGGTGCTGGGGTGGGTGCATCTCCCACCTCAGGGGCGCGGATGGGTTTGGGGCATGGGGACACTTAGGTTGGGACTGCCCTGTGCCGCGAGTCCCCGCAAGGGAGGAACACTGGTCCCCAGGTGCTGGGGGGGGACATCCCTCCAGGACTGATGACAGAGCCCGGCCACCGTCCTTGTGTTCAGACCAGCAACCGGTGCTGAGCGGTGCCTTATTTTTGGCTTAAAGCCTTAACTGGACCCCCCCTCCATGGGGGGAAAGCTGCGGCGCTGGGCAAAAGCCATGTTCCAGGGGGATTCGGAAAAGGGGAGAGTGCATGTGGCCTCGTCCCCTCTGTGTTGTCATGTCCTGGACAGCCCGGTGTCCCTTCTTGGACGGTCAGGTGCTGGTGGGAGAAGGATCTTGCTGAAAGCAGCCTCGGTGCTTGGTGGGTGCAGGGACCCCCACCCTGCCAGGAGCTCGGGGCAGGCACCCCAGCCACGCTGTGCCTTGCCTGCCGGTACATCAGCCCCTTTTCTTTGGATCCTGCTCTTATAGGGGTCTGGACACAAAACAAACCCCCCTTCTTCTCACCTTTCCCACCTGCAAAATCAGCAGGAGCCCTGGGGGAATGAGCCGGTCCCTGCTGGATCTCCCTTGGGACCGGCCGTCCCACTGCAGCCCCACTGGGGTAACCCAGGGGCACCCCAAACCAGCCGGGCCGTATCCTCAGCCCTGTGTGCAAGCAGCAGCTCATTGCACTCGCAGGGACCTGGAGGGGGTGTGTGTGTGTCTGTCTGTCTGTCTGGGAAGCCCTAAGAGATGATAAACACGGACACCCCAACTGCAGCAGCTTCGCCCCGAGGAGCTTCACCCCAACCGGGGCAGGGGGGCACAAACCAGCATCAATCATCGCAGCACCGGGATGTCCCCCCCCAATTTTCCTCCCTCCAGCTCGCAGCAGGCACAGGACCCTCAGCATCTCCAGGAGCATCACCCCGGCAGCCCTGTGTTCTTCCCC
>NW_009259598.1:411548-413525 GCF_000687185.1 Egretta garzetta
CCACCCTCCCTTCCCCCGGGACAACAGCCCACCTTGAGCGGGGAACGTATCTTCACGCTCTCTGTATTTTCCTTTCCGAATGGCGTGGCGGGCGCTAGGTGTCCAGCCACATACAGGTTCTAGCTCGGAAGAAGGTGCGGGAGTACCAGGTTGGCATCAAGGTACGTTGGCGCCCTTGCCCAGGTGTCCGCGGCGGTGTCTCTGTGAGCATGGGCAGCCCCTCTTCTTCCTCCTCCTTTCCTCTGGTTGACGGCTCTGCTGTTCCCCCTCTCCTTCTGCTCTCTCTCTGCAGGTCTCTAGCCACTTGCAGGTTCTTGCCCGACGGAAATCTCGTGAGATTCAGTCCAAGCTGAAGGTACGCGTCCGTCCCCCCCCCCGCCTTGCCTGGCCCCCCCGCCTGCTGATGACTAACGCACTCGGCTCTGCGGTGTGCTGCTTGCTTTCTTTTATACCTTTTCTTTTTTGGTGTTGGTTTTTTTCTTCCCCCCCTCCCTCGGCTCCTGGGACCAGATGGTTTTTAGTGGCGTCTTTGTGGGATGCCTGGAGAGAAGAGCAAGGGGGGGGTCCAGCTTAAAGGCTGGGTGAGGACACCAGAGACCTTCCCTCTCCCCCAGGAGGGTGAATTTGGGTGCCAAATCCCCTCCTTTCACCCAGGCAAGGACTCAGCCGTGGGGAAATGGGGGCTTAAACCCTCTTCTAGTGATGCACGAGGGCTGCCCCCTCTTTTGGGCCATCAAGGGTTCTCCCAGGAGGGGAAGGACCCCCCAGAGCAGCCAGAGAGGCAAAGTGAGGTTCAAGCAAGGGGTGCAAAGGGTTCCCCCCGCACAGCTGAGAGCTGGCCCCGCTCATCGGGGGTGCCGGTGGGATGTGGGCAGAAGCAGGGGGGTCCCAGTGATCCCTGCAGGCTGCCAGCCTGGTGGCTTGTGATGCACCAGGGTCTGAATACGGCCCAGGTGGCACCTTGGGGACATGGGTGGCAGTGGGTCTGGATGGGGCCATGCTGCCAGGGAGGGGGCACGGCGGGCCCGGGGAGGCGGGGCACAGCCGTGCTGGGGCAGCCCGTGGTTCCAGGGGCCGAGGGAGCCGAGTGAGGAAAAACTGGATCATCCTCTCTTCTCTGGTTGGCTTTTCTTTCCTTCCTTCCTCCTAACTGGAGCCCAACTAACCCTTCCTTAACCGACCCCACCGAGCTTCGCGGCGGTGGTGGGGAGGGGGATGATGGGGGGCAGGGACTGGGGGCATCACCAAAGGACTGAGCCCTGCTCGGGTTGGATCCATGTGCTGAAAGGTGGGGGACAAAGCGTCCCCACTGCACGACCGCCCGTTGGGGACAGCCAGCTCCCGGCTGGGCTGCATCCCCCGGGATGCTCCTGGGTTCATCCCTGCACCGTCCCACCGGGGAGCATCTCCTTGGGCAGGATCCAGGGGGGAGCTGCTGCCTTGCCAAGGGTGTGGGAGCCCAGAAAAACCTTTCAGCCCCCTGCTGGGACCTCAGGGTCCCAAAAGCATCGCCAGCTCCCTGTGTCCCTGTCCCCCTGTCCCGGGTACTGTGTCCAAGTCACCAGCACTGGGGCTGGCAGCAGGGACCACCATCAGAGCTGGCGCTGGCATTTTGGTCCCTGAAGCTTTAAGGACCTCCAGCTCATGCTGCCCAGGAGCCCACCAAGATGTGCCCTCCAAAACCCTTTGCAGGGACCCCGGTGCCCCATGAGCGGGGTGCCAGGAGGGCTCCCAAACCCCGGCATGTTTGGCTTGCTGGGAGAAGCCCGGAAAGGGCACCCAAAACTATTTTGGGAGGCTCCTCTGGGCTTGTACATCTTAAACCCAACTCCCAGCCCCAAGAGGGGCAGCCAGGGAATGGGGGGGCAGCAACAGCAGAAGCCTTTACACATTTAAAAAAATAAAAAATAAAATAAAAGGTTTTCCTTGCCAGACAGTGCAGGGCAAGGGGGGGGTCAGAGGCAGGGGGGACCCCAG
>NW_009259598.1:413611-418220 GCF_000687185.1 Egretta garzetta
GAGATCATCCCTCAGCCATACACCACGGATGCAAAACGTCCTTTCCCAGCCCTACTTGGAGGCAAAGCCCAGCACAGGCAGCCCTCTGCCCTCACCCAACGCTGGTCCTATTGAATGGAAACTCCCTTCCATGAGCAATATATATATATATTTATATTTTTAAGCTGCAGTTCTGTGCGTGTTAGTGCTGCCCGGCATGTGGCTGCATGCTCGCACTCCTGCCCTGCCCCAGGTGAAAAGAAATGAAGCGATTGATCCCTGGGGAAGGTTTCAGAGGGAAAACAAGAGGGTGTGTGGTGGGACCAGCACGCACGCGTCCTGGTGGTGCGGCTGGGGGAGCAGTCCTGCCCCGGGCAAGACCTCGGAGCCTGCCTGGTGGTGCTGCGGCCTCCGGAGCAAAAGGGAAAAGAAAAATATAATTGATCTCCTATATAAATGTACACACGGCATGGGGGGGTTGTGCCCAGGGTCTTCCTTGTGGTGCCTGCAGGGAAGCTGGTGCCAGCATCCCGGGGAGGGGGCGCAGGAGCCCTTTCCCAGGCAGGGTGGGAGCCGGGCGGCTCTTCCCCACCGTGCCCTGGTTGTAAGCACTGGGGGCTGCTGAGGAGGTTGTAAAGGATATTAAAAGCTGTAAAGGGTATTAAAGGCTGTAAAGCTATTAAAGAGCCAATCAAGGCACAGGCAACCCCCTAAAATAGTGGGGGGCTTTGGCATCCTGTTCCTGATGGGATTCAGCCCAGGCATTGGTGCCTGCCGTGTGCATCCCCCTGGGTCGAGGGGTTCACTCCCCAAATCAGGCTGCGGTGATGAGCCAGGGTGGGGGATACACAGCTTGGCGTGGGGTGGGGGGTGCACACAGTGCCTGCGAGCTCCCACGATGCTCTAACCTTTTTTTTTTCCTTTCTTTTGCGGACAGGCCATGAACCTGGTAAGTTGAGCTTGATTTTGTGATGCCTTTTGTTCCCTGTTGCCTTTTGCCCCCTCCTGCAGAGGGTCTAAACCCTTCGCATCCCTGGGGGAGCCAGGACACCTTCCAGACCCCGCAGCTCCTGGCCAGGGGACATGTGCAAGCTTAAAGCATTAATTAACATAGGGGCATTTGGGGACAGGGGGCATCCAACTGCCCTGGTCCCTTGGGTGGGCTGTGTGACCAGCTCTGTGCTTTGCAAACCCTGCTGGGCACACTCAGACTGGGGGGGTGTCTCTCTCTGCCTGTGTAACCTCCATCTCTCTCATGCCCCCCCCCCAGGACCAGGTCTCGAAGGATAAGGCTCTGCAGAGCATGGCTTCCATGTCCTCAGCGCAGATCGTGTCAGCCAGCGTCCTGCAGAACAAGCTCAGCCCCCCCCCTCCTCTTCCTCAGGCCGTCTTCTCTGCTGCCCCCAGGGTAAGGACAGCCCCGTGCCCCTCCATATGGGGACACCTTGGGATGGGGGGGGACACAGAACCCCAAGCACGAGCTGCACAGGGGACGGGGGGGATGTTCGCTGGCCCCTTGGTCGTGGTGGGAATGCAAGGGGGGCTTTGGGGGCTCCCTGCGGTTTGCAGCAGGGGGGGAGAGGAATTTGGCAGGGGGGAATCAGAAGCTGCTGACCCTTCCTTGTGCTGTTTCCCCAGTTTTGGAGTGGGCCTATCCCAGGACAGCCTGGACCCTCTCAGGAGTAAGTACAAGACCCCTCTGCTGTGCAGGGCAAGACCCCCTCTTGGCAAGGGGCTGGGGTGGTCCGGGCTTCGTTAACCTAACAATGCTCTTTGTTTTCCAGTATTAAACCGTTTGCACAACCAGCTTACCCCATCCAGCCACCCATGCCTCCATCACTAGCCAGTAAGTGCTGTCCTTGCCCCCTCGCAGGGGACCCTGCACCCCTGCTAGGTCCCGTTTGTCACCTGTGCCACCCTCCCACCTGCAGTGCTCCCCCCTGCAGTCCCCTCCCCAGCCCTGCCAGGGGAAAAACCCGCCTTTAAACCCAGCCAAAAGCCCCATGGTGAGCAGGACCTCACTGTTCCCGGCTGTGTGTGTGTCCCTGTCCCTTCCCACCCAGGAGTGGGACCGGCACATCCCATGTTTTGGCCACCCTGTGGGAATACTCCCATGCTGGGAGCTATGGGAGGGGTGGGGGATGCAGTAAGGATAGCAGCCCCATGGCGGTGCAGGGGGGGGCTTGCCCGGCTCACGGCTGCCACCCCCCGCCCCAGGTTATGAGCCCTTGGCTCCGCTCCCGCCAGCCGCCTCGGCCGTGCCCGTCTGGCAGGACCGCACCATCGCCTCCACCAAGCTCCGGCTCCTCGAGTACTCCGCCTTCATGGAGGTGCCGCGGGATGCCGAAACGGTAACGGTCCCCTCCATGTCCCCACCACCTGGGTGGGATGGTGCCCATCCCTGTGCTCAGTGGCATCTTGTTTTCATCTGACCTCTTTTGTTTTAATTTCCCTGCCCCGGTCCTTACAGTACAGCAAACACCTCTTCGTGCACATCGGCCAGACGAACCCCTCGTACAGCGATCCGCTGCTGGAGGCCGTGGACATCCGCCAGATCTATGACAAGTTCCCTGAGAAGAAAGGTGGCCTCAAGGAGCTCTATGAGCGTGGGCCCCAGAACTCCTTCTTCCTCGTCAAATTTTGGGTACGATGTTGGGAGGGGGAGGATGGGGAGGGTTGTCCTCCAGCCATGGGCTCGTTGCACGTTGGGCACCCCATTGGCAGAGTGGGAGCATCCTGAGCAGCTCCATAAGCCAGTGTCCCCTGTCCCCATCGAGACCTGGTTGTGATGGCACCTAATGGGACCCTCTCCTCGCTCTCCTCTCTCCAGGCGGATCTGAACAGCACGATCCAGGATGGGCCAGGGACTTTCTATGGTGTCAGCAGCCAGTACAGCAGTGCAGAGAACATGACCATCACGGTCTCCACCAAGGTGTGCTCCTTTGGGAAGCAGGTCGTGGAGAAGGTGGAGGTGAGTCCTGCGCCCCGTTGCATCGGGAAGGGGTGGGAATCGGGTCCATCGCAGGTCCCAGGATGGAGAAAGCCCCAGAGCTGGGTGTAGGACATGTGGGTGCATGCCTGTCCATGGGTGGAGTGGAGAGGACATCACCACATCCCAGTTGGCCACCACTCGCCCGTGCCCATGTCCCCTGTGGTGTTTCGGCTCCGTGGGGCGGCTGCTCACTCTGCTGTCCCCCGCAGACGGAATACGCGCGGCTGGAGAACGGCCGGGTCGTCTACCGCATCCACCGGTCTCCCATGTGCGAGTACATGATCAACTTCATCCACAAACTCAAGCACCTCCCGGAGAAGTACATGATGAACAGTGTCCTGGAGAATTTCACCATCCTGCAGGTACCTCCCCTCCTTTTCCAGGGAGCATTTCCCACCCAGAGCACGGAGCCTGCATTTACACTGACCCTACCCTGCTTGCTGCGTGCTGCCCAGCTCCGGGGCATCTGGCCTTGGCATTGCAAATACACGGGCTGGGCCTGTGCCCATGCAACCCCCCCCAAAAATTGGGTAGCAAATTTTTGGTGGTGCAAATAAAGTGGCTGTGCCTGAGCCCAAGCAACCCCCAAATAACAGGTAGCAAATTTTTGGTGGTGCCATTAAGGTGCCTGCGCCTGAGCCTGTGCAACCCCCTGAATTACAGGGAGGAAATCTTGATGGTGCAAATAAAGTGGCTGTGCCTGAACCCGTGCAACCCCTCAGAAATTGGGTAGCAGATTTTTGGTGGTGCAATTAAAGTACCTGCGCCTGAGCCCGTGCAACCCCCTGAATTACAGGGAGAAAATCTCGATGGTGCAGTTAAATTGGCTGTGCTTGAGCCCAAGCAACCCCCCAAAAATTGGGTAGCAGATTTTTGGTGGTGCAAATAAAGTGGCTGTGCCTGAGCCCATGCAACCCCCTCAGAAATTGGGTAGCAAATTTTTGGTAGTACAAATAAAGTGGCTGTGCCTAAGCCTGTGCAGCCCCCGAATTACAGGGAGCAAATCTCGATGGTGCAGTCAAATTGGCTGTGCCTGAGCCCATGCAGTCCCCCGAAAACTGAGTAGCAAATTTTTCATGGTGCAGTTAAAAGCTCTGCACTTGAAATGTCTGTGCCTGAGCCCATGCAAGCCCTCAAATAACGGCATCTCCCCGTGGGCACAGCCCCCTCCTAACGCCCTCTCTGCTCTGCCGCAGGTTGTTACGAACAGGGATACCCAGGAAACCTTGCTCTGCATAGCCTTCGTTTTCGAGGTCTCCACCAGCGAGCACGGCGCCCAGCACCATGTGTACAAGTTGGTCAAGGACTAGGGGCCCTCGGGGACGGGCAGGGGCACGAGGGGTGTGCAGGGGAGGGGGGGGGGCTGTGCAGAAAAGCCGCCCGTGCTCGTTGCCTCGTGAGAAGTCATTTGAAGAGAGGAGGAGGAGGAGGAGGAGGAAGAAAAACAATAGCCAAAAAAGACTGACTTGCAATCGCAGATGTTTTCTACTTAGGAACAGTTTCTTTTTTTTTTTTAAAATAAATAAAAAAAAAAAAAGAAGAATGGGAAAGGAAGTGTAGGAAGAAAAGGAAACCCGCATCCGGTGCTGGATGGGGAGAGGCCGGCCCGCGGGGTCGCCGGTGGAGGCCGGGGGGCCG
>NW_009259598.1:418561-419024 GCF_000687185.1 Egretta garzetta
TTAAATTAAAGTGCTTTTTAATACTTTTTAAAAAGACACCATGCTTGTAATCGGGATTATGCCCCTCTGCAGCATCTGGGACCTGCTCCCCTGCCACCCCCACCATGCTGGTGACCAAGTGATGCAGCTGGAGTTGCAGGCTTGGAGCTGTGCAGCAAAACTGCCGGGCACGGGGAGCCAGCTTGTGTAGGGAGGGCTTGGGGGTGTCTCCATCTCTCTGGGGTCGCTGCAGACCCCAGGCTGGTTTTTACACAGCAGCGGGATCCCCTGAGCTCTGCGTGTGCTTTCGGGGATTGCACTTGGGGGTGGCTCAGGCTAAACGTTACCCCCCCATAGTCGCCTGCCGAGGAGTAAAGAGGAGAGCACAGTGAGGGCAGATTTGCCTGATTTACTTTGCATATGTACATTTTCCATCTTTCCCCGCCCCCCCCCCCCCCTTTTTTTCTTTTTTTTTTGTTGCTCT
>NW_009259598.1:419074-421631 GCF_000687185.1 Egretta garzetta
GCTCGCCTGCATCCCGCAGGAAGCAGCCAGGGAAGCAGCTCGTGCAGGGAGAAGCACATTGTGCAATGCCAGGCCAGGCTGTGAGCGGGCAGCGTTCAGGACAGAGGGGACAGAGGACAGGAGTGATGCCAGGAGAGGGGACTGGGTCTGCTTGGAGGTATTTTTGTGGCTGTAGCCCAAAATCAGCCAAGGCAGCGTGCTCAGTCCCAAGGCAGCGGCTGCAAAGGGCAGAGCCCGGGGAGAGCATCCCTGGGGCAGAGGAGGGATGCGGAGGGACAGAGGTGGGGTTTTGCGGCGGGGGGACGGGGAGCCTGGGCTGGCCGGGTGTCTCGTGCCGGCGGGGGGCAGGTGCAGAGCCAGGCGCTGCAGGAGGGCAGGAGTGGTTTGGGGGGTGCTGGAGCCTGGGATGGGGGGACAAAGGGGGTTTAGGCTCGATGCTGCCGGGCGCGGAGGAGCAGGAGCAGCCCCAGAGCTCAGGAAAGGGCCTTGGCTGCCATCGCCATGCCACGCATCCCACGTCCTCGTGGGATGGAGCAGAGCCAGCCCGGTCCTGTGCCCCGGCAAGGACACGGTGATGGGGGTGGATGGATGGATGGAGGTGGCTGCAGCGAGCAGGGGGGGAAAGAGAGAGAGAAAAAAAAAATCCAGGGAAAAGAACCGGCATCGCATCCCAGGGCTGTGCCGGGGCCGCCCGGCCAAGTTCTCATATGTAGCATGTTTGTTGTTCGTGGTTCTTTTTCTTTCTTTTGTTTCACTCACTGATTTAAAACTCTGGGAATGAAAACTCAAAACTTCCCCGCCATAAAACACAGGTGTGCCACGCTCCCGGCCCCGCCGGGGGACGAAGCTCTTCGTTAACTGGACCGGTTTGTGCCTCCATCCCTGCATCCTTCCCTCCCGCCTGCACCGGACCCGGGGCGCCCACCCGCACCCCACGCACACGGTGGCCCCTACGGCTCTGGCCGGGGTTTAGCCACGATCCCAGAGACACTTTCTCAACCCCCCCCCTCCCCCCAGCCCCTCCGTTCTCCTCCAGTGTATTTATGAATTTCACATGAAGTACTGTTTTATTTTTTTAAAGACTTTGTAAAGCTTACCAGGGTTACAATCACCATTTTTAGAGCTGTGTCAGTCCACAATGTTAAAAATCCATTTTTTTATGTATTATATTTTTTGTGTATTTTTTTTTTAATCCAGCTGTGATGGGTTGTATCATATATTTGTTGTGTTTACTGTATCTGTCCAACTTCAAAGAGAGGAGACTGTGGAGCTCTGAGAAAACTACGGTCTGCTGAAAAAAAAAAAAAACATTAAAATTATTTGTTCATGGGTTGGCTCAAGTGGTTCTGAAGTTCCTGTTCCCTTTATTTCTTGGGGTTTGCTGTGACAGCTGGGGCTATAAGCCCTTGGCTGGGTAACGCTTCTCCCAGGCCCCCAGCTCCAGGCTGTCGGATTCCACATCCAGCCGTATTTTGCTGTGGTTTGCATCACCGGTGATGGGTTTGCCTGGGAAAGGTGGCTGCTGGGTCAGCCTACCCCATGGCAAACGCTTCCCTGCAGCACTGCTGCCTCCAGGGCCACATATTTTGGGGGGGGGGTGTCGCATCCTTGCCCAAGCTGGCATCAGGTGGTGGAGGGCTGGGTCTGGCCTACCCGTGAGACCCAGCAAAGCTTTGCTCGCAGTGCCCTGGCTGTTCAGTACAACCCCCCCATCCCCGGGCGAGGGGCCCCAGATGAAATGTTTTAACACCAACCGCATTTCCAGCGCTTTCCCCCTTTCTGTGAGTCAAACCATTGTATTTGTTAGCCCATTCCCATCGCCCCAAGGCCAAACCCCCATGAACCCTGATGCCACCAGGGCCGATGGCTTTGCACATCCCAAATGCCTCCGACTCGGTTGCTTTAGCACTGATACACAAATCCTCCCACCGCTGCTAAACACGCTCTGGCCCGGCTGTCCTGCTGCTGTCCCTCTGGACCCGGGATAGTGTCCCCAAAGGAGGTGGGGGGGACCCACAGCCCCACTCCTCCTGCTGCCACCCCCCCTCCCCTGCTCTGTGCCACGGGCTGGGGGTCCTGCATGGCATTAAGCAACCCAAGAGACTTATTTCTAACCAGGCTCCCTGTGGGGCTAATCCAGCCTGGCTCTCAGGCTGGGGAAAGCCAAAACAACCCATGCAAGGATCCAAAAAAGAGTCCCGGACAGCACAGCCGGGCTCGCTGCCGTCCCGTGGGTACCAGCCCTCGCTGAGGACACCGCAGCTCTGGGAAGTGGCTGCGGGACGTGTGTGCAGCGCTGGGCTGGGAAGGGGGAGACCTTGGAGGAGGGGAGCGGGCCCCAATATTGGGCAGCTGCCACCTCTCCTGGCCTGGGCCCCAGGACAGGACCTGCTGCCCTCCAGGACGGGTGAAGCAGCGGGAGCAAGGGGGGGCATGCCCAAGGGACCTCGGGGATGCGCCTGAGGTGACTTGGGTCTCGGGGGGTAACGGGAGAGGATGTCCCGGGAGGAGGGGGGTGTCAGGGAGGACCCCACCGGCCTCCGAGGGGCCGGAGCGA
>NW_009259598.1:421972-422906 GCF_000687185.1 Egretta garzetta
GGGGCCCCCGGCCAGCCAGCGCTGGGGCTGCTCCGGGGGCTGCTCCGGGGGCTGCTCCGGGGGCTGCTCCGGGGGCTGCTGGGTCCTCCCGGGTTTGGGGTCTTCAAAAGTATCCGTGGGTTTCCCAAGAGGGGAGGTGGGTGGTGGGGTGTCCCATGCCCGTGCCTCGCAGCCGGGGTTAAAGTCCCTCCAGGAACCCGGCTTGCTGCCAGGCAAAGGGTTTGAGCCCTGTACCCCCAGCCCTGGCCACCGGTGTCCCCATCTGCAGGATGGAGCAGTCACCCGTGTTGTTTGGGGACATGGGTCCCTGTTTGGGGACAAGTTGGGGTTCGGGATGGGCCTCGTGGGCGGGAGAGGAGGGAATGGCATAGGCCACGCTGGAGCACCCCGAGCGCTCCTCCCTCCCAGCCTCTGCCTCCGCTCGGCCTCTCCGCCACGGCAGCCTGGCTCCCCGGCTCTGCCCCACACCCCGTGCCAGCTCCCTGGGGCTGTCACCCCAACCCGCTCCCCACAGGATCCCCCTCCGCCCGGCATTGCCCTCTGGCCCCCACGATGGAGGGAGATCCCCCCCTGCGGCTCCGCGTCTTCGACCTCAACTGCTGGTGAGTCCAGAGTTCACCAGGGCTGCGCTGGGCTGCGCGGGTGGGGACGGGGACACCCGCACTGGGAGAGGGGTCCCACCTTGGCAACACCATTGTGTCCCCTTCTTTTGGGGGTCGCACCACTCTTCCAGCCCCCAAAGTGTCATGAGGCACTGGGCTGAGCAGTGCGGGGGACGGGGGGTCCCCTCCATGCTCACTCCCCCAGAAAAGGGCCCCCCGTTTGCACACCAAGCGGCTGTCTCAATTTTGCTGTTTGTCCCCAAACAGCCTCCCTGCGCCTCCCGCTTGTCCCCCACGTCCCCACATGGCCCTTTCCCCCTCCCCTCCCGCCT
>NW_009259598.1:427194-427588 GCF_000687185.1 Egretta garzetta
GGGGCCCCCGGCCAGCCAGCGCTGGGGCTGCTCCGGGGGCTGCTCCGGGGGCTGCTCCGGGGGCTGCTCCGGGGGCTGCTGGGTCCTCCCGGGTTTGGGGTCTTCAAAAGTATCCGTGGGTTTCCCAAGAGGGGAGGTGGGTGGTGGGGTGTCCCATGCCCGTGCCTCGCAGCCGGGGTTAAAGTCCCTCCAGGAACCCGGCTTGCTGCCAGGCAAAGGGTTTGAGCCCTGTACCCCAGCCCTGGCCCACCGGTGTCCCCATCTGCAGGATGGAGCGGTCACCCGTGTTGTTTGGGGACATGGGTCCCTGTTTGGGGACAAGTTGGGGTTCGGGATGGGCCTCGTGGGCGGGAGAGGAGGGAATGGCATAGGCCACGCTGGAGCACCCCGGGCG
>NW_009259598.1:427646-428143 GCF_000687185.1 Egretta garzetta
CTGGCTCCCCGGCTCTGCCCCACACCCCGTGCCAGCTCCCTGGGGCTGTCACCCCAACCCGCTCCCCACAGGATCCCCCTCCGCCCGGCATTGCCCTCTGGCCCCCACGATGGAGGGAGATCCCCCCCTGCGGCTCCGCGTCTTCGACCTCAACTGCTGGTGAGTCCAGAGTTCACCAGGGCTGCGCTGGGCTGCGCGGGTGGGGACGGGGACACCCGCACTGGGAGAGGGGTCCCACCTTGGCAACACCATTGTGTCCCCTTCTTTTGGGGGTCGCACCACTCTTCCAGCCCCCAAAGTGTCATGAGGCACTGGGCTGAGCAGTGCGGGGGACGGGGGGTCCCCTCCATGCTCACTCCCCCAGAAAAGGGCCCCCCGTTTGCACACCAAGCGGCTGTCTCAATTTTGCTGTTTGTCCCCAAACAGCCTCCCTGCGCCTCCCGCTTGTCCCCCACGTCCCCACATGGCCCTTTCCCCCTCCCCTCCCCCCCCCCCCC
>NW_009259598.1:428282-428789 GCF_000687185.1 Egretta garzetta
GACACGCTGCGCCAGGAGGGCTTCGACCTGGTGCTTCTCCAGGAGGTGAGGGCAGCCCATGAGCCGAGTGCGCCCGTTCTCAGCCCGTGAGATGAGCGTGCCCGTTCTCAGCCCGTCCCACCATTTTCCAGGTGTGGAGTGAGCAGGATTACAGCGACCTGAAGGTGAAGCTGGGAGGCTGCTACCCCTTCTCCCATTACTTCCGCAGGTGAGAAGGGCTGGGCCAGGCCCCCCCCACCCCAGGGCTATCCTTGGGGTGGTGGCAGGGCTGTGCCGTGTCCTCCGGTGTTTGCCACATGGGGAGACCGGTGTGGGTGCTGTAGGTCACCTCTGTCACTGTGGGAGACCCCGTGCCTGGAGAGTGGGATGCTCATGGGGGCACACTGGGACCCAGGCACCCAGGGAGCCCCCTTGGCTCTGGGCTGGGGGGAGGCAGAGCTGGGGGGGACACCACGCTTCCTCACTGTGCTTTTCCCCTCCTGCAGCGGGGTGATCGGCAGCGGCCTC
>NW_009259598.1:429285-429599 GCF_000687185.1 Egretta garzetta
CCCATCCGGAGGCAGGGACAGGCTGCGGGTGCCAACCTTGGCACAGTCGGTAAGGTGGGGGGGTGCTGCTGGGGCCCCCCATGTGCCCGGGGTGGGACTGGTGGATGGACTGATGGAGTTGGATGTTCCCCCTTGCTTAGGGGGGAGCAGGGGAAGGTGCTTAGGGAGCACCTTGGGGTGCTGCTTGTGGAGGGGAGCACGGACAGGGCAGGCGGTGGGGATGCGGAGAAAAAGGGGTGTGGGGGGAGAGGGGGGCCACCCCCCTGGGCCACCCCTGTCCCCCGCAGAGCCAACGCTGGTGGACGTGGTGACGG
>NW_009259598.1:449172-449662 GCF_000687185.1 Egretta garzetta
TGTGGTCTTCCGGCTGCTGCGCGGCTGGACGGGGCTGCGGGATGCCTGCACTGAGGCCACGCGCTTTGAGGTGGGCGGCAGGGTCTGAGCGGGGTCCTGGGGCACACCAAGAGCCCCCCACCCACCCAGGTCCTTGCTCTCAGGGCTGCGAGGATGGCTGCACCCTTGTCCCCAACAACTGCTTCACCGTCAAGACAGAGCTGCTGCCCTTCCCGCTGGGCATCCGCATCGACTACATCCTCTACAAGGTAACGGGGGGCCCTCTGCTGCGGGTGGGAGGGAGGGGAGGCACCGGCATCACCCACCCCGTCCCCTCGCCCAGGCCATCTCCAGCTTCACGGTGAAGTGTGAAGAGCTGAAGACCACCACAGGGACAGCCCCGGGCATGGACATCCCCTTCTCGGACCACGAAGCCGTGATGGCAACGCTGCACATCCGGAGGCAGGGACAGGCTGCGGGTGCCAACCTTGGCACAGTCGGTAAGGTGGGG
>NW_009259598.1:450860-452046 GCF_000687185.1 Egretta garzetta
TGGCTGGGGCTGCCGTAAGCACCGTTTGGCCGGGGAGGCCACCCCGCAACAACCGGGGATTCCGGAGAGGTCTGTGCAAAGGCCAGTTTGGCATTGCCCAGCAGGAGACACCCCAGTGGGACAAGGACATGGCTGCTGGCGTCCCTTGTCCTCAGTCTCACACGGTGCTTGGGCATGATCCTCTCAGGGAGTCGCTGGACAAAAAGCCCCTTCCCCAGCCCTGGGACCTCACAGGGAGGTTTCTGACCCTGCTTTCCTGCAGTGGCCGGGGATGGTGTGGACGTGGTACCCAAAACAGCAATGCAGAGTAGTGGGATGAGCCCACATGTCCATCGCTGACCTCACTCGTAGAGCCAGATGTCCCGGGCTGGGATGGATGTCCCAGGTTAGGATGGATGTCCAGGCCAGGATGGATGTCCTGGCCAGGATGGATGTCCTCAGCTGGGATGGATGTCCTTAGCTGGGATGGACATCCCAGGCCAGGATGGATCTCCCAGGCCAGGATGGATGTCCTGGGTTAGCGTCCCAGGCCAGGATGGATGTCCTGGGTTAGGATGGATGTCCCAGGCCAGGATGGATGTCCTGGGTTAGGGTGGACATCCCCAGCAGGGAAGGATATCCTGAGGTGGCTTCCAGGGGCTACCCTGACATTGCCTCTCCACATTTGGCATCATCTCGAGCATGACTCGCCTGTGGTGGCTGCAGTCACATCCTCACTGCCCAGAGCGAAGCCCTTCGGTGCTGGGGGCACGGGGCCGGCCGGGTAGGGATGAGCCCCTTCTCCTGCCCGGAGCCCGTCCTGAGGCAGCCAGCACTGCAGCTCCAGCATGAGGGGCTCTGATGGACAAAATGCTTTCAATGCCCTGGCCAAGCCTCCAGGCAGTGTCCTTTTGAAGCGTTGATGGCTGTGGGACCTCCTGAGCTGGGCGAGACCCCACATCCCTGTGGGGCTTCTTGCTCCTGTAGCAAACCCCAGGGCAGAGCCGCTGCAGCCCCCATGTTTCGTAGCCCCCTGCGAATCTTGTTTTCAAGCAAGCACAAGGCAAAGGCAATCCAGCCAAGCGCGGGGACGCCCTCTCTGCTTCCCAAAGCTGGGGTGCTCCTCCGTGTCTCCTCACACAGGCCTCCACCAGCAGGTCCGGCCCCTCCACGGCAGGCTTTGGCAAGCGGGGCACTGGATTTGCTG
>NW_009259598.1:456826-457756 GCF_000687185.1 Egretta garzetta
ACCATGTGACGTTGCCACTCCCCATTTGGCATCATCTCAAGCATGACTCTCCTGTGGTGGCTGCAGTCACATCCTCACTGCCCAGAGCGAAGCCCTTCGGTGCTGGGGGCACGGGGCCGGCCGGGTAGGGATGAGCCCCTTCTCCTGCCCGGAGCCCGTCCTGAGGCAGCCAGCACTGCAGCTCCAGCATGAGGGGCTCTGATGGACAAAATGCTTTCAATGCCCTGGCCAAGCCTCCAGGCAGTGTCCTTTCGAAGCGTTGATGGCTGTGGGACCTCCTGAGCTGGGCGAGACCCCACATCCCTGTGGGGCTTCTTGCTCCTGTAGCAAACCCCAGGGCAGAGCCGCTGCAGCCCCCATGTTTCGTAGCCCCCTGCGAATCTTGTTTTCAAGCAAGCACAAGGCAAAGGCAATCCAGCCAAGCGCGGGGACGCCCTCTCTGCTTCCCAAAGCTGGGGTGCTCCTCCGTGTCTCCTCACACAGGCGTCCACCAGCAGGGCCGGCCCCTCCACGGCAGCAGGCGGGGACCTGGTTTTGCTGCAGCAGCTGCCTGCGGGCAGCTCGGGCATCGCCACCACCTTCAGCAGCTCAGGGTGATGCTCAGCTTGCAGGGGGGTGACCCCACTCATCCCCCCAGGGAGGAACCGGCGGGTGCTGGGGCCGCACGGATCAGGCCTGGAGCTCGCTGAGCCGCTTCTCCTCCTGGATGTGGATGAGGACGTTGCGCTTGTTCACTACGTCCAGCAGCTGCACCAGGATCTCCTGCTCGGCCGCACGATCCTCAGGCGTCTTCAGGGATTCTGTGGGAGCAGGGGGCTGGAGCAGGGCTGGGGGGGCCACAGCCCCGGCCCTGCCCCCCCCACGCTGTGCACAGGGACCCCCTGCCCCAGCACATGCCGGCACTCACCCTCCCGGTCCATGTCGCCCCGG
>NW_009259598.1:457785-458433 GCF_000687185.1 Egretta garzetta
CTCCAGCTTCAGCTCCTGCACCCTGTGGGGAGGGAAGGGGGGGTGCTGGGTTTGGGGGGGCTGGGGTGAGCCAAGCACCCGCACCGCCCAGGGAGCATCCCCCCCAAGCCTTACGTGATCATGAGGTCGGACTCCTCGGACATCAGGCTGTTCTTCTTCTGGACCAGGTACAGCAGCTGGTTCATCCACTGTGTCTTCTGGTCGGTTGGGCTGCCTGCGGGGCGGCGGAGGGGGCATGAGCGGGGCAGGGGCCCCCCTGGCTGTGGGGATCGCAGTGCCCTGTGCGCCCTGGCCTTACCATCCTCATCCCGCAGTAACTTCTCCAGCTTGATGCCCTTCTGCTCCAGCTCCCGGAAAGTCACCTCGATCTCCTCCAGCCGCCTCTGGATGGCCTGCAAGGGAAGGGCAGTGCGTGCCCATGGGCCAGCACCTCCTGGCACGTGGCCACTGGCAGTGGGATGGAGGGGACGGGGGACAGCCACTGGGCTGGGGACCTGGCACTCCCCCATGGGTCTACCTGGGCTTTGCAGAACCGTTTCATCTGGGCTTCCCTGGCCCGGCGGGTCAGCGTGCGCTTCCAGGTGGGGTATTTCTCTTCTTCCCCTGGCTCCGGGCACTGCAAAGGGACAGAGGGACAGGCGGGGGGGG
>NW_009259598.1:458649-459493 GCF_000687185.1 Egretta garzetta
AGCAGAGTTGGACCCAATGCCTTGGTGAGAGGAGACACCAGCAAGAGCCCCAGCCCCCACCCAGCTGGTGGGGCCACCGCTGCTCAGGGAACACACTCACCGACTCTACCATGATGCCAAGGTCTATGCCTTCCTCCCCTGCCTCCTCCTCCTCCTCCTCCTCCTCGCTGTCGCTGACCTCTGAAGCTGCCCCAAGAAAAGAGCCATTTTGGGCCGGTGCCTCACAAGCCCTGGGGCACAGCAGAGTACCAGAGGGACCCACAGCCCTGCTCCACCGGAGACTCCAGCTTGCAGCCACCTACCTTCCTCCATGGCCATTTCTTCCTCCTCCTCCTCCTCCCAGGCTCCTTGTACTGGCCCCAGGGCAGGGAGGGCCTTGGATGCTGCTTGGAGCCACAGACGAGCCGGCTTCGGCGGTGGCTCGGGCTCCGCTTCACTGGTGAGGTTCAGTGTGGACAGCTTGAGCTTCTCCAGGGGCGTGAGGACGATCTTCCTCCTGCTCCCGCTCTCCTCACCCTCCTCCGCCACCCCTCGGGGCTCTGGTCCAGGACCCTCCTCCTCCTTCACATACCCCCTGGGCTGTGCCGACAACTCCTGCTCCCCCATGTCCCCAGCATCCTCCGCATCCTCTGCTGTCCCAGGCTCTCCCCTGGGCTGTGGGGCTGCTGGTGGGGGCTGCAGGGGACTGGGTGCCTCCTCCCTGGGGGGGGCACAGGGGCTCCCAGCATCCGCGGGTGGGTGGGCGGCAGCAGCATCCTAGGGCAGAGCCAGCGATGGAGGGGTGATGCAGCACGGGGCTGTGCCTGAGCATCCCCCCCCCCCCGAATCATCTATGGGGATTTAT
>NW_009259598.1:460206-460866 GCF_000687185.1 Egretta garzetta
TTTGTGGTGGCTCATGGGCACCATCCAAAGTGTCTCCATCCAGCCCCGCGTCCACCTATGAGCAACCCAAGGGCAGGATCAGGCCCCCGCGCTCACCCCGGGACGGCTGCACCCCAGCAGAGCATCCCTCGAGGCACCCGGGGCAGACCCACCTCCGTGTCCCTGCGGCTCCTCTTGGCCTCAGCATCCTTCTGGCCACCATCCTGCAAATGCAAAGGGAGTGGCTAAGATGGGGAGGGAGGGCATGGTTTTGGGGTGTCACGAGGGTCTGGGTGGGCAGACACACCTGGGCACGCTTGTGTGTCAGGTTCCAGCTCTTCTGCAGCTTGTTGAGGAAGAGGATGGCCCCTCGCGTGCCCCGGGGAGACAGCGGCTTCTTGCTGACCTCCTCCACCTCTGCATGGAGGGGACACGGCCACGCTGGTGAGACCCACCCTACAAGGGGGGTGGGGGGGATGCACCCAACCAGCGCTGGTGGGGCTCGAGGTGGGATAACCCTCTCCAAAATCTCACACCTGGAGAGGTCTTGAAAGCTTCATAAAACTGGCTGAGGTAGGTGATGAGCCCCAGGCGGTCGGACTCTGCCATGGTGGCCATCTCGGTGCTGGACAGGACAGGCTGGATGCCCAGCTCCTGCTCCGCTGTGTCCAGTATCATCTG
>NW_009259598.1:460906-462112 GCF_000687185.1 Egretta garzetta
CAAGCACTCACAGCAGGTTGGGGCGAAAGCGATGGATGAGGGCGCAGAGGGCCAAGCCGCTGGTCCAGGAGGTGGTGAAGTTGGTCACCGCCACGCCACGGTACCCAGCCGTGCTGGCCTGGCACCAGCTCAGCAGCTCTTCGTAGGCATCTCCGGAGACCGCTGGGGAGACAGCACTTGTGTCCCCATCCCAAAGAGGCAGGGGACAACCCCCCCGCAGCATCCGTGCTTTAGAGGGGAAGGGGTCCCACAGGAGTGAGACGAGACCCCCTCCGCTGTGCAACCACCCCCCCAAGGCTCAATAAATGGGTTGATAAAGCATCCCTCAATATTTCACGGCTCCGCATCAGTGCGGGCAAGGAGGAGGGGGACAGCCTCCCCCCGCAGCTGGGGGGCTGTGTCCCCACAGGGGCCGTGGGCAGAGGGAATGGAAACCAGCAGTGCCACTGGGATGGAAACGCAGCCGGGGCTGGGAGGAGCGTGGTGGCTGGCTGGACACCGGCCAAGGCTCGAGAAAAGAAGGATGGGGAGGAAAATCAGGGCAGGAGCCTCTCTGGCATGGGCTGCTGGGGGGAATGGGAGGTCCTGGCACTGGGGGGGCTGGTGCAGGACCAGCTGCTCCTACCGGTGCTGAGCCGGTTGTCGTTCTTCCTCTTGTGGTCCACTTCCACCGTGCCCACGAGGTAGAGGTCCCGGACCTGCAGATGGGGACACGCCGGTGTCAGAGCCAGTGCAGGGAGCTGTCCCCGGCAAGGGGGACACCTGCACACCCCCCCACCTCCCCAGAACCACCCACATCTGCAACAGGCAATGCATTAAATGCCCTGGGGACCAACAGCTTCAGCCTCAGAGCCTTTGGGGACAGGGGGACCATGAGAATTGGTGTCACCCCGACTGCTGGAGAGGCTGGGCTGGATGGGTGCCCCATGGCAAGACCCGGGCCGGGTACCTGGTTGGGTTTGAAGGCCTGCAGGTTGATGTTGGGGTAGCGCGTGGCCGGGTCGATGCTGTACTGGCTGATGTTCTTGTTGGTGTTGTCCGGGGAGGTCTGCGAGAGGTGCTGGTAGATGCTCTCCCTGGGTGCAAGGGACAGGGCTGGGCTCAGTGCCACCATCCTTGCCTGGTCCAGGGACCAGCCCAGCAGGACGGGGATGCTCACCTCTCGGCCAACACCTCCAGCGGGGGGGGCCCGGCCGCCCGCCGCCG
>NW_009259598.1:462335-463924 GCF_000687185.1 Egretta garzetta
GCTCCTCCACCCTGACCCCCCCCCTCCCAGATCTCTGGTGGGGCTGGGGAAGGGAATAAGCCCACCAAAGCATCCTCCTGCTGGGACTTGGGGATGGGGTGCACCAGGCAGTGGGGACGAGAAGTGCTCAGGGAGGTGGAATATATTGCAACCAAGAGATCTTGCAGGGAGAGGGGAAACTGAGGCAGGCGGTGGTGCTGCAAGGGGGACCCTCACCTCCACCAAGCAGTCGCCCACCAGCCCAATGAGCAGACGGGACCCGTTGTGCTCCCGCACCAGCGCTGCGTTCTCCGAGCGCGTCATGCAGGTGAAGTCGAACATGTCGACGTCCGGCAGGTCCCGGTGATTGAGGGCGAACTCCAGTTCAGGCAGGCGGTAGTTGGTGGAGAAGTTGGCGGCTTCTTTGGCGTAGCTGAGGAGGGCATCCCGGTTCACGTTCTCTGGGGACAGCAGGCTCTCGATGTCCGCTTTGTCCTGCGGGGATGGGGATGGGGTGAAGCTGGTGGGGATGCAGGAGGTGGTGTTTGTCCCCCAGCCTGGGTGCAACCAGATCTAGGGGTGAAGCTGTGCCACCGGGCTTGGGACTGTGAGCCTCCCCAAAAGGAGATCCACACACACCCCGCCCCCAGCCCCCAGCGCAGGACACTGGCACAAGGCAACGGCTGCTGAAGTCCCCCACCATCCCAGGGGTGCAGGGTCAAACCAGCACCCATGATTTGCATCCCACCCTCCAGGTGGCTCTTTCTGTGGGATCCCAGGGCTGGATCCTGCCCTCCTCACCTGGAGGATGACCCCTTTCTTGAGCAGGCTCTGCTTCTTGGCTGTCATGACGAAATAGTGAGTGTCGTCCTTGTAGTAGACGATGTTTTCCAAGTCGATGCCTGGTGATGAGGAAGGGGTTGAGCGGAGCCACGGGGCAGAGCCGGAGCCATGAGGAGCCCCTGCACTGGGCTCAGCCACCAAATGTCCCCTGCAATGGGGACACCATGTGGGGACATGCACCCCACCACACAGGGGACATCCCAGGGCTGAGCCTCGAGGATACAGAAACCCCCAGGGCACCCCCCATGCTAGGGCCGGGACCACTGACCCGTTTTGTTGTAGAGGTTTTGGAAGAACTTCTGGTTGTAGATTCGGGCCACGCCGCTGATCTCGGCCACCTCCACCTCGGCCCGGCTGTGGCGGTTGATGAAGTTGGTGGTGATGCCGATGGCCAGCTTCCCCCGCATCTCCTTCCGCTTGAACCCTGCAGGCAGGGAGAGGCGTCAGCCCCCACCCGGCCACCCCATACCAGTCCCGGGGGTGCGGGGACCCGCTGCTGTCACCTTCGGGGACAAATTTGCCACCGCCGGCTGAGATGAGGACGTCGAACTCGTAGTGGCTGAGGGGAGAGGAGCTGGGCTGCAGCACAGCCCGCCAGCCGCCTGTGGGGAGAGGGAAGGTCATGAGCATGCTGGGTCTCAGCTGGGACCTGCTCTAGGGTGGGGAGAGGCTTGCATTTCATCTCCCCCCCCAAAAGGCATGCCCCCGGCTAGCAGAGGGACAGGGGGGCTCAGAAAGGCCACCTGCAGCCCTGTCCTTGTCCCCAT
>NW_009259598.1:464242-468544 GCF_000687185.1 Egretta garzetta
AGCCCGCAGGGGCCGGCCCCCACCACCAGGCACTGCGAAGGGGACGGGCGGCGTGAAGGGGACGGGCACCCCGCCACGAGCAAAGCTTTGGGTAAATCCCCAGGGAGCTCAGCACCACCACAGGCACAGCATCTCCCCCCTTCCCTGGGTCAGGATCTGGCCCTCCCCACTATTCCCCTTTTCCCCCATGGGCTGCAAGCACTGTTTCTCCCTGCAAAGCGGGGGGCCCTGTGGGGTGTCCCCACCTCCCCGGCCGCCTGAACCTTGTCTTCGCACGGGGCAATTAAAGGGCTCAGAGAGATAAGGCACACACGTCTCCTGCCTGCTGCAGCCCGGGAACGGGGACATGTCACCAGGAACAGGCTCAGAACCAGGACTCGGGTTTGATCTCCTGCCAGCCCCTGCAGAGGGCCGGGGGGACGATGGGGCACCAGCACTGGGGACAAAAGCCATCAGCTCTGGGATAAGGGGACAGAAATAGGGTCCCCCAGCCCCAGGGGGACATCCTACCCTGGCATGCTCCTGCCCCCAGAGAGGGCTCAGCAAGTCCCCCTGCCCCTTTGCAGCCCCCCCATGGGATGTCCCAGCGAGGAGCAGCCAGAGGAGGAAGGACGCCGCTGGCTGGGTGGCACAGAGGTAGCATCACGCCACGGGGAGGGGAGCGGCCCTAATTAACACCTTGTCCCATTAAACCCCATCAACCTCCAGCCCCGCACATCTTGCATCCTTCCGGGGTGGGGGCCAGGGTGCCCCAAGGGATGCTCTCACCCTGGGGACAAGGACACAGGGCGAGGAGGGACCCAAACCCTGCGCCCCATGTCCCTGGTACCTTGGTGCTGGCACAGGCTGTGCCCTGGTCATAGTCCTTGTGCCCGGCTTTCTTATCCAGCTTGCTCCAGAGGGCTTTGGCACTCCAGTAGTTGAGGGCAGCCTTGAGGCCATGGTAGAGCTGCAGCCCACTGCCTTGCAGCCCCAGCCGCTGGCACAGCTCCCCGAAGCAGCCCAGCACCTCCTGGCACTCCCCGGCACGCAGGAACCTCTCGAAGATGGCATGGGCCGGGTTGCCCGACTCGTCGGCCGGCACGCTCATCCTGCTTCACCCGGCAGCCTGGCGAGGGACGGCAGAGATAAGTCTGGGGCGGGGGGGGACACCCTCCTGGACCCCCATCCGCAAACCCATCTGATATCAGACCTGGTGTCTCGGTGCAACGTTTCCCAGCCAGGGGTGTCATTGGGTGACAGTGCCACCGAAATAGGGGCTCTTTCCAGCAGCGGCTGGCAGGCCCTTCCCTGGGTGCTGCACCCAGCAAGCCACGGTGTCACCCTGCCGCGGTGACGTCAGGGGAGGGGACGGGGAGGGCTGCAGTGGCAGCAAGCAGCTTCCTCAGCTTCCTCCACGCGGCGTGTACCTGCAGCAGCCGAGAGCAGAGCGTTTTGGAGCAAAGATGCCGCTTCCTTCCTCTTCACCCTCGGCCTCATTGGGGGAGGGATGGGGAGGGGGGGTTCCGGCTGCAGGGACAAACCACAGCTGCCCCAAAACCCAGTCCTGGGGGAGGAAGGAGGAGGATTGGACCCATCTCATCAGCCTGGCTTTTGCAACTGGAGTGGGGTGACTTTTCCCCCCCATCTCTGCCTCTGCCACCCCCGGAGCTGGGCGGAAGCAGATTAGCACAGAGGAAGCACCAGTGGGGAAACCAAAAAAAGCTAAACCACCGTATAAACAACCCCATCGTGCCACGGAACCCGCAGGAGGAGGGGTGCAGTGCATCCCCCCACAGGCACCCCAAAAACCCCTGCCCCTGGCACCTCCCAGAGGACCAGCGCTCCTTGCATCTTGCCCCCCACTCCCGGCACCGTCCCCCCAGCACCGTTCCAACGCCACCCTCTCTCTTGCCAGCTGCAGCACCAAGCACAAAGCTTTGCCCTTTTCCAAGCTTTGCCCTTTTCCAGCCATTGTCTCCAAGCCCTGGGGCTGGGAAAGCTTCCCCCCCAGCCCGGCAAAGCAGCCGGCAGAGACACCAAGGAGGAACCAGTGGAAGGGCTTGGGAATCCGGAGCGCTCCTACCTTTGACCCGTCGCTCTTTGCCCTCCACCCCGAAGGCAGCAGCCGGCCCCACAGCAGGACACCGGAGCGGGGAAGGACACTGTGTCCAAGCTAAGCTGCTCTTGGTGGGGCAGGGGAAAGGAGGCGTTTCAGCCTGGGCTTAAATTTGGGCTGGAAAGCCCAAAATCAAGCTGCGTTTTAAGTTTGGTCTCGCTCCAGCAGCTTCTGACACCTGCACAGCACTTTTGCAAGGCTGGCTGGAGCAACCGAGGATGCAAAGCACTTCTGCAGGTCACCTTCCTTCCCCGGCATCACAGCCAGGAAATCTCAGCATTTTAACCTCTTCCTTCCTGGACAGACACAAGGATAAAGCAGCCAGCCAGGCCAGAGCAGGAACAGGCACCCGCCGGTCCCCAAAGTGGCAGCATGGGGACAGAGGAGACGACCGATACATTTGTGGAGCAGCTCTGAGACCCGGAGGGACAGATTTCTGCTCTTCCCCCCCACCCCAAGTGGTGCCAGCCCTCTTGGCCCTGCCAGCAGGACAAGAACAAGGAGCCTGGGGAAACTGAGGCAGGGCTGCAAACCTCACTGCGTCCTCTCCCACCAGCTGCCTGCTCTCCTCCCAGGGGAGCCTGGCTGGGCACCAGCACCCCATGCTGCCCGGGTGCAATGGTTTTCCCCCTTGGAACTCACTTTATGGCACTGGCACCTACCAAGGCCACCTTGCAGCAGCCCCAGGGCGATGGAGCAGAGGCAGCTGCCCAGGCTGGGAGCACCCACTCCAGCATCATCGGCCCCTGGCTCCAAAAAAAACCCCATTTCAAGGCATCGATCCCCACCTGACACGATGCCGGGGGGGGAGCACACCACCCGGGAAAGCTTTCCAGCCCCAGCACTTTGGCAGGGAGGCTGGGAGGAGGCAGAACAACAACCCCTGTGTTACACGAAGTTTCCTATGGAAATGATGCTCGTGCCAGCACACTGCATGCCCTTCGGCATGCTCGAACCCCCCGACAATTGCAAGCAAGGACAGAAACCCCCATGGATCCTCAGTTCCCGCAGGTTTGATGCAAACAAACAGCTCTCAGCCCACAAAAGCCAGTGCCAGTGAAGAGGGGCACAGTGCCGGGCCAGGCTGCCTCCGGCTCTGCTCTCCTCATGCACTCCTTTTGCATTTCTTCCATTAAAACCTCTCCTGCGAGCCAGAGGGAAGAAGTGGGGGGTCTGTAGCCAGCCCTGACTCAGCTCATGATGGCTCTGGTTGGGGTGGCTGCCGCCACGCAGCCTACAAAGACATCACCCGGGATCAGCACATGTGGAGCAACCCTGGAGCAGGGACACCCCATCCCGCTGTGCAGGTCAGGGTCTCCCCCCCACCCTTGCACGGGAGCCCCTTGGGAGATGGTGGGGGGAGCCACCCCAGGGTGCTGGGCCACTGGTGAGCCCACATATCTCCCAGGCACGTGGAAATGGGGTGGGAAAAGGACGCAGCTCCATACGGAGCTAATGAAAGCCGGGAGGATTTCCAGCAGCAGCACATCCCCTTCCAGCTGAGCCTCTTGCCTCCCTGCTGCGTCAGCTCCCAGCATGGACCAGGCTGTTCCGGGTTTGGGATCCAGCCTGGAGACCCCTGGTCTGGGGCTGAACCCCAGGAAAGTCCTTCCAGCAACTGCAGGGATGGCCCCAGGGCCAGCAGGCAGGGTGGAGGATTTCTTGTAGCCATCCAATGGCTTGGCCAGAGATCCTGATTTAGACTGCTGGCCAAGCCGGGCCGGTGCCGGGAAGGGGCGAAAGCGGCAGGCGCTGCTCTTCCCAGTGTTACTGGGCCCTGGCAAGTGGCATCCGTCTCCCCCGGCCTTGGGACTGGGCAGGGAGATGCCTTGGCCGACCCCATGGAAACCTGCCCTAATTTGGCTGGGTTTTAATCCTCGGAGGGAGGGGAAAAATCCCTGTCAGCTCTTCTCATTTGAGCCAGGGTTGTGGGTGCATGGGCATCTCCCAGCTGAGCCCACCTTAACACTTCCCCCAGCATGGAGAAGGGCCCAGGAGCGAGGGCAAACCTGTGACCGGCACTGGCGAGGGCAGAGGCTGGCAGCTGCAGGGAGGGGGTGTCACGGGGCAGGGGGGTCACTCTCAAGGGTGCATAACCTCCCCCCCCTTGAAAGCACATGCCAAAATCCCCCCCAGAGGTGCAGGTCCCAGCCTTGGCTCCTGCAGCTGCCAGAAGCAGAAGTGGGCACTTCTCCGGGGCATTT
>NW_009259598.1:468798-469168 GCF_000687185.1 Egretta garzetta
GGCCTCTAGCCACAGTTGTCCCCGCGGGGATGTCTTGGGGCACGGTGGTGAACCCCGAGAGTTCAGTTACAAAAGTACCGGGGCCTTCATCCACCCCAGACACAGGGAACATGTCCCCCAGCCTCAGTGCTGGGATGGGGTACAGCCCCGAAACCCCAGTGGGGGCACGCTCCCGGGGGGCCCATGGAGCATCCCTCGCCCTGCGCTGGGCAGAGGGGTCGGTGGGGGAAAAGTGCTTAGCAAAGCTCTTCCCATCCCATCCCACTCGGCACTGGGAGCACTGGTGGTACTGGGAACGGAGTGGAGGAGGAGCTGGGGCTGCTCTCTCTTCCCTTTGTCCCGGGGAAAGCAGAGCCCAGGGGCTGGGGGG
>NW_009259598.1:470015-470242 GCF_000687185.1 Egretta garzetta
CCCAGACCACCACAACCCTCGTGGAAACTTTTGGGATGATGTTTTCACCCGGGTCCCCCCGTGTGGGAATGGCCCCAGTAGGGTGAAGGTACCTTGGGGCAGAGGATGGAGACGCCGCGGTCACCGAAGATCACTCCTGGCCGGGTGCTTTTTGGGGTTTTCTGGCGGCGTCGGTGTCCTCGGGGTGCTGCTGGCTGGTTGGCACATGCCGGGGTGGGGGGCACGGG
>NW_009259598.1:470272-471958 GCF_000687185.1 Egretta garzetta
CCCACCCTGCCATGAGGCTGGTGACTCAGGGACACGGGGCAAGATGCCATACGGGGTGGGGGTTACATCGGCTGCCCGTGAGTCACCCGTGACACTGCCGGCAGCCACGGGGAGCGGGGCCGGCCAGCCCAGCACCTCCATCCCTCCTTCCCACAGCACCCTTGGGCTTCTTCCCATGGGTCCCGGTGCAGAACCCCCCTCCACAGCCCTCCCTGCAGCTTGGCCGGGGTGTTTCGAGCCCTCCAGCCCCCCTGCAAAGCTGCTGGGTGTGGGTGCAGTGGAGCCCACCCGCATTTCGGGGCCACGAAAGGCTGGGGCGGACACGGAAACCGGCGTCTGCGTCAAACCAGGCGATTTTCCCAAGCACCGGAGCGGTCGGAAACAGCTCCCTCTGTTTGTGAGCTCTTTGTGGTGCCATGGGAAAGTCTGAACACTGACCCGCTCCTTCCAGCCCCAGCTTCATCCCCTGTGCAGCAGCAAATGGGCATCAGATCTTAATTACAGCTCCCCAGGCAACAGGGGCCGAGGATGTGCCGTGGTGAAGGGCACCTGGCCAGCACAGTGGGACATGGCTTTAAAACAAACCCGAGAGCAGCCTGGTCTCTGTCCCCAGCACAGGGGGATGCGCGGTGGCATCCCTGCCACCCCTCAGTGTGCCAAGAGAACAGGCAAACTCGTAGCATCCATGAGGGCTGCTGTAGCTCCCTGAGCCCCTCACGCCTGTAAGGTGGCGTCAACCAAACCTCAGATCCTAGTACAGGATGTTCTCCTCTGCTCCAGCATTAAAAATCCCCCATTTTTCCTCCAATTTTATTATTCTAGGGTTCTGGGGTTTTACAGCGTGGGGAAGGAGCAGCGACGGAGAGCGGGTGCCTCCCGGCTGCCTCCCCCTCCCCGCTCCAGCTAGGCCTTGGGCGATGCCGCAGACTGCAGCCGCTGTAGCTCCAGGACGCGGACGAGGAGGAGGAAGGCAACGCTCAGGAGAAGCAGCCAGAAGAAAACCCAGTAGTGCTGCAGGAGGAAGAGCCACGGCCGCCACAGCTCCACCGGGGACCCCTTGGACCTGGGGAGAAGGCAACAGGGGCCACTCGTCATCCGGGGGGGGAGGAGAGCAAATCCCACCCCAGCTGGGGGTGAGGAGGGTGTTTAACTCAACCCCAGACCTCACTGGACCCTTTGCAAACCCAAATGGAATGAGCCCATGGAGGGCATGGGTGACCCGCAATGCACAGGGGAAACTGAGGCAGAGCTGGGTCGAGCTGGGGCAGCCAAGGAGCACCCCAGCCTTCATAGAATCATAGAATCATAGAATGTTTAGGGTTGGAAGGGACCACTAGTGGTCATCTAGTCCAACCCCCCTGCAGTGAGCAGGGACACTGCTAACTAGATCAGATTGCTCAGAGCCCCATCCAACCTGGCCTTGAATGTTTCCATCACCAAATCCCTCAGCCTGTTTCCCATGTGCTGGCCGCTGTGGGACCACAGAGAGCCCAGCATCCATGGGGGGAATGCTGGGCACCCGCAGGGTGCTGCTCACATCAACCCAAGCTGCTCCGGCTCCTCGTCCCCTGCACTTGAGCCTCTGCCATCTGCCTCGGCTGCTGGCTCCCTGGTCACGGCGCTGCCCTGCTCCTGCAGCTCCAGCTCGCTCCTGGGGAGGGAGAGGATGGGGTGCTGTCCTGTTCC
>NW_009259598.1:471981-472348 GCF_000687185.1 Egretta garzetta
CACCCCGCCACCCAGCGCGGTTGCCTCTGGATGCTGGGCCGGCGCTGGGCCCCCTCCCTCTCCAGCTCGCCGGCCAGGGCTGCTCGGCTGTCAGGGCTGGCACCTGGCTGGGCACCGAAGGTGGGAGCATCAGTGGGGAACCCCGACCCCCGGTAGCCCCAAGCCTGGGGACACAGGTCCAACAGCAGGGCACAGCCCTGTCCGTCCCCCCTGCACGTGTCCTTACCAAGAGCTGCTTGGGGATGACGGCGATGCTGACTCTGCGGCGGGCAGACCCCTGCAATGGAGGGGCTGGGGGTGAGCAGCGCGCCGGCTGCCTCCCCGGGCCCCCCCTCCCCTCCCTCCCCATCGCCTCCCCAGCACAGGC
>NW_009259598.1:473276-474977 GCF_000687185.1 Egretta garzetta
GCCTCCCCGGGCTCCCCCTCCCCTCCTTCCCCATCGCCTCCCCAGCACAGGCAAGGGACACCAAGGAGGAGAAGGGACACTGCCAGCCTCCCACTGGCCCTGGCACTAAGGGGGGAAGCCGGAGAGCTGGTGAGACAAGGGAAGGTCAAAGCCAAGAGGTTTGTGCCTGTCCTTACTGCTTCAAGCTGTGCCGGCAGGGCTGCCTAACCCCCTCCCGAGCGCTCCCCTACCTCTTGAGCTGTAGGGGAATCAGTGCCGAATTCGAGCTGGTGCTAGAGAACAGCCAAGCCTGCAGCTCTCACGCTATGACCCTGCAATGCAGAGGGATCTGCC
Source organism: Egretta garzetta (assembly GCF_000687185.1). Lineage (NCBI taxonomy): Eukaryota > Metazoa > Chordata > Aves > Pelecaniformes > Ardeidae > Egretta > Egretta garzetta. The sequence goes on from NW_009259598.1 coordinate 473,610, forward strand.
TGAGATCTCCTGGCCAAGCAACCCCCAACCCCGGGCACCCTGTCTCCCCAGCCCCGGGCACCCTGTCTCCTCTCAGCCCTCCAAGGGCGCCCCTACATTTTGCCTCATCCCCGGCATTTCTAGCAGACCTTGTCCCAGCAGGCAGCTGGCAGGAGTGGCATTGCCCAGGGACTAGCGGGTGCGTGGGTACCACCAGGCAAAGGAGAGCAGCAGGGCATGGGGAGGTGGTGGCTCTGGGGCTGCTGAACTGGGACCAGTTACCTGCTGGAAAGTTCGCATCAGGGGGTGAGGCCTCAGCCGTGGCTCTGCATCGTCTGGGAGCAAAGAGAAGCAGCCTTGCATCACCCCCAAAAATTAAGACAGGGCTGATGCACAGACAGTTGCAAATCTCCCTCCCATGCAAAGTTGTCCTGGCCACATGGCTCTGTGCTTGGCACAAGTCACAGGGGTGCCCCGGCCAGGGGGGGACCTTGCTTGCATGCATGGTGGTGGCGTGCGTGGGGTTTGGCGTCCAGGGACAGAGTGTCCTTTGTGTGGCCCGTGCCCCCCTGCCCGCATTCCCAGCTGGGCCGCGGGACGATGGCTCTCCGGCCACCAGCACCTGCTCCCACGCTGCGTCTGCTGTTACACTGGCCCCTCGCATTTGTCATCGGGTCCCAGCTGTCACCCGCCCCCAGGCTCCAGCTCACACAACCCATCAGCTCTGTGGCGCAGTGTCACACTGACCCCCGGGCGGGTTTGGGACCAAATCCCTCAGGGTTGCCCTGTGCAAACCCCTCATGGGCCCCAGCGGCAGAGCCCACCTCACCCTGGGTCTCCGCCAGCTGCCGGTTGCGGGAGTTTTGCTGGATCAGGCGCTTCATCTCCTCCAGCTCCGCATGCTCCCGCATGTGGTGCCGCTTCAGGTTCTCCACGTGTTGGACCATCACCTCCACCGCTCGGCTCATCCGGGCTTCCTGTGGCCGAGCAGGATGAGGGATCAGGTCCCCCATCTCCCGGTCCCTAAGGACCCAGGTCCCTGCCACTCCCTCACCATACATCCCACAGTGTCTCCGCCCATGGGGTGCAAATGCATCCCCTTCCTCTTCCCAAGGGCAGGCAGATCCCTTGCAGCCCAGTAAATGCAAACATGAGGCCAATGCCAGCACCACAAGGAGGACAGACAAACCTCAGCAAGCCCAGGGATGGGTCCCCCAGCCCAGGCACAGCACCCTCCATCCCTTCTGGCCCCGGCAGGGAGCCCCAAGCAATGCACAGACCTGATGTACAGCCCCCAGCTTCTCCGCAGCACTGGTTGCCCGCTCGACGGCGGCCGCCAGCACAGCCAGGCTGCACTGCAGCTGCTCCAGCGTCCCCCTGCAGCCCGCG
>NW_009259598.1:475336-477803 GCF_000687185.1 Egretta garzetta
CCCGTGGCGGCGCAGGGTGGCCCCAGCCTCTGTGGAGGGAGAGAGGGAGGATGGAGCTGCCGGAGGCAGGACTCGGAGTTGTCCAAACCCCTCCAGGGCTGGATGCCAGCCCCCTGCCCTGGTCCCCACAGACCTCCAGGGCAGCCCGGCATTGCCCCAGCTCCTCCTGGATGTTTTCCTCTGCTGCGTCCCGTGCCCGTTTCTCCACCTGCACCCGTTGCCGCAGGGTGAACACGTCGCAGCGAAAAGCCAGGGCGAGGTGGGCAAAGGCTGCCTGTGGGGTGGGAGGGTGAGAGGTGGGACACAGGGCAAAGGGGAGGCCACCAGGGCCACACACCGCTGTCCTCAAGGCACAGACAGACCCCCAAGCATGCTACCAAGCAGGGCAGTGCTAAGGATAATTAGCACTTGCCTTGCCCCATCACTCGCTAGGCTGCTGCACGCTGGGCACAGTCCCCATGAGATGCCAGCCTGACCGAGACATGTCCCCCAGGCAGCTGATAATGCATGGAAATCCCAAGCCCTCCTGGCAAGAGCACGCGCCGGGCAGACGCCAGCCCTCGCTGCAGGCCCCGGCTGACAGCAGAGCCTGACTCAGCCCTGGCACTCGCAGGAAAATTATTTTTATTAGTGTGGCTTCCACCACCTCCCTGGCTAAGGGTGCTCTCGGCGAGCTGCAGAGCACTTTGTGGGATTGCTGGGTGCACAGAGGACGGGCTCATCTTGCCATGGAAATGCAGCTGCTTCCAAATACCAACAGCATCATTGGGAAAGGGATTTGTAAGGCAGCTGCCAGGGGACTGCGGTGCCTGGAGGGCAGCCAGGAGCAGGGCACAGCCCTAGTACAGCAAGGTGTCGGTCCCTCTGTCCCCCTTCTCCAGCCCACCTGCAGCCCCCGGCAGCCCTCACCTCCACATCCTGCTCCGTCAAAGCCACCCTGCAGAAAGAGAAGTGCTGTCAGGGATGGAGGCACCACGGGGACTGCATGCTGAAAATGCCCTTGGTCCGTTCCCAGGGGTGCCAGCCACCACCAGAAGTGGGGACCCACATGCCCCTCACTTGGAGAGCAGCTCTTGTGCAGTGGAAAAGGAGGAAAGTCCAATCCTTGGATGATATAGTGCTCTGGGACCTCCCTGTCCGGCAGACCCTGGAGGGACACTGGTCTTACCTGTGCAAGCCTAGTCTTTCCAGCACCGAGAGCTCGCTGGGGAAACTCAGCAGCGACTCCTCCGGGGTTTCTGCATCTGCAGGGAAGCAGTAACACCAGGGGAGAGCCCACACGTGAAGGCTTTTCCTTGGCCTTTCCTCCTCCCTCTGCCCTCCTGTCCCAGCAAGGAGCAGTTGCCTGTGGTGTGGGACCGTCCCAATCCTTCCCCCCCGCACCAGCAGGGCTTCAGGTCCCCCCTGGCCAGTCCCCCCCTTCCCCATGTCCCCACTAAGGGAGATGACCCCCATCAGGCCACGCTGTTCCCACACTCATCCCCAGCTACTTCAAGCCTTTCCCTAAAGGGACCCAGCTGGGATGTGGGGTGGGGACTCACCCACCTTCCTCAGTCCCGTCACTGTCCCTGGTGCGCACAGCCAGCTCCTGCCTGTCCGTGCCTGGCACCTGGGGGGCACAAGGGTGCTGTCAGAGCAAACCCCTCCCTGGTGCTGGATGGTATCCCAGAAAGAGCAGCACCAAGAGGTTGGGCTGAGCCCAAGGGGCTGGGGAGGGAAGGGTCCCCCCCAACCTGTCACCCTCCCTTCCCTCTCACCTCACCGACATGCTCCACACTCTGCTCGCTCCTGGCCAAAACCCCATCTGGGTGCCCCTGGCTCATCCTCCCTGGGGACAGAAAGGGTGGTGGGAGCTGGGCAGCAGCATCCCCTTCCCAGCCTGACACCACTTCAAGGGAAACCCCCCAAAACCACTGCTGGCATTTCGGCAGCCTGCAGGCTCCCAGGGGGCATGGGCTGCCAGGTGCCCCCCAAATACCCCTGTGGGGTTAAGGGAGCTGCAGCCAGGCTGGGCCAGGGCAGGGGAAGGAGGGTGAGGGCTCTGGTGCAGCGAGTGGGTTACTGCTGGCGAGGCAGATCCGGGGGACAGGGTTGGGGTCCCAGGGCTGGAAGGGTTATGGGGTTGCTGCCAGGCCAGGGGACACCCTCCTGCTGGACCTGTGCAATGCTGCTCAGGGAAGGAGGGTGCAAACCCCACCCCTTCCCCCCCATCCCCACCCCGGGCTGCCCTTACCTTCATCTGGAGACGTGGGGAGTCCGACCAGCTCTGCCTGCTGCTCCCTGCAGAGAGAAGCCTGGGTAAACCCCAAAGAAACTCCAGCAGCAGAGACAGCATCCCACCCCCTCTGCCCTCTCTCAGCCACCACAGCACCCCTCGACAGGATGCTGCTCTGGACCTGGGTCCTTTCCAAGCATCCTCTGCAGCCCGCTTCGTCCCCGTCCCCATCCCCGCTCTGCCTGGCACCGG